>NC_090725.1:239781982-239806982 GCF_036898095.1 Palaemon carinicauda | reverse complement strand
TAAATCACTCACACTGACACAAATATATATATATATATATATATATATATATATATATATATATATATATATATTTAAATATCTACACATACAGTAGTACCTCGCTTACGAGTTTATTCTGTTCCGGCAGTAAGCTCACAACCCGAGATGGTTGTAAAAAAAAAAAAAAATCCCATATGAAATAAAGGGAGCTCACTTGATGCATTCCACACATCCTTAGATACACTTATGCGTATATTTTCAAAAAAATTGTAATGTTACTCAAAGAGTAAATTATAGCTCTTAACATCAAAATTTGATGCGAATTATTAATTCCTAATAGAAAATAGAAACATAGACAAAATAAGTTGAACTTATACCTTTGAGGAGAGTCGTGGCTGGAGGAGGAGGAGGAGGAGGAGGAGGAGGAGGTTATTGCTAGGAAGAGAATCTCCCGCAATGAGAACTCGTAAAATATAGGGAGGTCTCTCTTTTGAACAGCGTTCACTATCGCTAATTAAATTACTCAGTTTGCACTTTTTGGACGAAAAGGAAGATATCAAATAGACTATAACGTTTAACTTCATACATAACAAAGAGAAAAAAATAACATATGGTGGTACAAATACTATGTAGATCACAAGATTCTTTAAATCAATTTCCGTATAACTAGATTCGGGATGCAAATGCACTTTTCAAAGAAAGAAATTTCTGTTTAATTCTTGAACGATAAAAACCATAGGGAATTTAGTTCAATACTATAATCAAAATGTCAAGGAATAAATTTTTTTTTTTTTACAAATAAACATCTCAGAAAATATCGACCTTAACATGTATTATCTGTCGTTGATTTTCATACTCTCAAAATATGAACCAAGTTCGAAGTCTCTGTGACAAGGATGTCCAAAATTATGCTCGATTATGTGATATAAACGTCTAGCTCGTCCATGACCTTGCCTTTTGACCTTCCAAAATTTAACAATTTCCAGCTCTTTACATAACAGTTTAAAATCCCTGCAAGTATAGTTGATGATCGGAATTTGACCTTTTGCTTGACCTTGACCTTGGACTTGACCTTTACCTTCAACCTTAACATGTATTAATTGCTGTGGATTTTTATACAGTCCAATATGAACCAAGTTTGAAGTCTCTATGACAACGATGTCCAAGCTTAAGACTGATTACGTGAATTGCACATTTTGCTTGACCGTGACCTTGACCGTTAACTTTGACCTTCCAAAATTTATCAATTTACAGCTTTTTAAATAACAGTTAATGCTTGCAAGTTTCATTATTCTAAGATTAAAGATTGTGACCAGATAGCTATTCACAAACAAGCAAAAAAACTCACACAAACAGGGGGTAAATCATAACCTCCTTCCAACTTCGTTGGCAGAGGTAATGAAGTAACACTACCAATGCACCAACCTTATTGCTAGCTTACAGAAAAAAATAGACTTGAGCTAAGAAATTACCAATCTTTATAAAAACAAATAAAAAATACTATTTGGGTCTACACATCCATAAGAATTAAAAGTCCATCAAGAGTGTTCAGGTTCATGGGACCAAAAAGCTAAAACTAGTTAGTTTAGCCTAAAAAAAAAAAAAAAAGGAATGAAAGAATGACTTTCTCAATACTTTGCTTACTGTCAAAAACATCACCCAAAAGGTTTCCTTTTGTTTTGGGTAGTGAATGACAGAGCCATATGATTTAAGTAAAGGGGGAACTGTTATGTCTAAAGAGTGCAGATTTAAGGGTAGCCCACCAATTATGTTCCTGGGTTGTACCTAATAAAATTGTATTCCTTTTCAGTTAAAACATAAACTCTCTGACCAAAACTCTTAGCTACTTATCGTTATTCTAAATAAAATCTGATCTGTTATCCTTTCAATGATGATAGGCCTCTTAGTTCACCAAATAAGTTTCTCTACAATCATCATTAATCCAGGGTTTGTCTTTCACTCAGAATTTTAACAAACTAGAAGGGATACACCTCTCAATTATGCGGACTAAATTCTCTTTTAAGTGAACAACAGGTTCAACACTTTATACAATTATGATCTTATTACATTTCCTTTTATTTCTCAATTATAATACTTTTGTCACTTTTACATTTCGTTTCTGAACTCGGCTGATTTCCCTGTTGAAGTTTCTGAGCTTGTAGCATTTTCTATTCTAATTATGGTTGTAGTTTGGCTGCTAATAATAACAATATTAATAATATTTATAATATTAAATTAACGACAATGATAATATACATTTATATATATGTATATATATGTATGTATATATATATATATATATGTATATATATATGTATATATATATGTATATATATATACATATATATAATATATATATATATATACATATATAGCTAGATAGATAGATAGATATATGGATAGATATTTATTACCTACATATATATACAGTAAATCATATAAAAATATTTTGCATACTTTATAAAAAAAATTTCAACACAAATTTCTTTCAATCAAGTAAATGAACGCAAGAACCCACTCCACCTTAACAGTGGCCTTGAAAAATGGACTCAAAACGAAATACCAATGGAATGACGACGTTCAGTGAATCATTATCGATTGGACCAAGTTTTCTATAGCATGGCCTTTTCACCGGACGTTGGGTTTCTTATCATAGTTCAAAGTATCTTCAAATTATACATAAGTGATTTTCACAACACTTTTTACACACACACACACACACACACACATATATATATATATATATATATATATATATATATATATATCACACATACATATATATATATATATATATATATATATATATATATATATATCACACATACATATACGAGTAAAATTCACAGTAACACGTGATGACCAAATACAATAAAACACTCAATATTTTCCTTTTCCTTGCGGTTCACTGCATATCTGTGTGAGTATATATATATATATATATATATATATGTATGTATATATATACATACATATATATATAAACAGTACATATACAGAATATACACACATATAATGTATGTATATATATATATATATAAATTTACACACATAGATAGATATATATGTATTTATACATGCATATATATTACACAAAGACATGTGTATATATACTCTACATATATATACACACATATGTAATATATATACATGTATATATATATATATATATATATATATATATATATATATATATGTATATATGTATATATATACATATATTTGTGTGTGTGCATGTTGTATGCTTGCAATATTTATATATATATACATATATAAAATATATATATATATATATAAACTGTATATATATATAATATATATATATATATATATATATATATATATATATACTGTATATATATACATATATATATATTGTGTATAAATATTTGCGTGTGTATTTATATACATATATATGTATACATGCACACATATAATATATATATATATATATAAATATATATATATATATACATATATATAAATATATACTTACAAAGCTGGTCTAGTATAGAGTAAATATTTTATTCATGTATTTCATTTGTGTATTTAAGAGGTATATAGCCAGCTCGTAAGGTGAGTTCCTCATATGTAGGGTCAAGTAATTGTATGTAAATTACGTAAGACTTTCGTCGTTCATATAATTGTATTTTTCATTCAAATCAGTATATGTAAATTTACGTTTTTTTCCAGAATTAACCATTTATTTCACATATATTGTTACGAAGTCTCAATTAGGTGTGGTGTAAGACACATACAAGGTATGAACACAAGGGCTTACACCATGTTTACGAGGTATTACATCATGCTTATATTTCCATGCGGTTAGAAAGTTCATGAAATTTCTAGAAATAAATTTACTCTTTTTTTTAATGTTTCGAGGGGTAGGTGGGCAGAGTTAGCTGAGATTGTGTTACCTCGCGATCAAGGTTTGTTCCCCTGTTCAATTTTCTCGTTGGCAACCTTACGCCGTAAGGCCTTGCCCCCAATCTACGATAATGATCTATTTAGAATAATCTAGAAGTATTACATCAATATATATACGGCCCCAGGAATGCATAAGCAACAAAAGAGATCCAGCCTGTCCCTTTGTAAGAGCCCAGTCAAACGTGATTAATGATTTTTATCCAACGTATATCTTGTGTAGTGTGTTCAAACGTTGATAAAGCAATTAAATAATACTAAAAGTGTATTGTATCAATGTAGATACTTGTTTAACATAAATGTTTGTAACTGGCACTGTGAGTTTGGGTTAAAAGTGTAGTGTATTTATTCTGCTTATCTGTTCGGAAATCTCGTGTGAGCCAAAACACGTACGTGTATCAGTTACAATTATGTAAATTTCATTTAGTATTTACTCAGTGCTAAAGTGTTAACTATATTCATTAGTTATCAAGATTAAATATTTGTGTAAAATTTAATTTTCAGTGAAACAAGTAATTATATAATTTTAAGTGTAATATTTTCTTATTTAGTCTAAGGCTTTTGTTCAGATTTAATATTGAGAGTAATTTAATTTTGGTGACAATCCTTATTGCATTAGTGTTGTAACTTTTTACAAAATACATTAATTTTTGTAAAGTGTGTATTTTTTCGGTCACCATTATTTCTTAACAGAGCTCTCCTCGTAATCCCTGACTAAGTATTAAAGTAAGAGGTTGTTTTTTGAATAGATAAAGTAATATAATTACCCAGTTTTGTTTTAAGTGTATGCAAGACACCTTTGGATATTCAGTGTTTTTATATATTGTCGTCTGGGAGTTGCATAATTTTCTCAGAGCTCGGGTATTATTCAAGTGTAACAGGGTCATGTAAAAATAAACAGGTGAGTTTAGAACTCGGGAGTTTATGTAATTTGCCAGCCGTAATATAATATATATACATCTATATATATATATATATATATATATATATATATATATATATATGTCAATTGTAACATCAATTTTCAAGAACAAAATCCCTATTTTCGAATAATTCGACTAAGTTAACCTTTCATTATGCTTATCACGTATGAAGTCTATATCCACAATTCACGTAAAAGATTGTTTCACTTTCAAAAACCGAAAAAGAAATTTTATCCTCGCATTCAAGTTTCGCAATACAATTCGTGTCTAAGTGATAAAAATAGTTGGTCTAACTTGGGCTATTCTCAACATATAATACAGCCCATTGGAGGCCGTCGTACGTATCGAGAGCCATCGATGAGAAGTCATTGTTGACTTTTTCGAAGGACCTCTTAGACAGCCTTATAGTAGGAGAGGAAAGGCTGGCTCAGGACGATAAATACTGAAAAGTTTTAGAAGCACACACAATGATGCCTCCTTTTCTTTATTAGTCTGTCTGGTGGGGGTCATTTGAAAGCAATCTTGTCTAGGCATCGAAAGTAAAACCATGAGGAAATATATATATATATAATATATATATATATATATATATATATATATATATATATATATATATGTATATATATGTATATATATACATACATATATATATGTATATATATGCATGTATATATATATATATATATATATATATATATATATATATATATATATATATATATATATATATATATATATATATATATATATATATATTATATATCATGGTTTGATGCCCTAGTTTTTAAATTATATATATATACATACATATCGGGGTGGATATATATATATATATACATATATATATATATATATATATATATATATATATATATATATCATCATCATCACCTCCTCCCACGCCTATTAATGCAAAGGGCCTCTGTTAGATTTCGCCAGTCGTCTCTACCTTGAGCTTTTAAATCAATACTTCTCCAATCATCATCGCCTACTTCCCGCTGCAATGCCCCTGTCATGTAGGCCTTGGTCTTCCAACTCTTCTAGTGCCTTGTGGAGCCCAGTTGAAAGGTGAACTGATCTCCCTTGGGGAGTGCTGAGAGCATACCCAAACCATCTCCATCTACCCCTCACTGTGATCTCATCCACATATGGCACTCGAGTAACCTCTCTTATAGTTTTATTTCTAATCTTGTCCTGCCATTTAACTCCCAATATTCTTCTGGGGGCTTTATTCTCAAATCTACAAAATCTGTTGGACATTGTTTCAGTGTTATATCACGATTCATGTCCATACAGTAACACCGACCCCACTAAACTGATATATAGCCTGATCTTTATATGCAATTTAGGCGATTTAATCTCCACATTTTACTTAACCTAGCCAATGTCTGATTTGTTAGTTTTTTAATCTTTCACTAAACTCAAATTCTAAAGACCCTGCATTAGAGATCAGAGTTCCTAAATATTTAAATGATTCCACCTCATTAAATCTTTCTCCCTCTAATGATATTTCATCTTCCATTGCATATTACATCTCATCATCTATGTCTCTTTCTTTTATTTATCTCGAGTCCAACTTCATGTGATATTTCATGCATTCTGGTGCGCAAGCTTTGCAAGTCCTGTGGCATTCTGCTAATAAGGACAGCGTCATCAACATGCTCTAGGTCAGCTAATTTCCTGTTACCAATCCAGTTCAGTCATTCTCCACCATCCCAAACTGTTTTATGCATTACAAAATCTATGAGGAGGAACTCCTTCATAACGCAGGAATCTCCAAAAAATTGGCTGGTCACGCTAGCAAAGGCTTTTTCAGTTCATAAATGCCATCAAAAGTGGATTTCTATATTCTACACATTGTTGTACCCCATATCCTAAAATTAAAATTTGGTCAGTACAACTTAGACCTTTTATAAATCCTACTTGTTCATTTCTCAGCATGTCATCAATCTTTCTCTCTAGTGTCTTTCGAATGAGCATACTATATATTTTCATGATAACTGACGTAAGTGTTATGCCTCAGTAATTATTCCAAAAGGTCAGATATCCTTATTTGCCATTTTCACCAACACTCTTAGCTCCCATTCATCAGGCTTTGCCTCTATACGCCACATTCTACAAAATAATCTTGTAAGTAATCTGAGTGTCACTTCATTTTCGGCCAATAACATCTCGGTAGTTATTCCATCGTATCCAGGGGATTTTCATCTGTTTCGATTTTTAATGATACCTTCAACTTCAAACACTAAATTCATTCATGGGCACATCAAGGTCTTTCTCAGCTTCAGGTACATCAATCAAATTATTTCCTTCATATCTTCTATACATGACCTCACTAAAGTGCTCCAACCAACGTTGCCTTTCTTCATCTGCTGTTACTATAACAGATCCATCTCTCTTTTTGATGGGTATATGCTGCTTCTCCTTTGCTCCCGTAGAGATTTAATAATTCTATGAGCAATTATTACACCATAACCTTTCCCTGAATTCATAGCTTTGTCAGCCTCATCTGCTTTCCTGTCTAAATATTCTCTCCAGTCATACCTGGTTTTTCTTTTGACCTCACTATCAATATTGGAATACTTAGCTTGCTCTATCTTGTAATTTTTATCACTTCCTCTAAAACTTTCAACAATCAATTTCTGTATTTATCTGCATGTCCTAAGACTTCACTACCAAATAACCGATGTATGTTGTTAATATCATACCATTCTTCATTAACTGTCTGTTCTTCGTCTCTTAAAGTCTCTAAGACTACAAATCGATTACTACATTCAATTGCAAAGGTTTCTCTGTGCTCATCCTCTAGAAGCTTAGTTGTATGGAACCTAGGTATTCTATCTACATTTCTGTTGGGTGATTTCAGTTTTAATTTCAGTGCAGCAATGAGGATCTGGTCGTCACTACCAATATCTGCACCTCTACAGCTTACATTTCTCAGAGTCCTCCTTCTCTATTTATTAACTGCTACATGCTCTATTTGATTATTGTAACTGGAACAGGGTGAAGTCTATGCATATTTGTGGATGCTTTTTTGCTGGAAAAGAGTACCTCCGATAAAAAGATTGTCTGTTGAACAAAAACTTATAAAGTGTGCCCCATTTTCATTTGCAACTTCGCTAAGATCTATTACACTCTGCACTTCTTCATAGTAGTAATCTTTCCTTTCTTCAGGGGAATCATTTGTTGGTGCATAGCAAACTATAATACTCATATTGCACTGGCTTTGATTTAAACTTTGCAAGTAACAACCTACTATTTACATCTCACTATCACTACTCTGTTGATGCCTTTTCTGCTCCTGGTGTTAACATCATTCGTACCCCTTCTCTTCTAACTACATCTATTCTTCCTGAATATATACATATTATATATATATAATATATATATATACATATTATATATATATAATATATATATAATATATATATATATATAATATATATATAATATATATATATATATATATATATATATATATATATATATATATATATCCTTGGTGTAAGATCTCCTTAACAATCCCCTTACAACGTGTTTCACTTAGGGCCAAGATATCCATACTATATTTCATAGATTCGTTCTCCACTAGCTGTAACTTCCCAATCTGATATCAATCAATCAATCAATCATGGTTCTTACATTCCAATTACCAGTTTTCAATAGTATATGTGTATATCCATGTATGTATGTATCAAACAATCCACCTTTATTCTACAAAAAAAAAAAAAAAAAACTTCAAATTAAAGGCAAATCAACGAAAGCAACAAGCCGTAAGAGAAAATAGACAATCTGCCATCATTGGCATAAGCAGCCATTGCATAAACAACAAGAAATACAATATCATTTCATTATGCCCTCCAACTAGTAACAGCTTACAAAGCAATATCCGTTCTACTAAAGTCAACATATTATGCTTTATTTAATTAAACTCTAGTACTGCAAGGGATGCGTTTTATTACTATCTATTCTTTATCAGCTATTGTGCTTTAGTGGTAAAATTGTATAGTTAATTTGTATTGCTTATTATTATCATTGTTTTTATTACTATATTCATTATCGTTATATTGAAACTCGGTTCCCGAAATTTTTCTATAGAACAATAAATAAGGAGATTTTAATGAAAGGGACTTTCATACCTTAGGAATGATTTACGATCTAATAAAGCTACAAATATAAAACTTTTAAAAAACTATGTTACACCTAATATCTCTGTAAAATATGTGCTCAATTTTACATTCCATCGGGTTATATCATTTAATTAATTTGAAATAATTTCTTTTAAGCAAAATCACAAATAATAAAGTGTATTGTCATGCCAATATTAATAGCAAAATGACTTTCAGTAACAAATAAATTCTAAACATCACACGTCATCTTGCTTTCAACATTGTCCACTACCCGTATCAGCAGAATTAAATCCATGCCCACATACAAGGTGAAAAGGTTCACCATCATTATGATCTCAATAAAAAAATCCTCTTTCCTAATCAACTCTTTCCTCCTTATTTGCATTCTGTAAATCTATTATTGCACCAAGTTTCCATTTCACCCCATTCTTGTCATATATCCCAGTCTCTACCTATCACTTATTGCTCATTACGATTATTGTTATTATAATGAATTTATCATTAAGGTCAAACACCTCAATTTAAGGTATTTCAACCACCATTCTTACGGGACTAAAATTCTTTTTCTTTGGTGATGGGGGGGGGGGGGATGTCATGCACAATGGAAGTTTGATAATGAGAAAAAGACATAACCAATACAGTTCACCGAAGTTTCTCAAATTCCTAATAAAGGCCAAATAGATTATTGTTAAATTCAACGAAAGATCAGCACCTCAAACCTAATATTATTCTATCTTGTTTCTCTTCCTAACTTTATTTTGACGTTTCTATCCTCCGGTTGTTTTGAATTTTTTTGTTTATATATAAAAGATTGATTGGTTTTGTACTTTTCGTGTAGTTTTTCTTTATTTCTTTTCCTCAACGGGCCATTTTCCCTGTTGGAGCCCTTGGGCTTATAGCATCCCGCTTTTCCAACTAGGGTTGTAGCTTAGCAAGTAGTAGTAGTAGTAGTAGTAGTAGTAATAATAATAATAATAATAATAATAATAATAATAATAATAATAATAATAATAATAATAACTGTCGAAAAACTTTAGATAATTACTACGAAGTTCTTTGAGCTTGGCGAACAAGGTGAGCGTCCAAGTCTCCTCTCCACGTAAATGTCATGTATATTTCATAGTACATATATAGTTAGTACAAAAATATGTGTATGAATTTAGCTACTGCAAAATGAGGGATGTGACAGGGAAAGAAATGCGTCTTGAAAGTCTCCCTCGAAGAATATGCAAGATTTCTGGCCTCTGTAGATACTCGTATCACCTAATTAACTTGCAGATACCAAAGACTGGGAATAGGAGAAAGTTATTACGGAGGACAAGTCTTTACGTCATTTTTTAAATACCTCTGAATGTTTAGAATATCCTCTGTATAATGCACGTAAAAATACATTAATGAACCTTTGTTATCAAACCAAGATCAGACATTAAAATAACTAACTCTACAGAGCACACAACTACCAAATTAAAATTTACTTTCAAATATTAAGTTACCAATCCTCATTAATGTGTGTGTGTGGGGGGGGGGGGGTTTAGGAAAAGAATTATAATAATTTTATCACGGAGAAGCTTTAAAATGACTAATAAAGTCGCTAATTTTAAGAATGGTTCTGTAAGATATCACGTGAAGCTTTGTAATTTTCTGTATATTATATGAATTCCTGTATACATACATACACACACACACACACACACATATATATATATATATATATATATATATATATATATATATATATATATACATATATATATACATATATACATATATATATATATATATATATATATATATATATATATATATATATATATATATATATATAGATCATCATTTCATAAAACAAAAGGTTGAAAATTAGATCAAATATATGGGATTAATTTCTAGAGATTAAGTAACGATGGGAAACATCGCACTGACATCTAAGTAATCTTCTTGTACTTTTAAATAATGTAACCAAACTTCTTAACCATTGTCTTACTAAGAAGGCCTTAAGCCTGCCTGACACTTGCGCGCATTTTTGCCACGCACTGGCACGCATTGATGCGCGCCAGTGCGTGCCACTTTTTGGCACGCACTGGTGTTTTTCGCGCACTGTTCACGACCAGTTCACTCCAGTTCGCGCATCGTTCACGCGACGTTCACGCGACGTTCACGCGATGGCACGAATTGGCACGCGTAGTTCGCGCATCGTTCACGACACGTTCACGCGAGTTCACTCATCATTCCGCATCGTTTCCGCATTGGTCACGCCAGTTCACGCCAGTTCACGAATTGGCCACTCCATATAAAAACGGGGCTTCTCCAACCCGAGGACATTCTTGGATTGGGTTCGGAAGAGACAACAATGCTTTCTGTCAGAGACACCATTGCATTGAGGAGAAGAAACGTATCTTTTTCGTTTGTATTTTTTGTTGCCCTTTATTTTAGTTTCAATAAAAAAGCATTTGATTTACATATAAATAGCAGACATGAAATATGTACAAGTATTAAGAAAGCATTTTATTTTAACATTAAAAGCAGCAAACATGAAAAGTTTTTAGGCTGTTGATTTTAAGGTAATAGAGAAAAAAGTGTGTTGAAATAAGAAATCATTTTATTTTTACATTAAAACTGCAAACAGAAAAAATTTGTTTTGCCCTTCATTTTAAGGTAATAAAGAAGAATAAGTATGTTGATGAAATAAAACATCATTTTATTTTTACATTCAAACAGCAAACTTAAAAATTTCTTGGGTTTATTTTTCAGTTCATTTTTATTCAAAACAAAAGTTTTGGGTCTTGATTGGTAATAGAGGAAAATAAGTGTGTGCATGAAATAAGACATCATTTTATATTTACATTCAAACAGCAAATATAAACAATTATTAGGTTTATTTTTCTTTCCTTTTCATTAATTTTTTCGTTTCCTTTATGTTTCTCTTCATTATAAAGTTATAGAAATAGTTTGTAATAAGACATCATTTTATTTTTACATTCAAACAGCAAATATAAAAATTTATTAAGTTTATTTTTCTTTCCTTTTCATTAATTTTTTCGTTTCCCTTTTGTTTCTCTTCATTATAAAGTTATAAAAATAGTTTGAAATAAGATATAATTTTTTTTTCACATTAAAACAGCAAATATAAAAATTTATTAGGTTTATTTTTCTTTCCTTTTCATTAATTTTTTCGTTTCCTTTTTGTTTCTCTTCATTATAAAGTTATAAAAATAGTTTGAAATAAGATATAATTTTTTTTCACATTAAAACAGCAAATATGAAAATTTATTAGGCTTATTTTTCTTTCCTTTTCATTAATTTTTTCGTTTCCTTTTTGTTTCTCTTCATTATAAAGTTATAGAAATAGTTTGAATTTTTAAGATATAATTTGTTTCACATTAAAACAGCAAATATAAAAATTTATTAGGTTTATTTTTCTTTCCTTTTCATTAATTTTTTCGTTTCCTTTTTGTTTCTCTTCATTATAAAGTTATAGAAATAGTTTGAAATAAGATATCATTTTTTTTTCACATTAAAACAGCAAATATAAAAATTTACTAGGTTTATTTTTCTTTCCTTTTCATTAATATTTTCGTTTCCTTTTTGTTTCTCTTCATTATAAAGTTCACGCCACTTCCCGCATCGTTCACTCCAGTTCACTCCAGTTCACGCCAGTTCCCTCACTGTTCACTCCAGTTCACTCCAGTTGGCGCATCGTTCACGGCCATTTAGTGCGTGCCAATGCGTGCCACAAACTTTAAACATTTCAAAGTTTTGGGCCCGCATGGCACGCATTGGTACGCTCTGGCACGCGAGTTTCCGCACTGTTCACGACATTTTCACGGCTCGTTCACGCGAGTTCGCGCATCAATGCGTGCCAGTGCGTGCCACGAATGCGTGCAAGTGTCAGGGGGGCTATAGTCGACCGTCTGCTATGCGCTGACCCCTTTAAAGAGAGAGAGAGAGAGAGAGAGAGAGAGAGAGAGAGGAGAGAGAGAGAGAGAGAGAAAAAGAGAGAGAGAGAGAGAGAGAGAGAGGGGGGGTCATTCTGAAAGTTTTTATTTTCACGAAAATTTGGATAGTTGGAAGAAATCCTAGAAACTATCCCATTTGGAAACGATCCACGTAACCAGTCCGTCAAAGAGAAGAGATGTAGCCTGAGAAAATTAATAAAAAGAAAACGAACTGAAACTATGAAAGAAAATCCAAAAAAAGGTAGGAAACTGTTAATGGAAGCCACATTTGATAAAATGCAAGACAAAAAAATTTTCTCAAAACAGATGCGTGACGTCTTTAGAAGCGATAATAGTGGATTAAAACCATTTTTCATTTATTGGACCGCTCAGGGGGGATAGGTACTAGTTATACCCTGGTGATAAGAGGTACCCAGAGAGGTACACTCGAAACCCACACTCTCCCACAAATTACCGAATCAGCGGATTATAGTGGGAAGGGTTGAATCTGCGTGCGTATGTGCATATCTACCTAAATATTTAGACGTCAATTTTTATGACTCCGGTACACTAGATTACAATAAATAGCCTTAATAATACTTGGGGACAACTGGCAGGTATACTACAGTAGTTCACCCAAAACACACACATTGAAAAATAAGTGTTTGATTGAAAAGATTACAAAAAGTTTAGCATTCTCATTGTTATGGCGCTTCTTAATTAAAATATTACGGCAAACAAAACCATTTACTTCATAATTGATAATCTTTCACCCACTCCCACTACCCAAATTTCATCATTAAATATTTGAAAAGCATTTTGCTGTGGTATAAAACTACCATTTTCAGTAACAGATACGAGTGGAGAGGTAGAGAGTTATATATTTGTTGAATTTCTATCATGGAACAATTAAGTGGAAATCAGAGGTCACGTTAGTCTTTTCTTTCCATCTAATACTAAGCTAAGAAGTTCTTATAACATTCCGTTTTTCAAATCGTGGTTCTGTGTTTCAGGGAAGTTAGTGCTTGTTTTTCCTTCTCTCTTTCATTCATCACTCTCTTCCTTAGTCCAGAGTTACAGTGTTATAGAGTTAACCATCCTGATGGCCTTCTCAACTACTTACTGTATCATTACTTCGTTTCAATATTGTTTGCAAGGATGATTACAACATTGTGGTAAAAAACACCAACAATACTCAGAAAATTCCTTTAAATTATTGATATGAACTAATGGAATTCATACATAATTACCTACATTCAAATTAAAGAAGCACTATCTCATACTGCATCTTTTTAAGAAGGGCTGTATTGCTTGGTGAAAATCTAATATTATTCCAAGAGATTTTCGTAAATAAACAATTTAGCAAGAAGAAAATTCCATATGAAGCAATTCGAGATATGATTGATTTTACCATTAATAACGTAAAAAAAATTGCTCTAGTTTCTTCACGTACTGTACGCAAGTCTCTCGCGTCATCCGCAAGTAAGCGACATGTATTAATGGAATTGCTTGATCACAGCGGGAAATAATAAAGAAACTACAAATTCGCTACGCATTCCTTTACAAGACATGGATAAGAATTATCTAACGGTGATCGGAATTTGATTAATGGCAAATTTTCAAAAGAAACCACCATACGCAGATCAATTCCTAAATTGTAGATTCGAGATTATCTACATCATAAATATGCAAGTAAAAGTCAATTGACAAAACGTGGGCTATTTATTAAGTGAATAGATTTTGGAATAAATCAAAATTTTAATATTTTGGAGATAATTACGTAGCCTCAAGACATTCCCCTTGCTTACCTCAAAGTGAGAGAGAATCATATGAACATCCTATCTGCTGTATTTCAGCAACTACATAATACGAAACCAGGTTGCCCAGCATAAATAACTCGTTTATTTAATGTAAATGGTCAAAGTCGAAGGCATCAACCATGCTAAGAAAGGGCCGCAGTCTGTAACACCGGTGGCCTCGGTATGCTAATACTTTCGCTGCGGCAAAACTCCCAAAATCAGGACAACATTTCCCTCATTCTTTGGGGATCCTCCCCAAAAATAATGAAACAAAATCCTGCGAGTTTTGGGTCTATCAGGACACCCTTCTTAAAGATATGCGCAGTTCTAAAAGATCGCATACATATTTACTTACATATCAACAAATTTGTAATATCCCTAATGACTTCTTAGGATCTTGATTGCATCTGGAAATTTAGTAACACTTGCCACTGCAAAGCTTGAGCACGGTGTAAAAATAAGTGTTCAAATGTTTCAATGTTTATTGCCTTTAAAGCTGTTGGAGTAAAGGCAAAATCTCTTGAACAATAAAGACATGTGCATATATATGAGCGGCAAATATCTCTATTCCTACTTTGCGAATGATTGGTTAAGCTTTAACTACCAATCCTATATACATATATACTACATACACATAAAGATCAAAATTTATTAGAGAAGTTATGAATTGCTAGTGAAGTGGTTTAATACCTACCAGGAAAAAAGACTTCGAGCCCTATTATACTCTTTTGTGTGGAACAGGTAGGGTAGAAAGGGGTATGGCAGACTACATCGTTTTAAAGACCTTACTGAATATACCGTGTATTGCAGAAACATAAATTGAAAAAGGTAACTTGAACAACAAACTCATAATTTCCTTCTTGATTATTTCTATCATTGTAGCTATAAAACTACATACAAACAACCGCACAATATTATATATATAATATATATATATATATATATATATATATATATATACATACATATATATATATATATATATATATATATATATATATATATATACACACACACACATATATATATAACATATATATATATATATATAAATATATATATATATAGATAGATAGATATAAAACGACATACAAACAACCGCACAATATTATATATATATATATATATATATATATATATATATATATACATATATATATATATATATATATATATATATATATATATATATATATATATATATATATATATATATATATATTCTGGATGACCAGTACTTAGTTTATAAAAATGCCTGATTTTTGCTTAAAGGTTTATTAACATTATCAGACAACTTTACCCAAAAACATAAAAACATAATATTGATAAATCCCCATCATAAATAAGCCTGCTATTATTTTCAGAGGACTAATTATTGCCTATTGGCGAACTCGCGCTTCCATCAGTCCAGTCCGTCAAAGCATTGAAATCAAATTAGTTTCCATTGTTCTAGAATTCATCGGAACCAAACTATCCCAGACAGCTTTTTTTTGGCTCTAGTATCCGAGATGATCCCCATGGACTACGATTTTTTACCAGCTTGTGAATGACGATTTTGGTCGATGGTTAACACTCCCCCCTAAGGGTCCAGCCCTCACGAATAAACAATTTGCTCACTACAAATCAGCCTCTAAACAGGGTTTCGTGACAGATTCGTTTGTAGACATATCCAAATTTAATCACTGACGTTTGGAGAGTCAAATTGGAATATAACATGATTAAAAGGAATATACAACATGTGTTTGCAAAACAATTTCTACAGTGCAGAGACGGAACAATTAGGTGTGCTTTTAATTCCATCACTAAGGCTTCAGTTAGAGACTCAAGCATAAAAGCTACCACTGCCTTAACAATTACATCCACCAAGAAATAATATCCAATTAATTTTCATATATTTTTGTTAAATAATGCATGGATAAGAAACATTCAAACATTTCCATTCATACACACACACACACTCACATATATATATATATATATATATATATACATATATATATATATAAATATATACATATATATATATATATATATATATATATATATATATATATATATATATATATATACAGTACATATAGAGCAAGTGGAAAAACTTGTATTCTCATCTCCTCATCCGGATAAGAGGTCCCAGGTTCGACTCGTACGTCAACTCTTAAAGCACTTACTTTGTATATATAACGACACGAGCCGTGCATTATGTACCTGGTAGTCAGACAACTATGGAGATCGTTTCCGCACTACTCCATCCTAAAAGGCTTTTTAACTAAAAGAAAGCTAACAATTCAGGAGTGCCTCGCATGGTAAGAGAGAAATGGCGAATATATACAGCATATACCGATATATATATATATATATATATATATATATATATATATATATATATATATATATATATGTGTGTGGGTGTGTGTGTGTATGTATATATGTATATATATATATATATATATATATATATATATATATACTGTATATATATATATATATATATATATATATATATATATATATATATATATATATATATATATTACCTTACATCCAAACCTGCCTTATATTCAATAATATATAATAATCTGTTAGCTTAAGAGCATGTCTCCTTGTAATTAGTTTCTTTGAAGATCTTACGTTTAAACTTCAAATACTACTTTTGATTTACAAAAATAATGACAAGAAAAAGAAATTTCTCGAGTTTGAAGACAAGATTAAAGGTTACAGAGGGGAACTGGGTATTCTGAGAACTTTAGGAAACAGGGAAGATCAAACGAAATGTTTCTTGTTTGTAGCACAAGGTGTGTAGTTAAGACTCATATAAATTTCTAGCTATGTGTTTCATCTGTATAATACAATGCCTTTCTTTTCCTTATGGGATTAAATAATGCAAACCAGTTAATCAAAAATTTTTTTTTTCTATATTCCTTGACAAACGCAATGTATGACTAAATTGAGTTTGGCAAATAAAAAGTTCCGGAAATTTCAGAAAAAACATACGTTGTAAGTGAAAATATGATATCGAGTAAGGCACAGCTACATCAAGCTTCTATGTACTGATAAGATAACTGAAGATTCATCATAATGATTACATCAACTTTCACAGAGAGAAGCTAATGTAGCTACTGTTCAAAATTCATCTAAAGCTATACCAATTTACCTTTGTTAGCGATTCACATTTAAATATATCAACAACAAATTCCTGAACAAAAATTGACCAGCAATGGTTAAAATTGGCTTTCATTACCAAGTCACAAGCTTTGACATGAAATACGATGCCGTTGACTATCTAAATAAACTTAAGAGAAAAGTCAGAAAACCAACGATGATCATTTGGTCGTGATACCCAATAGCCTATTTCTTTCATATAGTTCAGTTATGTATAAAAGAGGTTATTAAAAAATATTATTAAAAGTCGGCTATTCAGTTTTGTAAAGCAATATTTTTATTGTTTGCTTATCCGATAAAAACCGAAGACAAAAATTAAAATTCTCCAATAACTGAACTCAAGACACAATAGTGCTTGACATCGAATTAATTACATCAATATCTCGTAAGTACGTGTCAAGGAGACAGCAAAATGACCACGACAAATTTACTTCCGAACAGTAAATTTAAACTAATGTACAGACACAATACACATACAGCTTATATATATATATATATATATATATATATATATATATATATATGTGTGTATATATAAATATATATATATATATATATATATATATATATATATATATATATATATATATATACATACATATATATATATATATATATATATATATATATATATATATATATAGTCTTAAATGACCTTTTCTCTAGAAAGTTATGCGACACGTTATTTTTCAGATCAAAGCTAGACTTCTGAGCTGAAGTTCCTGCACTGGTTGCATCCAATGAATATCAACGGTCCACCTGACACATCATTTATTGCTTATTTCAAAAGATGCATTATGGTGTCGACGAAATGCCCATACTGCCTAACTTCATTCGGAAACCGAACGCGGGTTCTCAAGCAAGTAAGCGTGGTCAAGATAACTACTACTACTACTACTACTACTACTACTATTACTACTACTACTACTACTACTACTAGAGAGAGAGAGAGAGAGAGAGAGAGAGAGAGAGAGAGAGAGAGAGAGAGAGAGAGTATTTATTTACATACAAAGCTTATGGTTATCGGTGGAAATTCAGGAACTTGCAACGAATGTTTTTTCAGTTGAAGAGTTTGACACAAGTCTCTCTTAACAGTTTACACACACAAACACACACACACACAAATATACTTATATATATATATATATATATATATATATATATATATATATATATACAGATTTATCATATCTTTGTTACAGATCTTAGGATATTTCATATTCTTTATTCATAACTTCTCATGTATAGTTTATCTTTTCTTATTTCGTTTTATCACTGGGCTATTTTCCATGTTGGAGCCCATCGGTTTATTACAACCTGCTTTTCCAACCAGGGTTGTAGTTTAGTTTAGTTAACAACAACAACAACAACAACAACAACAACAACAACAATGATAATAATAATAATAATAATAATAATAATAATAATCTGCCCGTTTTTTTTTTTTTTACAAAAGCCCCAAGTTCATTCTTAATTTTAAAGTTGACTTTAACGTGAAGGATTATCACACATCCTAACTTGAAAACCAGAGGACGTAGTGCCAAACTATATTACATCTATTAAGCTCATGAAGCACCTGCATTTCGCGCTTAAAAAAAAAGAGCCTGACTTTCGTCTCATAGAATTCTATTAATTCTTCATTTGAAAAATGCCAAAGTTTCTGTCCTGCAATGGAGATCATGAAAACCAGCAATAAGATTATACTTTTGACTTACATAAAGTAGGAAATTTGACGGGAAAATATGGCAGCATTAGATTTGAAAATTAATGGCCTTAAACTTCCAAATCGTTGAGTATACCTTGAATAATTCTCGCTGTTAAAACGCCTTAGAATAAGATAGTCCTAATACAATAGTCTTAAAAGAGATGTAGCTAAAACTAGTGCATGGTGTAAATTATGGGGCATGAAGTTGAATCCAAACAAAACTCAAAGTATGATTATAAGTAGGTTAAGGCCAGTTGCTCCTTAACACCCGGATCTCAGCATTGATAATGTTTCTTTAACTCTTTATGACTTAAAATGTTAGGTGCGATTCTCAACAAAAAATTTACTTTTGAGAAACACATTAGGTCAGTTTCTTCCTCAAATGCACAAAAAATTGGCTTATTACGACAGACTTTTAAGATTTTTGGTGATCAAACTATTCTGAAGAAGTGTTTTCATTCTTTCATTCTACCTTCTTTCGAGTATTGTTCTCCTGTCTGGTCTTCAACTGCTGATTCCTATCTTAATTTGTTGGACAGGAACTTACGGTCTATCAAATTTCTTTTTCCTGATCTAGATATTAATCTCTGGTCCGTCGTTCAATTAGTTCTTTATGCATGTTGCATAAGATTTTTCATAATTCTGACAAAGGTCTATAGTATTCTATAGACCTTGATTCCGACCATCCTTTACATTAAAATCTTCCCGGACAGTATCACACTGTTCGTAATACTAAGTATGCAGTTAATTCTAATAGTCAGCCCTTCTCCATCATGAGGCTTAATACTACACAGTATTCTAGAAGTTTTATTCCAGTTTAAAGATTTAAAGGCCGCTCATGATTGGCAGAGACAAGGGAATAACATTGCCATATCGAGTAGGACAATGCCCTAGAGACTGACCATATATACATATGATCAGCTCCCAAGCCCCCTCTCCACCCAAGGTAGGACCAAGGAGGGCCAGGAAATGACTGCTGATGACTCAGCAGCTAGACCTATAGCTTCCTCCAAACAACCCATCCTTAGCTCACAAGGATGGTAAGATTGCAGCGACCAAAGAAACTAACGAGTTTGAGCCGGCCTCGTTCGCCAGTCTAGAGTTCCCCAATCAGGGGCGTTTACCACATCGGCCACCATTGTGGAATGATCTTCTTAACCGGGTAGTTGAATCAGTAGAACTTCAAAAGTTCAAACTTGCAGGAAATCTTTATATGTTGAACAGGCTGACATAAGTGTCTTTTTATAGTTTATATATGAAAGATATGTTTTAATGTTGTTACTGTTCTTAAAATATCTTATTGTGGTTACTGTTCATAAAATATTCTATGTTGATTTCTTATTACTTTTCATTTATCTATTTCCTCATTTCCTTTCCTCACTGGACTATTTTTCCCAGTTGGAGCCCTTGGGCTTATAGCATCCTGCTTTCCAATTAGGCTTGTAGTTTTGATGATGATAATAATGATGATAATGATAATAATCATATCATCATTATCATCATCATCATCATCTTCACAACAACAACAACAACAACAACAATAATAATAATAATAATAATAATAATAATAATAATAATAACTAGACTGCGACTGGCTAAAGACAGTGGCGGAGGATTCCCCTGGAAAATAGGTGTGGAAATGCTTTTGTAAATCAGTAAAAGATATTGTGTAAAGGTTTATTGGCCTAATGACCCCTTAACTAAATTTTGAGTTTTGTTAACAAACTATTCTAAAGCAATTTATCTGTATAATAGCAGGTATATGGAGGTAAAACATAGGCAAAAATGACAAATATAGAGAAATTGATCTTTGAGCTTGAAGACAATGGGCACTTAAAAGGTCATGTGAGGGTCACGAGTTAAATATGACCCCATATTCGGAAAGAGCATGTGCGAATGGGACGTGGGGGTTGGGGGCGGTGTTGACAACAAAACATCACTTTTAGCCCACTCAAATTTTTTCCATGAAATAGCCATATGACCTTGAAAATGAAGATCAAGGTCAAAATGAGGGTCAAGGTCAAATTTGACATTTGATTTGGAGGTTTTATGCATATGTTTGGGGTAGTTTACTATAGCATGCTATGACCAAAAAACCAGTATTTCATGGAGAAATTGCCAAAGTCACGATTTCTGCAATATCAAAAATAGTAAAAAATATATATTAAAAAAAGTAATTAAGCAGTCGCTACAAAAGTTAAGCTAACCTTAGATACATAAATAGGGCATCATATGCCACTAAGATCAGGGCTCTGGGCCTTCCAGTTTTTGAGATCTCGGAAACAAACCTGTTTTGACCCGGTTTGGCCATTAGCGACCTTGACCTTGACCTACTTGCATTAAGTAGGGCAATATCTGGGGATTTACCTCAGTATCATTGTCCATAAGGCCCTTAGCCATACAGCTTATACTTTAGGCCTAATGTCAATTTCAAATTTTACAAATTTTGCCTTTAAAAGCCCGTGACCTTGAAAATTAGGTCAAGGTCACTTAAACTGGGTCTATGGCATATTATTACCATAGGCTACCTATGATAATAATTTCAGATTTCTTGCGAAAAAAAACGCGTGGAAAGAATAATAATAATAATTTATAATAGTAATAATACCAAAAACAATAGCATTCCCCTAAAAGGGAATCCTAATGATACCAGTTCTATGGTTGGAGCTGTCCATACTTGCCTGTCAAACACCACATACATAGGATAAAAATGTTAAATCCTATCTTTTAAAACATCACAACCTACGACTTGAAAAACATTGAGACTTTGAGTCCTCGAAAGATATTACCACTGACAACCATTAGCCAGTAAAAGGTCACTTTCTCTACCGATAAAGATAATTTAAACACCCATTCGTTGAACCATTATTACAAACACCTGATTCGGAACAATTAATTACGACAAGCATTGGGAAGAAAATGGCTCAATTAGGCAGCCACAAAAGGCCTTGACCTTCCAGGTCAATTGCGTGATGGTGGTAAAAAAGGATTTTTGGTTCCGTGTTGTGCTCGTGAATTTATAGTGGGAGCCTGTCACGCACCTCAGATGAATGCATTTATTCGTGGAATTTACCAAAGTAGTCAAAAATAGTTTCGGGAAGCTGAGAGGAAAATTTCATTGATGATATTAACGGTGATGGTAACAATAATGTAACTAAATACGATGAGGACAATCATAAAAACAACAATAGGAACAATATGACATTTCTTACAATACTTTGGGGAATGTTTCAAATAAAAAATAACAGTAATTTATCAACCTCCACTCTGGTCTATTCTTTGGCACTCAGTTCAAGATGAAGATACATGTAAGTGAACGCATTCGTTACATTTCCTTTTCTCACGGGGTTATTTTCGGTGTTGGAACCACTGGGCTTATAGCATTCTGTTTTTCCAACTAGGGCTGCAACTTAAGGTGGTAGTAGTAGTAGTAGTAGTAGTAGTAGTAGTAGTAGTAGTAGTAGTAGTAGTAGTAGTAGTAGTAGTCCCAGGGATTGCGCTAAAGAGCGTGTTACTTGAAACAGCACATAGAGTGAGGAAAGTGATGGATTTCTAAGAAAGCTGGATGTAACCCGGAATCTCACACTATAAACCACCAATCTCTGTAGACTGTCATTAACAACTAACAAATAATAATAATAATAATAATAATAATAATAATAATAATAATAATAATAATAATAATAATTCAAGTTATGAATAATTATTTCTATGGGAAATTACAAGACCAATTATAAAAGAAAGTATGTTAAGGCCGAGCTCTTCTGCATGATTAAAGAATTAAAATATAGATTTAATATTCAGCCAAGAATATGGTAAAACTTCCAAACTTAATAAAAAAAGATTTAATCTTGAATGATAAAAAGGATTTTTCCTTACAAAGGAACTGTCAGAATAATCGCAATTTGAGCTCGGAACATTAAAGAAAATAAAAGAATAAAACAACTGTATTAATATTATTATCATTATTACCACCAGCTACAACACTCGTTGGAAAATCAGGATGAAATATAACAAAAATTGATCCTGGAAAAGGAAAAATCTCAGCTAAATATAACTTTCCGCCATCTCCACGGAGGAAAAACTTAGGACATAATCTGGAAAGAGAAAAACCTACCTGTGAGCAATGACGTCACAGCAGCTACCAGCAGTGATGACGTCACAGCGGGGCCGGCGATCGGCCCGGCTACGAGGCCAATAATGTAAGTCACCCCCAACGCTGCCCACAGACCTAAACTCCTATATACAAGCATTCCAAGGCTGCGCCCGCAGTCACCCCATATTCCTGGGGCGGGAGGAGGGACAGGGGGCCCAGTTGGGCGGCGATTGGAAGGGGCCAGAGGGCGCGTGCGGGCGAGAGACGAATAAATGTGCCTGGCATAAGATGAGACGGACTGACGACGCCGGGAATGCAGAAGTGGGGGCGTCATGGTGGCGATTCTCCTTTCCAGATGAGATTCACAATCAAATAATGAATTCCACTGAAATCACGGTTGTTTTCTAACACTAAACTTATCTCCTCGTGTGTCTTGATTCAAATATTAACAGATTAACAAATAACACTGCAATCACGAACGGATTTATTTCCGCTAATAACAATTACTTGACATTTTTCTTGAATCACAAAATTTTCTTCGTGGCCGGATCTTTTTTCCGTTAGATACTTCAACGCTATAACAAATAACATTGAAATCACGAAGAGGTTATCCTTATTAATGACACTTCCGTTCTCCACCTCAATCACTCCTTTTTTTTTCACTGACGGCGCAACATCCCATGAATTTTCTTGCACCTAAATACGGACTTCACCCCAACGGCACTTTCATCAGGGAAGGCATTAACCTAATCTCTGCATTCCATCACAAACAAATTGCTTTCCAATGGAAATATATTCCAGAGACAAAAAAAGTTATTATATTGGAAGATAAAATGGAATTGTATTCAAAAGGAAAAATCCCCTTCAGCTTTGAGGTATTCCACAGAAGAAGCAAATTCACGTCCATGACATCATTTCTAAGTTTATATTATTTCTTTAACGTAAATGATAAACTGATTCCTATTTTTCACTTCAAAATTTAAAAAGTCGGCTTCACATCAGATAACAATACAAAGGTCCAATGCACAACTGGCAAACATAAAATGGGCTGTTCAAAGAAAAAGTAACTAAAAATCTTTTGAGTCTTTCAATAATAATAATAAAAAAAAAATACTCAAAACTTACTTCGTTGTTTTTTTCTTAACCCAGTTTGCAAATCGGATCCAAGAAATGAGTTGCCAGATTGTCAAAATATTGACGATTTTGAGTGACAACTTGAGAGGGGGAATTCTGCCACAGTGCTCCCCTCTGTGGGTTGGATACATTCATCATCTGTAAAAGGAAATAAATATATATGAATGCGATGATACATGCATAAATAAATCAAAAGAGAACAGGCGAAATATTATT
>NC_090725.1:239774482-239776982 GCF_036898095.1 Palaemon carinicauda | reverse complement strand
CAGTTTTTAATTCATTGAGAGTCTCGTTATGTCAATAAGAAGAAAGTACTAATTTGAATAAAGTTTTTTTCGCTATTCTTTTCGTGGTTTGATATACAGTATATCAAGTAACAATTAATTCATAAATAATTCAAACTAAAAGCTAAAAACCCAACAAAAATCTATCGCTATAGTAAAGAAATGTGTCTTCTCCACCTCGTGGAGGTACATACAATGACACGGCTTCCTAATTCACTCAACAAAATGCTTATTTTGGGATTCATTCCCTCCTTTTTGGTGGCCACAGAACAACGCACCTTTTTAATATTTTGTCCTACAGACAGAGTAATATGTACAAGGATACGTATATAATCGAACTGGCACATGAAAAGAAACAAGGACACCAAGAGCACTAGGGCAAGAGCATACTTCTGCCAAACCAAACAAAACCAACTCCATAGCGTGAAGTTTCGCTTCAACCACATATATTTCTGCCACTTCTTTAATCAAAAAAAAAAAAAAAAAAAAAAAAAAAAAAAAAAAAAAAAAGAGCTTAAATCTGTAGTCTACTTGATATGTGAGATGTTCTGTCTGAGCCAATTCTACCCAAAAGTTAATTGAATTAGGCAAGTTCATTAACAAGTGTATTTTTTTAATTTTAACCAAAACTGTCTTCTTGTCGTGAGATATTTTCCAAGACAAGGTCCGCTGCCGAAAGTAAAAATCTAGGTCAATAATAATAATAATAATAATAATAATAATAATAATAATAATAATAATAACTTGGATAAGTTGATTACCCGCTTGAATACTTAGAAATATTTTTTCAAGGCCGAAGAATAAAAGGAAAACTAGAAACCACAAACAGTTTGCTTTTTGTTTTGTTTTAGAACACAAAGGCTTCATCTGCAGTACAGTGCATATAGGATCAGCTATTACTGTTACTATTAATTGCTAAGCTACAACCCTAGTGGGAAAAGCATGATGCTATAAGCTCAAAGGGCTCCAAAAGGGAAAATAGCTCAGTGAGGGAAGGAAACAAGGAAAATTAAATATTTTAAGAACAGTAACAACATTAAAACAAAAACTTTAAAAAAACAAGAGGAAGAGAAATAAGATAGAATAGTGTGCCCGAGTGTACCCTCAAGCAAGAAAACTCCCACAGACTAAAAAGAGGCTACACTTAAATACCACTAGTTATCTTAATAAAAGAACGTAATGGTAAGCATAAGCCTCGGCTAAATTAATAAAAGACAAACAGAAAAACTACACTAATTTACACATAAATAGCATACATACTACATAGGCTATAAGGTATATATGCTTATAATTAATAGTGTAATTGCCGACAATCACGTATTTCAAATTAATTTTGAAAATCTATTAATTATTTGGGAATTTGCTCAGATTAGTCATCGGTATCATTCGGTCAGCGTGTTACAAGGGTGATGCAATCAATATCGGATGACCTTTCTCTCTCTCTCTCTCTCTCTCTCTCTCTCTCTCTCTCTCCTCTCTCTCTCTCTCTCTCTCTCTCTCTCATCCCCCAGAATATCCGTCTGGATGTAAACATGTCTAAGTGCAATTATTCATAATTTGAAAGATCTCACATTTAGAAGTTCATGGCGATGAGGTAGCTTAGGACTTCACTGAGAAATAAATAACGTGACCTTATTATTATTGTGAGCTTAGTCATCAGCAGCTATTATCTGGCCCTGTGTTGAAAGGGATTTGGGCGCCGATCATTCAATGCGTTGGGTTCCTTACACATATTGCAGGAGTGCAATTGTCTATCCTTGCTCCTGCCGCTCGTGAGGGACCTTTAATTTTCAAAACAGAAAAGTGTGAGATTGTCATGACGTTATCCGTTAGTATCCGGATGGCATATTTTTGTCTTGCAAATAAAGTTTGAATGTACATTCATGTGAATTTACCCGAATTGCGCGTCTATGCATGCAAGTTGCCGCACATGCTTCCGGAAATATGTGAACACGCATAGGCTTTTCCCTGACCTTGTCATAAACTCTGTCGCAATTGATTAATCATATTTCACTCATCAATTCACTTAGCAATCCGGTCTCATTACCCAAAGCCTACTTCTGCCCTTTTCTTAATTGGATTCTTCAATAGTAACTATGTCCATGGCACAAACAGTCTTCGCTCTCTTACTTGATATTTAATACTCTTTCTTCCTTGGCATGCTCCTCAATTACCAATATTGCCCATTCTCAAAATCATTTATGCTAAGGACTTGCACGCGTACAGAATTACAGTCACATTGAAGTTTTGATTATTGTCACCAGGGTCTCTTTTACAAAATATTAAACACCATTTTTTGTTAATAATAATAAAAAGACTGCACAATAAAATAACTTATAATTTTTATTTTCATCATAAATTTCACATCGAGTTCTTGTTGACCAATTATTGTATCTGGGGTCAGCTTACTTAAAAGTTCTGTAGGATTCATTTTCATCACTTGCAATCTTTTTTCTTTAATGCATAAGGGAAAGAAATGGTA
>NC_090725.1:239754482-239769482 GCF_036898095.1 Palaemon carinicauda | reverse complement strand
TCCACCAGAGAGTTGCTAATGCATCTTCCGGTGTATTTTGCATCTTCCAGTCTTGGATGGTCTGGGATGCATCTTAGGTATTTATCGAGCTTATTCTTAAACACATCTACGCTCACTCCTGATATGTTTCTTAGATGAGCTGGCAGCACATTAAATAGTCGCTGCATTATCGATGCTGGTGCGTAGTGGATTAATGTCCTGTGCGCCTTTCTTAGTTTACCTGGTATATTTTTTGGCACTATTAATCTACCTCGGCTTGCTCTTTCTGATATTTTTAGCTCCATGATGTTTTCAGTAATTCCTTCTATTTGCTTCCATGCTTGTATTATCATGTAGCGTTCTCTTCTCCTTTCTAGACTGTATAGTTTTAAAAATTTCAGTCTTTCCCAGTAGTCAAGGTCCTTAACTTCTTCTATTCTAGCAGTATAGGACCTTTGTACACTCTCTATTTGCGCAATATCCTTTTGGTAGTGTGGGTACCATATCACATTGCAGTACTCGAGTGTACTACGTACATAAGTTTTGTAAAGCATAATCATATGTTCAGCTTTCCTTGTTTTAAAGTGTCTGAATAACATTCCCATTTTTGCTTTACATTTAGCCAACAGTGTTGCTATTTGGTCGTTGCATAACATATTCCTATTTAACATTACACCAAGGTCTTTAATTGCTTCCTTGTTTGTGATTGTCTCATTATTAGGTCCCTTGTATGCATATACCATTCCTTCTCTGTTTCCATAATTTATTGATTCGAATTTATCGGAGTTAAATACCATCCTATTTATCTCCGCCCATTCATATATTTTGTTTAGATCTCTTTGTAGTGAGTTCCTATCTTCATCACAAGTAATTTCTCTACTTATTCTTGTGTCATCGGCGAAACTTCTCACTATGGAGTTTTCAACATCACAGTCTATGTCTGAGATCATGATAACAAACAGCAGTGCAGCTAATACCGTACCTTGTGGCACGCCAGATATTACCTGGGCTTCATCTGATTTCTCGTCATTTGCAACCACTATCTGTTTTCTGTTTTGCAGGAATTCTTTTACCCATTTTTCTATCTTTCCCACAATATTATGCTTTCTCATTTTTTTCTCCAATATGTTATGGTCTACCTTGTCAAAGGCTTTTGCAAAATCTAGATAGATCACATCTGTGTCTTTTTCATTTATCATATTTTTGTATATGTTTTCATAGTGTGCTATCAGTTGGGTCTGTGTACTTTTTCCAGGCACGAAACCGTGTTGACCCATATTAAACAAATTATTTTTAACCAAATGGTTCATTATTTTCTTTTTTATTACCCTCTCATACACTTTCATAATATGTGATGTTAGACTAACAGGTCTATAATTGCTTGCCTCTAGTCTTGATCCACTTTTGAAGATAGGGGTTATATAAGCTAATTTATGTTTAACATATATCTCGCTCATATCTACACTTTGTCTTAGCAGTATTGCAAGCGGCTTCGCGATAGTGTTTGCAGTTTTTTTAACAAAATCGCTGGAACTCCATCTGGTCCGGCTGCCGATCCATTTCTAATTTCGTTTATAGCCGTGACAATATCTGCTTCATTAATATCTATATCCGTTAGATATTCAACATTTTCTTCTCTCATTTCCGTTTCATTATTCTCATTCGCAATTCTTGGTGTGAACTCACTCTTATATTTTTCTGCTAATATGTTGCATATTTCCTTTTTTTCATTCGTTAGCCGTCCTTCAATTCTTAGAGGGCCTATTTCTAATCTCCCTTTATTCATCTTTTTTGCATAGGAGTAAAGTACTTTGGGGTTTCTTTTTATATTTTGAAGTGTCCATTCTTCTAAGTCCCTTTTTTCATTTTCTTTCGACTGTATAATCTTTTGTTCTGCATTTTCTATCTTACATTTTATTTCCCTCATTTTCCACACATTTTTTTCTTTTGCAAGATTTTTCTTCCACTTTCTAATTTTCTGAAATAAGATCCTTCTGTCTCTTGGTATGCACGTCTTTTGTTTATTGTTTTTTTTTTCGGTACATATTTTTCAACAATTTTCTCCAGTATTTTGTACAGTATGTCCGTATTTACCTGTATATTATCACTTACAAATACATTTTTCCATTCTTTATTCAGTTCTTCATTTATTTCTGACCATTTTATATTCTTACTGTAAAAATTATATTTTCCATATCCTTCCCAAAGTTTTGTGCTTTTATTAATTCTGCGATCACTTGCTTTGGAAGAGAGAGAGAGAGAGAGAGAGAGAGAGGAGAGAGAGAGAGAGAGAGAGAGAGAGAGAGAGAGAGAGAGAGAGAGAGAGAGAGAGAGAGAGAGGTTATTGGGTATAGAGAGTCCATCTTACGAAGAGAGATAACACTTTTAATATATATATATATATATATATATATATATATATATATATATATATATAGAGAGAGAGAGAGAGAGAGAGAGAGAGATAGAGAGAGAGAGAGAGAGAGAGAGAGAGGAGAGAGAGAGAGAGAGAGAGAGAGAGAGAGAGAGAGAGGTTATTGGGTATAGAGAGTCCATCTTACGAAGAGAGATAACACTTTTAAGAGAGAGAGAGAGAGAGAGAGAGAGAGAGAGAGAGAGAGAGGAGAGAGAGAGAGAGAGAGAGAGAGAGAGAGAGGTTACTGGGTATAGAGAGTCCATCTTACGAAGAGATAACACTTTTAATATATATATATATATATATATATATATATATATATATATATATATATATATATATATATATATGTGTGTGTATATATATATATATATATATATATATATATAGAGAGAGAGAGAGAGAGAGAGAGAGAGAGAGAGAGAGAGAGAGGAGAGAGAGAGAGAGAGAGGTTATTGGGTATAGAGAGTCCATCATGTTAGATTTTGTTACTTCATGGTTCAGAAAATCAATCAGAATAATCAATTATCTGAAATTCTCTAACTTACGAGTTCTTTCAGGTCTACGACTTAAAAAGTTTTAGGAGTAATAATGACCAGACTTGCGGTAGTAACAGAGTTATAAAACAAAAGTTAAACGATTAAATAATATGGATGGCTTACAAAAATATAGTTTTATTACATATTTAAAGAGAATATCAACTTTTTACAAAATTATCACTTAGTGTAATAAAGCGGTATCAAGCAGGTTTTACTTTGTTTTATAAAATCAAAATTTTTCATCTCGATTGACTCTCCTAAAACAGTGTTCCATTAAAGAAATATAAAAAATACTTTTGAGCTGCTAGAGGCAGAGCACGGGTCCAAATTATACACTTGGCTTCAATCAACAGATTAATACACAACTTAATTTCGTTAACAAGTTACATAAAAGTTCAGGCTTAGTAATTAGACCAAGTGACAAAACAACGATTTTACAGAATCCTTAAACACTTCCTTTCCTTGAAGCAATTCGCAAAATAAATGGTAATATGCTTAGATAGTTATATTAACACTTGAGTACTATAAGCAATTCATACTAAAAAATGGTACTATGCTTAAACAGATCAGAGACGTACACGTACGGCAGTATAAGAGAATGGGGATATCAATAGCCAGGGAAACTTAACTTATTATCATCACTTCGATGGACGTTGCAGTTATCAATTTGAATGCTTAGAAGTGTGCCTTCACAAAGCAAAATTTTCCTTTATATACCCCGCCCCCCTGGGCAAGTATTATACGATGTATCACGTGATACATCACATACCCTCGTTCCTAAAATGCTTTCGTAGGGATCCTTGAATTAAATAAAACTTTACGTTTACGTAATCACATATGATGTAACTAAAAATATTTATTTACACTTCATAGAAACCCTTTCACATAAAAACCTATATACTGAGATGTAACATAATTTCGGATTCGAAATCCATCTAAAATGACGCCACTGCTTTTCTACCCTCCACTACGCATTATTTTAATAATTCAATTCGTTCTAAAACTTCCTACATCGCATAGAATTTTTCCTGAGCCATAAACAACATTAGATCTGAAAGAGTCGTAATAGACACATTAGAAATCACAATTAATTTATACGTTACTGATATCCATATGACTGAGCAATTTCATAATAATAACTTCATAATAATAATAATAATCAATATGAATACCACTATTACTTCTTATATCACCGTACTGATTTCAGGCTCTAAGACTTGCTTAATATTCCTCAACTCGAGAGATAACTTCTTACACAATAAACGATGTATAGCTTATAAGTTTTACTTAGATTACAAAAGTGATTAGTTTAGGCTAAATACATATAGTTTTAGCAGGTTTGCATATACAGTATACTAAAATGCCGGATGAACTCATCCGAAATTTCAAACAGGAAGAAGGCCGACATCACCACAACAGACGCAAAACATGGATGGAGCATAGCAACTAAAGTAACGGAGTTCATCGATCCAATAGGTCAGTCACATTAGGACATTGGTAAGAGAGAGAGAGAGAGAGAGAGAGAGAGAGAGAGAGATTTAAAAAGTATAATATACAACTAGATTTATAATTAACCAATAAGCATATACAGATATATAACCAAGTTTCACAAATACGCTAAATTCCATAGGACGTAAGTATCATACTTAAGAAAATATTCCAAGTCTGCAACCGAAGAAAACAGTAAATATCTTCACTAAAAAAAAAAAAAAATATCAAAACTAGCTAATTTCAGCGTATAACTTAAAAGACTACTGGTTCACACACAAACGTATCAGTGTGTAGGTCTAACCACAAATACATGAAAAGAGTCTACTAACCCCAAAGGAAGAATCAAACATAAAAACCAATGAAAAAACAGGTCATATGAACTTCCAGGGACCTTGTGAGAGGGAACGAGCGAAAATATTAGGTAAGAGTAGGGTACACAGGGAGTAAGCTTGCATGCTTACAAACCAATAAGAAAAAATTAAAGATTTTCTATAATGGCTTATGACCAGATATGCTACGCTTCCTGTAAGTTTTTAGTAGAGCAGTATGTGAACGTGTATTATGATTTGGAGTAACGGCGTGGGTCCACACTCTACGGAGAAACTACATATACTTTACAATACTGATGAATATACTTTCATATTCCACAAAGCAAAATGATACAAAAATTAAAATTTGAAGAAACTACAATATAGATTCGGACCTTAAAGTATCATAGAACCTTTAATAAACATAAAAAACTTCGTTAACATTAAAGAGAAAATTCTTTCCAGAAAATCCATGAAAGGATCTGCAGACTGATAAATTCCTATCCCTTTGCAATAATAAATATGCTAAAAAGTTAATCTATTGTGAGCATCCTAATCTACTTACTCACTTGCACGAAAATTAATCGTGAAGCTGTATAGTCATTATTAAGACAATTAAGTCATTGCTAATAATAATAATAATAATAATAATAATAATAATAATGACAGATGCAGTATAAGGATGGACAAAGTGACACAAGCACATCGACCAGGTATCACTCTGGTCAACAAGACAACCAAAAAAGTATCACTAATAGATGTCGCAGTACCGTGGGACTCAAGAGTGGAAGACAAGTAGCGAGAGACAAAAAAATAGAAAAGTACCAACACCAAATTTTTAATTGAAAAGGGTATGGAATATGCATGCAAGTATGGATAATAATCATAGAAGCACTAGGAGCTATACCTAAGTCAATCTTTAGAAGGTAGTAGCCGATATAGCTCCTGTGCAAAAGCGTGCTACTTAAAACATCACATTTAGTGAGGAAAGTGATGAATTGTTAAGAAAGTTGGATGTAACTGGAACCCAACACTATAAACCACCAATCTCTTTAGACTGTGATTGACCAATAAATAATCGTCTCAATAAATATCATCAATATCAATATAATCATCATCATCATCATCATCATCATCATTATTATTATTATTATTATTATTATTATTATTATTCTTACTACTATTATTATTATTATATTTAAATTAATAACATTTAAGTACGTAGTAGCATAAACGAAGAAAAGGAATCACATTTGAACAGATCTGGGATAATAGGATACAGACAGGAACACTCCAACATTGGATAAAAAGCAAGAGGGTCTATCCCAATCTTTCTACCGCCAACGGTACTTCATTTTTAATACTTTTTTTGTGGGCCGCCTTCCACACTCTTACTCTCTCCCATGTCACACCTTTTCTATCCCATCATATATGCATGAGAATATACATCAGCGCCGTTTAAAGGTTGCCTAACAACTGGTAAATATAAATCAATGATAAAACTTTGAGACCAAATAAACAAGAAATTTCGCATCATATTTTCCCGCAAGTGATGGGCAAATTCAGCCTTTATAAAGTGTTGGTTGTAGCCAGGAATTCCCAACGGTGCGTTGACTCAGAAGGATTTACTGGAATAATTTAGAGATGATTGACCTTGCAAAAGCCAGTCAGGAAAACAAATTTTGAGAAAGTTAGATAGAAATCAAAGATCAAATGTGTCTTCATTGAATACGCTTGCATGTGAATAAACATTTCCATGGAAGCACAAACATGTTTACAAATTAACATATTCAGAAACATCAATAGAAATCAGAAACACTAAGCCAATTAACATCGTTGTCAATAATACTGACAAGAACGTCACATCACAATTTATCGATGAAAGATAATTATGGATTACTTCTTGTTCTTGATATTTTGACAAAATGAGGGTGCTGTCAGCACAACTAGTTCTACTTCTTGGAATGCCGCAGATAAGTTTCATTGAAACTAATTTATAGTTTATGAGAAAATGTCAATATATTTTTCACCGATTATCTAAACTATAGACTTATGATTTGGAAATAAAACATCAAACTACACTGCCTTATCTAAAAGGATAAAGATCTTGAGGATCATAAGAGCAGTATTCTAACAGCAGTAAGAAGAATTCGAAGCGAGTATTATTATTACTATTATTATTAGCCCAGCTACAACCCTAGTAGGAAAAGCAAGATGCTATAAGCCCAAGGGCTCCAATGGGAAAAATAGCCCAGTGAGGTAAGGAAATAAGGAAATAAATAAATGATGAGAACAAATTAACAATAAATCATTCTAAAAAACAGTAACAACGTCAAAATAGATATGTCATATATAAACTATCATCAACGTCAAAAACAGATATGTCATATATAAACTATAAAAAGACTCATGTCAGCCTAGTCAACATAAAAACATTTGCTCCAACTTTGAACTTTTGAAGTTCTACTGATTCAACTACCCGATTAGGAAGATCATTCCACAACTTGGTCACACCTGGAATAAAACTTCTAGAATACTGTGTAGTATTGAGCCTCATGATCGTGAAGGCCTGGCTATAAGAATTAACTGCCTGCCTAGTATTACGAACAGTATAGACTTGTCCAGGGAGATCTGAATGTAAAGGATGGTCAGAGTTATGAAAAATCTTATGCAACATGCATAATGAACTAATTGAACGACGATGCCAAAGATTAATAGATCAGGAATAAGAAATCTAATAGACCGTAAGTTTCTGTCCAACAAATTAAGATGAGAATCAGCAGCTGAAGACCAGACAGGAGAACAATACTCAAAATAAGGGAGAATGAACGAATTAAAACACTTCTTCAGAGTAGATTGATCGACCGAAAATCTTGAAAGACTTTCTCAATAAGCCAATCTTTTTTTGCAATTGAAGAAGACACAGACCAAATGTGTTTCTCAAAAGTAAATTTGCTGTCGAGAATCACACCTAAAATTTTAAAAGTCATATAAATTTAAAGATATTATCAATACTGAGATCCGGATGTTGAGGAGCCACCGTCCTTGACCTACTTACAATCATATTTTGAGTTTTGTTAGGATTCAACTTCATACCCCATAATTTGCTCCATGCACTAATTTTAGCTAAATCTCTATTAAGGGATTCACCAACCCTAGATCTACATTCAGGGGATGGAATTGATGCAAAGAGAGTAGCATCATCTGCATATGCAACAAGCTTGTTTTCTAGGCCAAACCACATGTCATGTGTATATAGTATGAAAAGTAATGGGCCAAGAACACTACCCTGTGGAACACCGGATGTCACATTCCTATACTCACTATGGTGCCCATCAACAACAACTCTTTGAGATCTATTACTTAAAAAATCAATAATAAAGCTAAGAAACGACCCACTCACTCCCAACTGTTTGAGTTTGAAAACAAGGGCCTCATGATTAACACGGTCAAAGGCAGCACTAAAATCAAGGCCAATCATACGAACTTCCTTACCACAATCAAGGGATTTCTGTACAGCATTGGAGATTGTATGAAGGGCATCACATGCTAAAAGGCCTTTCAATATAATAATATCTTTAGATATAAGAAGCCTGACGACCAAAGTCCAGTTTTCTAAAAGGATTAGTTTATATTTGCGGCAACTGCTACAAATATGAAACTCTAAGTCGAAGGTAAAACACAATATTTCCAGATATGAAGGCATATTAGTTAAAAGGGAGAGAGTATAAGATCATTTAACCAATAAAGTAGGCTTTTCCTAGGTCAGCCTGAAGCACCATTAACAGCACTTACTGGTCATTTTGAGATCTCTGTTGAAACTAACAGGCTACATATATATACTATATATATATATATATATATATATATATATATATATATATATATATATATGTGTGTGTGTGTATATATATATACTGTATATATATATATATATATATATACTGTATATATATATACAATATATATATATATATATATATATGCATATATATATGTATATATATACACATATATATATATATATGTATCTATATATGTATATATACATATATATCTATCTATCTATCTATCTATATATATATGTATGTATCTATATATTCATATATATATATATATATATATATATATATATATGTATGTATCTATATATTCATATATATATATATATACACACATATATATATATATATATATATATATATATAATTCCTGTAAATGAGTAACAAAAAGTAAAAAAAAAAAGTGTACCAAAACATGATATTACTAACTTTGAAAAACTCCAACTTGGAGCTTAATAACTATTAATTAGGTCTAGCCCTCTCTCGGTTCTCCATCATGTCAATGGAGTTGTTTACTGGATCTACAATAATTTGAGAGAGAGAGAGAGAGAGAGAGAGAGAGAGAGAGAGAGAGAGAGAGAGAGAGAGATGAATAATTAGAAAAGTAAAAATCCGTAGCAAAAGTAAATAGAAGCTCATCAGAATTGTTTATGAAAAGAATTCTCTCCACCTCTCTCATCCAACGAACATTTAGTGTAAATCAACTATTCATGATAAAAAATGGAATAATTATTCAAAATTTATATATTTCATTGTCTTAAATTGTACGTTATCTTAAAATGAAATTTATACACTCATTTTATACAAACACACATATATATATATATATATATATATATATATATATATATATATATATATATACACACATATATATATATATATATATATATATATATATATATATATAGAGAGAGAGAGAGAGAGAGAGAGAGAGAGAGAGAGAGAGAGAGAGAGAGAGAGAGAGAGAGAGAGAGAATGAGGGGAACTAACTAACGTGTGTAACAAAATACAATGTTAAACCCAACAAATGCAGCAGTGCATAAAGGAAAGCCCACAGTGTTACAGAGGACTAACAGGGCTGGACCATGTACAGAGGGTAATCTTGCTTTATTTGCCAACCAGGAAAAATCTTGGTTTATTTGCCAACCAGGAAAAATCTTGCTTTATTTGCCAACCAGGAAAAGCAGTGACCGTATTGACGTCGCGACCCAGGTTGGAAGTTATTTGCAGATGAAAAAAACATCAACCATATAGGGCTATTTTGGAAACTGGTTACTCGAACCAGAAGTGGTCCGGTATCAAAAGTTGTTATTAGGATATAATACAAGCATCTACCTATTAAATCTTAATCTAGAACTATCATTGTCTCTACTACTATCATTGCGAACAATAACCTATTAGAAACGTCCCTACCTGGCGATCTGTCAGACTGGGGTTCGAGTCCTGTTCAACCTCGATAGTTTTTTGTAGTATCTGAAACCTCACTATCTTTGTCAGCTAAGGATTGGTGTTTTAGGGGAGCCTATAGGTCTACCTGCTGAGTCATCAGCAGCCATTGTCTGATCCTCTGTTCTTAGCGTGGATGGAGAGGGGCCTTGCATTTATGGTCTGTCTCTAGAGCAGGGGTCGGATGACTTTTTTGGGCGTTACCCCAAAAATATTTGTAATATAATGAATTTACCCTCCACTTTGAAGTATTCTGATAGACAAACTCATTTATGGAATTCGTGGATAATAAACAAACAATATTTATATTGCAATAATGTTTAATTGTTTATTTTATTTATCATTAGGAAGTAAAATTCTGTCTTTTTCGCATAGAAATAGTGCACAAGAAAAAATCGTAGGAAATTATGCACTTTGAAACTGAAATAAAAGTCTCTTTTTCAGCATTACATGGACCAGAAGAAAAATTTACTATCAGATATGTCAAATTCATAAAAAAAGCAAAATGGGAAAAAGTTATGTAATCCACAATTATTGGGAATATTTTTTACCCTTTTTGGCATAAACATGGCACACGAATAAAACTAATTAAAAATATTGAAAACTTGAATACTTTATTAATATCAGCTCCCTCAGGCTTTGGAAGAAATGATACAATTTTATCATTGATACAACAAACTCGATATCAGGGATTTTTTATGCAAATGCAACTTGGATGCTGTCTTCAGGATCCAGCCGATTTCTGTATTTTGTTTTCAGATATAAAAGGGTAAAAAAAAAACTTGTTCACAAAGGTAGATTGTTGCGAAAGTTAGCAGCATTTTAGTTTCTTCTAACTGTGCAGTTTTATAAGCTTTTTTTCAGCTTTTGACTTCCAAAAACTTGACAGGTCACTTGTGGTCTCAAATTCCATACTAGTTTCACTGTTGGAACGAAGTTAACTAAGCTTTTCTGCAAACCCGTCAGGCAAATCAGCCAATCCACATTCGAAGGGATTTACAACCCAGCTGATAGTATGGGATTCAAGTTCCGGAAGGTAGTCAGATAACCTATTCCTAAGTTTCGACAGATCCCTTGTGACAAATTCTTACATGTCACTAAGATTGGAGTCTTAAGTCTTGTTAAAACTCTTAATGGCATTTACTTTTTGGTTTCCATGCTAAAGCTTTGATACAGATGCTGAAATTATTTCCCTTGCTAAAATGAGATAGACTTTCTTTCATTGCAATACCTTATTCAGCTCATTTACATGTCCAATAATCGCAGCTAAGTATGCAAGAAGAGCTAGCCAAGTTGATTTTCTGAACTTGCATGCAAGTTTGCGTTTGATAAGTCAGAAACATTTCAAATTCGGGTTTAAGAAACCACACACTATCTTTCTTACTACGATGTTAAACTTCTACTACTAGAGTAATAGACTTATCAAACAGGTTGAATATATCATATATAGATTATAGACTATTATAATAATATATACAGGAAGTACTAGCAACTAATATCAAACGGCATTTCTCCATTTCCGTAATTCTGAAGATTCTGGGCTTCTCTTTAGATACTTTTTCTCAAATTTTCAAAATCGTTCACCAATTAACCCCCAAAAATGTCTAAATTACCCCATTTGGGGTAATGCTCTGGAGCATTGTCCTACTAACCAGAGCAATGTCACTGTCCCTTGCCTCTGCAATTCATGAGTGACCTTTAAACCTGAAAAGTCTGAAATAGATGGCAAATTCCATATCTACTCATTCCCGTTCCCCTCTCAGCAATATCGCACTCCTTAACCAGAGCTCTACAACTTTCCCCCTGTTCATCGCAATCAATCTTGAATTGCTCTAGTCTCGTCTATTTACTGTGATTTCGTGAGTTCATTCAAACGGGGATCTCATAACTTAGCCAATCAAATTTAATGATCCAACGATCGACCAATTTGTGCTCCCTCTCCCTTCCAATTCTATCATTTTTGTCGAAAGACTCATTGAATCTGTCGCTCATATCAATAGCTGGGTATTATGATTTTTTAAGTTGTTTTGAAGAAAAAAAATGAATATATATATATATATATATATATATATATATATATATATATATATATATATATATATATATATATATCCTATGTTTAAATTTATCTCTTAAAAAGTACGGTGTATTTATGCAGGAATAATCGTACGTTTGGAATACCAGTCCTAACATTAAAACTATGGTCATCTTAAACTTGTTTTAAGATTATAAATCTTATTATTCGGAATTAATAAAGCATGGATCTGGATACAAAGCCCAGTAAACAGGCTAAGAAAATGGAGCTTAATCAAAATTATAAAGGGTTTCGGAACGTGCTATTTTTTATCAATAAGCATTGAAAGAAAAGATAATCGTGAGCTTCCATACGAAAGTCTCTAACTTTTGAACTTGATAAAAGTGGTATTCGTCAATTTGGAATTTTCACGAGTACTAATTATGTAATCTACCGTTAAATTATATATATCATAAATGGGCATGATAAACAATAAACAATTTTATTACATTCAATCCTCTTCTATCGTGATTAATTTTCTCTTTCACTCCCAATCTATTTTTCATGCCCACGTCTACCTCATTCTATTCGATTTCAGATATGTAAAATATCTATTTATCATGCCCACGTCTCTCTAACAAAGGCAGCTGGCCTCATTTTATTCCACTACAGATACGTAAAAGTAACTTAGAGAGACTCAATCGAACTTGAAAAGTCATACATACAGTATAATCTTCAGAAAGCAAAGTTTACTATTTCTATCGATATTCTATATAAACTCAGATAATAGTGATCAATAACAACGAGTAATAGAAACCCCTTGCTCTCTACGACCTAATTTCATTTTACTGTTAAGCTTTGTAGGGAGCGAGGAGGGCATGAAGGATCCTGTTAGGGGGAGAGGAACGAGAGGGACGCAGAAAATTAGATGGCGAGATATAGTGAAGGTTGATATGGCGAGAAGTTTGGAATGGGGAGAAGATCGAGAGGGAGGCAGAGAATTACATGACGAGATAAGGTGAAGTATGATATGGAGAGAAGAAGTTTGTAAGGGGGAGAAGATCGAGAGGGACGCAGAAGGATGATATGGAGAGAAGAGATTGAGACGGATGCAGAGAATTAGATGGCGAGATATAATGAAAAATGATATGTAGAAAAGAGGTTTGGAAGGGAGGAGAAGATCGAGAGGGAGGCAGAGAATCATATGGCGAGATATAGTGAAGGAAAATATGGAGAGAAAATGTCTGTAATGGGGAAAAGATTGAGAGGGACACCGAGAATTAGAGGGCGAGATAAAGTGAAGGATGATATGGCGAGAAGAAGTTTGGAAGGGGTAGAAGATCGAGAGGAAGGCAGAGAATTAGATGGCGAGATATAGTGAAGGATAATATGGAGAGAAGAGGTTTGCAAGGGGGAGAGGATCCTGAGGGGCACAGAGAATTAGAGGTCGAGATAAGGTGAAGGATGATATGGAGAAAAAGAGGTTTGTAATGGGGAGAAGATCGAGACGGACACAGAGAAATGGCGAGATAAGGTGAAAGATGATATAGAAAGAAGTTTGGAAGGGGGAGAAGATCGAGAGAGACGCATGGTGAAGGATGGTATGGAGAGAAGAGGTTTGGTAGAAGAGGATGCCCTTGATAGAAGGCGTTGGAGAGGGAGCATCAGGCAACCGACCCCATAATATAGGGATAACTGTGAGAAACAAGTTAAGCTTTGTAGTTCTCTCTCTCTCTCTCTCTCTCTCTCTCTCTCTCTCTCTCTCTCTCTCTCTCTCTCTCTCTCTCTCTATGAATCGTCTTTGATTCCCCAAATATTCTTCTTTCAATAAATGACCCTTGATAAGCGAAATGAGTCTTTACGTAGTCGTTTTTCGCATTGAAAACAAATACTGCGATAGATAAAACACAACTAATAAACTCATCAAACACTTCCAACCCTGGAACACCCCTACGACACAGGCACACAGTGTAAATGACTATGTACCTAAAGCGAAAACGTTACAGTGGCACTCGTGAGATACCGGTATTTTTCAGGAAACATAGCAAACATGACCGATTGGAAAATCGTAATTATCAGCAAACGTCATGCTGTGTTTTTATAACAAGAATTTCAATCAAGGCTATATGACCTTTAATCATTTGGCCAGAGTTGCCATCGTAACCCGTATTACGAAATTTTACATTGCTGTTATTGCTAAATCAAAATCTGTACTATAGATATGATAGTCACAAATCTATTCTTCATTCATTTGCTTACAAAAATTTATAACTTGATATTCATAGTCATATGGCTGCTAAGTAAAGTCCAGAAGGTAACAGCTACCTTTCTGAAACTAAGTTTCCAATCAATAGATACATAATGAAGTAAACAGGCCAATTTCTGCTGTCTAATAGCCACATTTTAAAGATAAGAGTAACAGTGAATGTAAAATCCTAATACCTATAAACTCTACCAACACAATTCCTGAAGTTAAAAGACTCATCTATAAAATTCACTTCCTTCATGAACATCCTGGTATCTGTCGGAAATTAAATAGTAAGCGAACATTGTAGAACTACAGATAACTAAGACTGAAATCAATCGGTCACTGGCTTTTTGATAGGCTGAGGAGGAACAGGATGGAAGAAGGGAGATGAAGGAATGGCGGTTAATAGCACACTAGAGTATTATGGCATCACTCGTTTCGTGATGCAAGGGTCAAGGTCACAGGTATTTCGGTCACCTTTCCGACTGAGCTTTTCAGAAAAGTTAATACACGAAAGGGACCAATCAACACATGCCCAATTCAAAGTTATAATAATGGCAAGTATTATTGTTAAACAACATTTAATATACAATCTAGGGTTTGTTGGATTTCACTTTGCAATAGAGATATCTCGTAAGATTTATCACATGTATATATATATATATATATATATATATATATATATATATATATATATTATATATATATATATTC
>NC_090725.1:239734482-239749482 GCF_036898095.1 Palaemon carinicauda | reverse complement strand
ACTGTCTTTGATTCGCTAAGGTTGGAAAAGGCTCCGCCCATTTCTTGGAAGTAGTAAGAAGACCAATTCTATAACTGTTTTGCCATGGGAACACTAGAGACATCTGATGAACGATTTCCCTTTTGTGGAGTTCTTTTGATTTACATGTCCTCAACAGGCCAAGTTCTCCTAATACACCGCTATCCACATCAAACTTTCATGTCATCTCATATTCCCTTAATATCAAACCCCTTCTTTTCCAAAATCTGTTTCAATCTTTGTATTTAATTCCCAGTTTTCATCTTCTATAATCCAACAGTTCCGAAATATGCCATTTTAGTAAACATTTTATTTCAGCAGCTTCAAATCAACATTTTATTTCAATTGGCATTCCAGACTTTACATTAAAAAAAGATGGTTTAACAATGCCTCCATACATAACCATCTTGGCTTAACACCAATTTTCTCCCAATCTTTTGCACACATCCTCCTGCCTTTCTTGCTTACCGTATTCGGTGTCTCACAGTCCATTGCCTACTCAAGGAGCCCAGGGGGGTTTTGTGTGCACAACGGTTTCTCAACGATTTTTAGTCCATTTAAAGGTACTGAATAAAAAAAATGTTATCATTTCCATTGGTCAAATAATGACCATTATATGCCCCCCAAATTGTTCTTTTTGTCTCTTAGTGTTATTCCCATCATTATTCTTTCCATAGCTCTTTGAATTGTTACTAGCTTAAGTTCTAAGGCTTTAGTAAGGCTCCAGTTTCTGAGACATAAGTTAATACTGGTAGGTTCCTCTCATTAAATCATTTTCTTTTTAAAGAAAGTGGCAATTTACTTTTCATAATATTTTGTTAACCAAAAACTCTCCATTCCTTGTTTATACTTATTTTAATTTCGGTCTCGTGTCCCGGGGAAACGCTTACTATCTGTCCAAAGTACGTATATTCTTTAACAATTTCTAGAGATTCGTCCATAACCTTTGAGTAATAATTCTTCTCCAGACAATTGAAATATTTTTAATCAATTATCATCTAGTGTATTATACCTGTCGTTATAAAATGTTAAGGTTTTATTAGAAAATTAATAAAACAAACAAAAAAAGTATCTGTAGAGAATAGGCAAAGGAAAGTGATACAGATGTTGTAGTTTCCATTGTCTTCTTCATGCTATTGGACATGATATTGTAAAACATGTCTGTAGCACATGATCTCACTGGAGTAGTCACTACATCAAAAGTTGGCACCAAGGTTTCTCTGATGAATAGAACACGAACTTTCAAAATACTTGCAGGTTTTGGACTGTCAGAGAGTTATCAGAGATGTTTCAGAAGGTAAAAACAATTTTAGTTCACTTTTTTACAGGTACAAAAACTGACTGTAATAACTTTAACGAGTTTAGAGTCAAGTTATATGACACTTACAGCAAAAATTTAAATCTGCACAAAATGCCCTACACAACTGTGGTATTACGAGAGCATATAAAACAGTCATATCTTAAAGCTAGTAAGTGGAAGACTTCCACAGTGGCAACAAGACTAATAATTGATAATATAGACATGTACGGATGGGCTCGAAGTGATGCTGTAGAACTTACTGCCACATTACTTCCAGCATTAATGCTTACACACCCAGAAAACTTACAAGATCCTTAAGTGTGCATTTGAAAGTAGATGCATAAGTAGAATGAATGAAATAAAGTGTTACAGGTTTTGTAGATGCAATAAAATGTGTAAATATCTGTATGAATAATATTAACCTAAATACTATCTTTTCAAAATAACTGGAAATAACTATATGACTGCAATATCAACGCACAAATACAAAACATAAATATTTAATGGCAGATCAACTCATAAAAACTTTCAAGGAGACTGGTTATTTTATTTTAATTGAAAGTATGTTTTATCTTACACATTTCAGTTTTAACAGAATTGTTTGAAATTATTAAAAAAAAAATGTTTCTCTTTATTCTCATGTACGCTGTACTTGCCATCCTTCTATAATGTTTAGATCTATTAATTTCCTTCATTTTAATTTGAAAAAAAAAATAAATAAATAAAAAAGTCATCAGCTCAAGTTCCATGCTCTACAATGTGATACAAGTTATTCAGTTCTTTATTTCTAATGCTAAGGGGTCGATCTAAGAGATTTATTGTCTTCGCCGCTCATTGAAATATAGATTTTTATTCTTTATCCAAGAATAAATGCTTTAGAGCTCTTACTTGGTTTTGTATATCTATAAATACAGTTTCATTTCATTCTAAAATTTTGAGGGGGTTTTCATGCTCACTACATGCAAGTACATACGTTATTATAAATGAGAAAATCCTCACATTTTTGGGGATGAATAAAGGCCTTCATTTGCTGCCAAAAAATATAACACCAATTAAATTAGTTTCATCACCTTTGAATCGACATCATTCATTGAGTTGTCGAGTTTCATAAAGAAAATAATCAAAGGTTTAATTTCAATATGGCAAAACAACCATTGATGAAATTAATGAAGCTTAAAGGATATAAATTTAACCAGGTTTGCGAAACGATTTCCAGCCATTGATCTTCAAGTGATGGTCGTGACGTGTAGTGCGCAACGCTTCCTATGCAACGCTGGCTGATAGCGAGCAGAGAAATTCAATCTGGTGTCCGTCCATGCTTCTGATTCTCAACCACCCTCCTACGTCACCAGAACTCACTTCCATAAGATTGATCAAACGTATGGAAATCCTTTCCCGTAATGCGTCATTCATCATTGTCTCTATCCCGGAATAGTTTGCACGAGATAATGAATTCTCCCAAATAAGAAACCGTGTATGACTTATCCCATTCCAAATATCCCATTGCTTTTATCTTTGACTATTCTGTAGTTTACACTATTTTTCACGTTCAACAGATCTTTAAGATGTTCGCTCCACTGATCCAGAAAGGCATTTACTTTAGACAGCATCTGTCGATTTGCATATCTTTTATTCTTTTAGATTTTCATTCATCAACATTTATCTTTAGGACAACTCCATCTATATAGAGTTCTTGTTAACCTACTCACCTGAACATAATCATCTCTTCTACTAAGCAACTGCACATCTAATAATCTCTCTTTTTTTTTCCTTCACTAAACCTCTCATTTTCTTATCTCACCAATTGCAGTTTTCATTTCATTTTCGAATCACCATTACCCACAAACACTTTCTTCTGTCCTCACGTAAAACATACTCTTAAAAAATAGACATGTGTTTAGAAAGCCATATATAAAAATTGAGATAAAAATATAGGAATGAAACCGTATAACAAAGCGATAAGAATAAAAAAAAAAATTATGCTCTTCCACTTCCGAGATAAAAACGACCTCTTTTTTTTTTTTCCTCGAGCCCAAACCCGTTTCCATTACATAACGGTCCTCTTTCCTTAGTCAGTTCGCTCCGGTAAAGCCCAGCACTCTGAAAGGTCATTTTTTCTCTCTAGCTCTCCCGTGTAAAAAGTGGCAAAAGGCTATATAAATCTGATGCTCATGTTTTAAGAATAAGAACAAATGGAGAGGATTTAGCATTATCGAGTCAGCTCTCTCTCTCTCTCTCTCTCTCTCTCTCTCTCTCTCTCTCTCTCTCTCTCTCTCATACACACACAGTATTTGTAGATATACGTACATTATATCTATACATATATATATATATATATATATACATATATATATATATATATATATATATATGTATATGCACATATATAAATTATATATATATATATGGTATATATATATATATATATATATATACAGTATATATATATATATATATATATATATATATATATATATATATATATATATATATATATATATATATACTCCTACGCCTATTAATGCAAAGGATCTCAGTTAGATTTCGCCAGTCGTCTCTATCTTTAAATCAATGCTTCTCCGCTCATCATCTCCAAAGTCACACTTCACAGTTCTCAGCCATGTAAGCCTGGGATATATATATAGATACATATATATATATATATATATATATATATATATATATATAATACCGGTATATATATATATATATATATATATATATATATATATATATATATATATAAATATATATATAAATATACATATATATAGATATATATATATATATATATATATATATATATATATATATATATATATATATATATATATATATAAAATTGATGTATTAACATGAGCTACTCTTAATCAAACACTCAGAGAAATTTGTTCCTATTTGCATTGTATTTTTTCCCATTCATCAATGGTTCGTATTTCTCTCTCTCTCTCTCTCTCTCTCTCTCTCTCTCTCTCTCTCTCTCTCTCTCTCTCTCTCTCTCTCTCTCTCTCTCTCTCTCATGATATTAAGGAGGACAAATATAGGACCAAATGTACAAGAAAATTAGAAACAACTTTACCCATTTGTCTGGCAGACGTTGTGCGTTAGTCGAATTCCAAAAACTCCCCAAAACAGAAGGAACTTTATATTGCACAATTACTATTTTGTTTCCCTCTGACTCCGCTGTAATCAGTTAAGGTCCTTTGGATTCATTTGTAATCACTATGTCACCCTACGGATTCCCAAGTAATCTATATTGATTTTGTCGAGTTCCAAAATAGGTTTAGGTTCTTATTTAGTGTTCAGCTTATAACGATTCATTAAAGTACCTAGGTAATTATTTTAGAATCACGGCGTTCTCTTTCAAGCGATAAGTAAGTTTAAAACAATGAAGCATTATTATTTGTTATTATCCCTAGCCCAGCTACAATCCTAGTAGGAAATCCAGAAAACTCGAACAAGGAAAGCAGCTAAATGCGGAAAGAAGATAGAGAAGTAACGAATAAATTATAAATGAGAATAGAGAAAAATAAAATATATTAAGATATGTAACGTTAAATAGACAATAATCATATCAAGCTGCTGAATAGAAAAGTATTGGCAACAAGTTTGACCTGAAGTTCCACCGATTCAACCACCATATTAGAAGATTATTCCTCAATCCGGTCACAGCTGTGATACAGATGTTTAAAAGCTTCCCACTGCCTACCAACCCTGCACATATTCATTAAAATTAGGCAGTTGGTTAACCTATACCATGTGAATGATGTTCTATTTAAACACAGATATTTTATCTATGTGCTTCAATAGAACACCTCCCACGTCTAATAACGATGATAATATCTTAAGAAATTTCAAGGCATTCATAAAGGATAGAAGGCGAATGATATAATAAACTCACTAACTTTTAATTCGTAAGGAAGCATAGACACTAGGTTTTAGTTTTATTTCAACATCTTACTAATGAAAATGGATTTCTATGGAAAATCTTAAAACATACATTCAGACACATGTACAGTAGTACGGTAGTTAATCAACATTTGTATGAAAACGTTCTAGACGACAAAGGACGAGCCATACAATTTGTTTCTGCCTAAGAAACTCATAGGCTTATCTATTAATTATCTCCGCCACCGAAGTTGAAATAAGGGATGCCTTACCACCAGTTTGTGTGTTTGTTTGTGTGTTTTAGTGTGTATGTTTGTGAACCGCTTCCTGGCCACAATTTTAATCGTAAAGCAATGAAACTTGCTGGGATTAACTTTTATGTAAAGAGCTGGAAACTATTAAATTTTGGAAGGGCGAGGTCAAAGGGCAAGGTCACAGTCAAGCAAAATGTCCAATTCACGTAAACAGCCATAAGTTTGGGCATTGTTGTCAGAGACTTCAAACTTGGTTCACATTTGGGAGTATGAAAATGCACGCCAATTAATACATGTTGAGGTCAAAGGCCAAGGTCAGGCAAAAGGTCAAGAAATAAGCTGCCACGGCAGAGGTTTGGGTTCTAGTGAGTGCCCGTCTAGTTTTCTATTTGGCATGCATACTTTCACAGTACACTCGTCGAATTATATCAATTTTATGATGAAATTCTCATTCTGCCAAGAAAGCTTGCCTTTACTCAACTGATAAACCTTTAAAACCATTATAAACATCGTTATTATCACCATTATTACTGGCTAAGCTACAACCAAAGTTAGTAAAGCGGGATATTACAAGCACAAGGGTTCTAACTGGGAAAGTTGCCCAGTTCAAAAAGGATATTAAGAAATAGCGAATAAACTATATATAAGAAATAATAAACAAACATAAAATATATTGATAACAATAACAACTTCAAATAGACCAGTCATAAATATACGATCAAATATGACTTGTCAACCTGTTCAACAGTATTTGTGACAAGTTTGAACTTTTCAATTTCCACTAATTCAACCGCCAGATTATGAAGATCATTCCATAACTTGGTCATAGTTGGAATAAAACTTTTAGAATACTGTGTAGTATTGAGCCTTATGATGGAGAGGGGAATTTTCTTACAATTAACTTCATGCCTATTACTACGTACTGGATGGTACAGTCTGGGAAGATCTGAATACAATGGATGATCAAAATTATGAAAAATCCTATGCAATAAACACACCGAACAAACTAAACGATGGTGCCAGAAATAATATTCAGATCATGAATAAGGAATTTGATAAACCAAAAGTTTTTATTAAAAAAAAAAAAATCAAGATAAAGAGTCAGCCGCTGAACACCAGGCAGGAGAACAATGCATGGTAAAATGAAAGAATTAGAAGGGTTCCTCGTGATATATTTGCCACGGAAAATCTTATAAGACTTTCTCAATTAGCAATTTTTTGGGGGGCACTGAAGATAAAACAGATCGGATGTGTTCCTCAAAAGGGTTTACGTGAGTTGCATATAGTTAAAGAAACATTGTTAATGATAACGTCTGAATGTTGTGGAGTCACAGTCCTTATCCTACTTACAATCATACCTGGAGTTTTGTCAGGGTTCAACTTCATCCCACACAAATTGTACCATACACTAAGTTTAGTTAGATCTCTGTTAAGAGATACAGCAGCCACAGATCTATTTTCAGGAAATAGAATTGATACAAATCTAGTAACATTATCTGCATATGCAATGTTTTCTAGGCCAAACCAAATATTCACATATAGTATAAAAAGAACACTACACTGAGGAACGCCAGATAATATATTCCTACAGTCACTGGTGCCCATCAATGACTACTCTTCATATTCTATTACTTAATAATTCAATAATAATGCTAAGAAAATACCTATCTACTCCCATTTTCTTAACTTGGAAACAAGGGCTTCAAGATTAACATTGTCAAAGGCAGCACTAATATCAAGACCTACCAAACAAAATTTGACTACACTCAGGGGATTTCTGCATACAGCATTGAAAATTGTGAAAAGGGCTTCACATGCTAAATGACTTTTGCCAACGCCAAACTGCTATCTACGGGACATACAAATTTCAATGATTTAGGAAAATATGCTCAAAATATTTAGGTAATATGGAAGCTGTGTAAATTGGGCGGTAATCAGAATAACATTACCAATTCTACAACAATTGCAAAAGGAACCTCTTCCTACTAACTTAAAAAAATAAGACAATATGGGAGTTAAGAAATTAAGAATATTTATAAGAAAACAAAAGATAAATACCATTTGGGTATAAACCTTCAAAAGCATGAAGGTCCAATAAAAGCGTTTTAATTTCTTGGTACCGAAAAAGCTGAACTAGTTACTTCGGAAAGATCGGGTTTTTCATTACTCAAATTATTGTCAAACACTTCAGCTAATAGGGTTGCCTTTTTCTTTACTGTTTTAATCAAAGAAAGAACTGGTTAATTTACACCAAGAAGACAGATTTAAGGGTAGACCACCATTTATGTTCCTTGGTTGTACCAGAAAAGATTTCTTTTATTGTCAAAGTGTATTGATTTTCAGTAAGCATATATTCTCTTGAGAAACAGCTCTCTGCTTAGCATAGTTAGTCCAAGTCAAATCTGATCTATTACAATTCAAAATTTAAGCATCTTATTTTTTCGAAAAAAAGCACATCTTCAATCATTACTGAACCAAAATGTGTCCACTGGTATTCTATCTAACACAGAAGAAGTATGATGTCTCTCAATTATGTTGATCAGATTTGACCCTTTGATACCATTCTGACTGATTGCAATACAAAAGATAACCTTAAATACCATTCTAATCTGCTTGTGATTTGATATCCATATGTAACAAAAGAATAGGTTGCTCAGTCTTAATTTCTAACGAAATTACAGCATGATCAGACGTCCTAACTGGAGATCCAACCTTGCTTTGTATACCACCAGGGGAATCAGTATATACTGGGTGCAGGAATTTACCAGACTTAAAGAGTAGCTCAATTAAGTATTTTTTTTTACCATCTGATTCAGAACGAAAGCCAAACGTTCTTAAGACATGGCGATCAGGAGAAACTACTCCCTAATGGGAACAAAGAAATCACGGAAAGGACAAATAAGGTCTTTCAATCATCTTCTTGTATCTTAGCCATAATGGTAAGAAGACAATCAAAGATAGAATCACCAATGTTTGGTCATCGATAAATAGAGCCCAAATAAAAGTTGTTATGCCTGCCATAAACGTTTATGAACGGAATCTCATTACTTCCACAATCATCATCATCCTCATTATTAATATTATTATTATTATTATTAGTATTATTATTATTATTATTATTATTATTATTATTATTATTAGCTAAGCTATAACCCTAGTTGGAAAAGCAAGATGCAGTAAGCCCAAGGGCTCCAACAACAAGAAATAGCCCAGTAAGGAAAGGAAGTAAGGAAATATATATACTACAACTTTTGTAATAAACAAAATAAAACATTTCAAAGACAGCAACAACACTAAATTAGATCTTTCATATACTGTACTGTATAAACCATAAAACCTTGAAGAAAGAAAAAAAAAGGAAGAGAAATAAGATAGGATAGTGTGCCCGAGTGTACCTTCAAGTGCGAGAACTCTAATCCAAGACATTGGAAGGCGATGGTACTACCCAAGACTAGAGAACAATAGTTTCCTTTTCGAGTGTCCTTCTCCTGGAAGAGTTGCTTACCATAGGTAAAGAGGAAAGTAGCGACTGAACAATTACAGTGCAGTAGTTAACCTCTTCATCGAGGAGGAATTCTTTGGTAATCTCAGTGTTGTCAGGTGTATGGGGGCAGAGGAAAATGCGGGGAGAATAGGCCAGACTATTCGGTGTATGTGTAGGCAAAGACAAAATGAGCCATAACCAGAGAGAGGGATCCAATGTACTACTGTCTGGTCAGTCAAAGGACCTAGAACTCTCTAGCGGTAGTATCTCAACGGGTGTCTGGTGCCCTAGCCAATCTACTACCTGCTTATGAGATGGGCATCCATCTTGTTACCCTGGACATTCATTTTACGCATGTACCTGCTTCAGCATTAACACATTAACACTTTGAAGGTTTTAAACTTTTATGACAAATGACAAACCCAGACCGCATGCCCATTGATTGTACATTATGTCGGAAAAACACTTGATAAATGAAGACAAATACATGATCAACGAGGAAAAACAGTTTGAGAAATTTAAGTAATTTATAAAATAATATCCCGTCCGGACCTTAGTAGACTTTTGGCCTTAAATGAAAAAGCATTTATCAGATCGCAATCCCAATATCAGTGTAATGTCATCTCAGTGAATACAAATCTGTATTTTTTTCGGGCGGGTATCCGTTCAAGAAAGACGCCAAAGGATTATGAAAATTTTAATGGTTGTTTCCTCGGTGACACCACCACATCAGTTTGTGTTTTTACCGATGAACAAACTTTTAAAGGAAATTCTTTGGTCGTTCTGAGATGGGGATATATGCGTTTAGAGGCAAATTTGCATTACATACACTGCAATTATAACTTTCTGCAACGAATCTATCCATGCGTCATTCTGAAGAACATTCTGTTCACAAGTACAGTAGCTAACTCTACAAATTAAGCAATGTAATAACATTAATGGGGCATGTGTCAACAATAAGGTCAAAATGTAAAAGCATAGGAATAGTTTTCTCGTAACCTTTTTACAGCTGTTTTTAGTAAATCATTATCATTACATCAGCAGAAAACGATTCACTATTATGTGCACCCTATGGACTCTGAGGTTAATAGAAGAAATTTTATTTTTATCAACTCAGGTCGGCTACGCCAACGAAAATAATGATTCTCTCAAATAGGCATTTGTTTACATGAGTGTAAACATCTATTTAGTTAAACCCCAGAACAATAACAAAAGTTGTAAAAGGCCTTCATATCAGAGAGAGAGAGAGAGAGAGAGAGAGAGAGAGAGAGAGAGAGAGAGAGAGAGAGAGTTGTCTAAAATAAATCTTTTGATAAGAGGGTTAGTCATAAATGTTAAGGGAACGACGCTACTATCATGATGTCACGAAGGTCAGGTCCGAATAAGAAAAATGTGTATATCCGCTATGTGAGGTAGCATTAACGAGGTACCTTGTGTTTAAAATCAAACTACAAGCTTGAATTTGGTGCTACATGTTAAAGCTTAGGTTTTTGTTTTTTATTGAGTTTGACAGTTTATTATATTCTTCAACACTGGGAAGAGTACGCCCAATCTGAATGTTACTTCGCTCGAATTTCCAGCATTATGCTTGAACTTTTCTAAAAGCTTGAACTTAAAACAAACTTTTCGCTGCCTATTTTGTGAACAACTCAAGTTCACAATCCAATACTAAAGAGTTTGCTGTATAACACTCAAGTCAACATCTAGCCTAATAACTGTCATGCTCCCTCTCTGGAATTCCTTTTCCTGGATTTTTCGTCGAGTAGGTTTTCCAGGCGCGAGGCTAATGGATTACTGCGGTGCTACGACGGGAGTTTGTAGGGCTTCCTCGACCAACTCTCGAGGACGGTCAATAATCTCTTCATATGCAGTGGCATAACATCCTTTGCTCGTGGCACCTTTATCAAATGGTTGCAGGGGTCAAGTGACGCACAGTACACACACACTAACACACACACACACATATATGTACATATATATATATATATATATATATATATATATATATATATATACACATATATATATGTATGTGTATATATATAATATATATACATACACACAACAACAACAATGACAAATGCAGCCGTTTCTAGTTAACTGCAGGACAAAGGCCTCAAATATGTCATTTCAATTAATGGGTTTGGCGAATTTTCATAACCAAGCTGGCCAGTGCGGATTGGTGACGTTGGGAATTTTTAGCGGATATCACCCATAGCAAACCAAAGTTGCATGGGTGGCCCTGACTAGTCAGCTTTGGTGTTTATGGCGATACGCAAAGTCTTATCTCACGTTAAGATATCTACATACAGAAAAGGATATATATATATATATATATATATATATATATATATATATATATATATATATATGTATATATATACATATATATATATATATATAATTTCCTGTAAAAATTAATAGTTCTTGTATTTTTAATCTCATTACGAGTTCGATCATTTTAATTACAAGACGAAAATACTAACTCCCATGAAGTCTTTTCACTATTCCTTTCTCCGCTATAATACAGTTTTTATTATTATTATTATTATCTTCATTACTATTATTATTATTATCATCAATAATAGCTAAGCAACCCTAGTTGAAAAACCAGGATGCTATAAGCCCAAAATTAGCACAGTGAGGAAAGGAAATAAGGAAATAAATAAACTATATAAAACGTAATAAAAAAATAGAATAAAATATTTTGAGAACAGCAACAGCATTAAAAAATTGAAATGCCATAAAATATTTTAAGAACAGTAACAACATCATAACAAATCTCTCATATAGAAACTATAAAAAGAGACTTATGTCAGCCTGTTCAACATGTCAGTTGTCGTGATTTCTACACAAAATAGCGCGCGCTCGTACAGACAGACAGACAGACAGACAGACAGAACACACACACACACACACACACACATATATATATATATATATATATATATATATATATATATATACCACACATATAGTCTTTTGACTAGCAAGAATTTGCGTAGTAGTCACACAAAAACACTAAACGTGTAAAGAATCTTTTCCTTTGTGAGGATCCGTCTAGTCTCCAGTGTTTACAAACATTATCCATCGTCCCAAAAAACCACAGACCTTTTTATGCCCTTTCTCTGTGCAAAATGACCTTGCTGGTTTATGCGGCGCTAATACAATGGTGTTGGCTTTTGTTATTGGATCGTCAGCAGTGTTTCAAGCCCAGCCATTGTCACCAGATTCCCGTGAAAACGCGTCAGTGCTTTGTTAATTGCATTGTTATCATAATCAGCAGAGTTGTGTTGCACCTGATACCTCCTCCCATTATTCCCTTCCGACTCTCTCGTTGTATAGCAATACCTTTGAATGTCTGTTTACCTCAATGCATTGATGTTCCCTTTCTCTTAATGGTGTAAGGTTATAAGTTCTCTTTCCATATCTTCTATTAGTCCAAAAATTTTATTAATTCTTTAATTTTCATCTGATAAACTAGTATTAAGTGCGCACTTAAATATATTTATATACTTATAAGTACGGTACGTGAAACACGTACTTCACATCTGCTACACCCTACGAAGCACAGAGAGAGAGAGAGAGAGAGAGAGAGAGAGAGAGAGAGAGAGAGAGAGAGAGAGAGAGAGAGGGGGTTATTTGGAAACCTTATTGTAACGCTGAGCGGTTTGCTACCTGAATGCCGAAAGATAGTATCTTTCTCGCTTTTTTTTTTCTTGGTTTCGTGAGTTGATTACTGAAGCACTGACACCTCATCGATTACTTCTGTTCTATCAATTCTTGAAATCTATTCTCCAATCGAAGAATTCGTCGTGAAGTGTGAATGAGAAATTTTACAGGTATATGTAGACACTTGTTTTTAGCATTTCCTGGTAGACTTTTGTTTTAGTTCTAATCCCTTGCTTTGGGAAATATAAGCTCAAACAGAGCTACCAGGCTCATATGGGTCAGGTCATTATAACTAGGTAACAGTAAGGGAGGGAGCTGATATTTAAAGGTGATCAAACCATTGAATCCACGTGGAAGTCATAACCACGCAAGAGATTACCGGTAAAAATAAACCAAAAGAGATCAGTGACGTGTCTCAGTTCTGGTGGCTTTATATAATTGTTATCTTATTTGCTACCAAAATTAAGAAAATGGAAAGAACACATTTGACTCATTAAAAAACAAACATATAGTAACTTGAAAAAATTGTGAAGGAATCTGAAATAAGACGTTAGGGAAAATTTAGTAACTTTGACAGGGTTATTACAATTTTAATTTTTTTTTCTTTTTCATTTTTTATTTTAACATAATTGGAAGGCGTCAACGCTGTTGAGACTACATAAGAAGGATTTTTATACATAAAACATATACGTATAATATATCCAACATCTATCTATCTATCTCAGTGTCACTATGTCCTACTATATTCCGCACCACGTAACTGTAATTAGACCGGCTTCACTACAATTCATCTCCCTTCGCTACGGCCGCATAACATCCGCAGTTTTTGGCAATATTTTTTTGCCAGTTTTTCCCAACTTTTACATATAGATCCTGCGTTAAAAATCAAATTCAAAACACACTGGCTTTACAACATTGTAATTAAAAAGGGTCAGAGAAGTTACCCCCACCTCTCTCTCTCTCTCTCTCTCTCTCTCTCTCTCTCTCTCTCTCTTCTCGTGTACATATACTGTAGAGTATGTCCGTACGTATAGAAAGTAATGAGATCTTCGTCCTTTACCACCCTTTACATACATATATAAACACACACACATACACACACACATATATATATATATATATATATATATACTGTATATATACACATACATATATATACAAATATACATACATATATATTTACATATGTGTGTATAGAGTGTTTATGTATGCGTGTGTGGCTTATCCAGAGCGTTGTGTTTCTGTCGTTCATCTTCTTTGAATTTACAGTAATAATTAATACAATGAAGGGGAATGGAGCGAACTCTTTAGAGGGGATTTTAAAAGTCCCCTTACAAGTCGTATCGTCAAAAGCGTTCTTGTGGGTTGTAAATAAAAATATAAAGTAGTCAGGACGAAAGTTAAAAGAAAACCGGAGAGGAATTAATTATGCAAATGTGTATCTTAAAAGTAATCCTAGGAGCAAAATACAGATGGAAAGATTGATGATGAAATGGATCAGAAGATAAAATTTGAGAATGGAGAAATGCTGTTGGAAGATAAAGCCCTAATGCACAGAGACAGGTAGGCAGCATATATGAATGCTTCGCGAGTTTATGAGGTATAAATTTGAATGTGAAAAGTCAAGAGAATAACTGGTAATGTTGGAAGGCACCTAAAACCTTAAAATCAGCTGATGTTCGGAAGGGTTCAGATTGAGAAAGTAAAACAACACAAGTTTTGATATGGTAAGAACAGAATACAGTGTGAACAAGAGGATGTTGGGCACGAAGGTGTCTTTTTTTACATAAATGTGTGAGAAATTTGAGAATGAAAAAATAAAGCAAAGTAACATACATTAATATAGCAAAAATATGAGAGAAGTGATACGAATGAGATGAAGAGAACATTAACATGTTTGTAGCAAGAAGAAAATTTAATCTATCAAGTGATTATTAAATTCTTGTATGAAAGCGAAGGTTGTGATAAAATTTGTAGACAAAAAGAGGCTTTTGGAGTAAAAGTGTATCATATTAGAGATCCATTATTTCCAATACTGTTTTATATCTTCATACATGGCGTGATGAGAGACGTCAGATAAAAACAAATGTAACTAATGTAAAGTTGCAGGATAAGAAAACAAGGTGTGAATATAATTCAGATGCTGATAATGCAGTGCTACCTGGTAATAGTGAAAAAAGCTAGACACATTAAATACCTTTAGAAAATCTGAAAGATTATAAAAATAGAAGGCTGAGAGTAAATGATAGCCAGAGAAAGGATATGTGAGAAAAGAAAAAACAGGAAGATGTATCCCTGAATATTACCAATAGGTAACTAAAGATTTGAAGAGGATTATTTGTTTATGAATGTGGGAATTTAAATAATGGATGATTGTAAGATAA
>NC_090725.1:239714482-239729482 GCF_036898095.1 Palaemon carinicauda | reverse complement strand
CTGCTGTTGTGTAAACACTTAGCTGTCTTTGGAACCGATAAATTATTACGATATAATGCATTAAACTGATAACCGAATGTACATATCTATACACATATACATTTATGTATATTTTATATGTGCTGTAAATAAACTCACGCATATAAGCTTACATATACATAAATACACATATGTGTGTGTAATATACATGCACACACATATATAAACATAAATGCATTATATATATATATATATATATATATATATATATATATATGTGTGTGTGTGTGTGTGTATGTGTGTGTGTGTGTTTGTATGTGTGTGACATTTTCAAATAACTCTTAACTTCCATGTTCTCTTGAAAATTATTTCTGTGAATGACAGAAGAAACCACAACTCCATGCTTATATATATATAAGACCAGGTGGAGAGATTGCATTAGAGATGATATGAGGGAGAAGGGAGTATGGGAGGAAATGACACAGGACAGAGGGAGATGGAAGAGACTCATTAGAAACGGCGACCCCGAATAGGGATAAAGCTGGGAAGAAGAAGAAGAAGAAGATATATATATATATATATATATATATATATATATATATATATATATATATATATATATATATATATATATATATATATATATATATATATACACACACACACACACATATATATATATATATATATATATATATATATATATATACATACACACACTACACCTATGGACACATCAGATTTTACATACAGCTATAAAAACTGTATTCAACCAATATTTAGAGGCATTTAGGGTGTGTCCCGTTATTGAAGCCATGAACCTTCCATAGAAGGAAAATAACATGATTTGAGAAGGCTCATCATTTCTGAGGGCTGAGACATCATCATCGTGTCTACATAGCTACTTCAGGTGAGAAGAAGAACTCGTCTGAGAGTTCTTCCTGTAAATGTTATATAAAGTGATTAAAACTAATAAGTAGAAAACGCAATAATTACATAAATTACCTACATAATAGGTCATATTGCTGTCAGTAAGTTTGAAGTGTGAGTAGTGTTGTGAAATAAATATGAGTTAGTTAAAACCATTCATGTCAAAGTGAAAAAAAAACAGTGCTATGGAATTTGTTGTGTTTATGATGAGGCTGAAGGGGCTGACAGAGCAAGTGGAGTTGATGATGAAAACATACAACAGCAAAGTACCCAAGAACTAGAAGGCAGAACCGATGGATTGACATACCTGGTAAATGGATTATCAAGCGGGGGAGACCAACAACAAACCTACATAGATGGACAACTACATTTGTGATTATCAGACACACAGGAAAAGAAACAGACGACAATGACAATGAAATAATTTTTTTTATCTGGAAACTGCCCTAGTTAAGATGACCAATGCCCTAGCGAAGGGTTTCAGTTGATCAAGGTCTTTTTAAGAGACTTCAAGACCGACCGGGAAAATACCATACCCACATTGGAAGTGTCAGGATGGTCGCCAGAATTTTTAGGAAACTATACTGAAATATGACTGCAATGAATAGAGCAATATGCCTTGCTTGACGCAACAAAAGGGTGATATAAAGAAAATTATCAACTGAAAATTTGGATAGGATAGTTCTTCCTCCGTTTTACGACAGCTTCACTACAGAGAGCCAACCTACCTAAGGGTGTGATAAGAAGGAAATTGCCCATATGCTTATTATGCAGTGGGTAAATCCTCATCTATACAGATATTCATTTCACGAAAATCCATCACTGACAATGTCAGGATGGCTATACAAAACACTGTAGACAGCAATAAACCAAATACCATTTCCAGGGTTTCCAGTAACCACCAAGGACAGGTATCAGCATGTAGAACAAAGAACACAATGCGGAGAAGCAGTGGACGGCAACTCGCACTCTGGAGAAGAGAGGGTCATAGTTAGCAACTAAGGAATGATATCTCAGCATATGATGACAGAGTGAGGATGATAGACTGATTGAAAATAAAATTTACGCCTCAAGCCAAGCAGTGGGTCATCAAAGGCCATTCAGCGTTATATAATACAAATCAATCAATCATACCCGTACACTCACACCATTTGGTATCATTTCAACTTCTAAAACTAATCACACAACTTACATACAGTAACATCTAAATATGAAATAAGAAGGGATTGAAAAGATTAAATAAATAACCCAATAAAATTTATTAAAGCTCATGATATAACCCAAAAGTCTGTAAAAAAAAAAAAAATCTACGTTCAGGATTTAACAATTTTCCCCCAGAATATCTTCTAAACTAAAGGTTTGTCCATGAGTAAACGTGTCCTACTCTGGGGAAAAAAAAAAAAAAAAAAAAAAAAAAAAACAGGACAATCGACTAAAATATGTTTTATATCCATTGTCACTTGACAGGTACTATAAAGAGGGACCTGTCTCCTTCCCCACTGTACGGTAAATAAGCAGTCTAGTTAAAATGATGTTATCCCTCTTACTTGTGGAATTACAAGATGACTATTTATCCCCCAAAGGGTGGATTTGTTTCAATTTTGTATTGGTGGTTAGTTCAGACCATCGAGCCTGCCATTTATTCTTACTATGAAAATGTATCTTACTTTTGAGGTCTTTGTAAGGAATACTTATGGGGGACGGATTAAGTAGCCCTGAAGCTTCCTTTAGCTGCCTTATCTAATCGTTTATTCCCATTCAACCCAACGTGAGGAGGGGAACCAACAGAAGTGAACACTGATATTCTTCCTAGACTGCGATACTTACCAGTCCTTCATCTCTTGCACTAGATGAGGCTGGCATAATTATTTTAATCGAGAGTAAAACATTATTGGAATCCGTGAAATTTGTATAAAACCCATTTTGATTACCACTTCTAAAAATATGTCGGACTGCGAGAATTATTGTATACAGCTCAGCAGTAAATACTGAGCAACAGGATCGAAGTTTCCTTCTAATAACAATATTCCCCCCCCCCCCCCCCCCACAATTGCACTTCAAACTTCTGCAGCCAATTTAGAATCATTCGAAAAAATGTTTCCCATGATGTTGAGCAGCACGATTTAAAAACTCACTTTTCATTTCCTTACTGGGTAAGATATTTTTTCCCTCCTGCAGTAAAACATATTTTAACAGGTGGATCCTACCTCAGTTATCTGTGCTGTTAACAAACCTACTTCTCTGATATCATTTTTCAGCTATACTTCAAAAGGCTTTGGCACTCTAGATCTGTTAGGAGTTCGATCTAAAGGAGCCTTAACATATTTACTGTTAGAATTGTTTCTCATAGCGAGGTCCTAAAAACCTCAAACTCAACTCCTCTCTGTGGATGGAAAGGGGTGGCATACCAGAATCCACATACAAACTATCAATGGTAGATGTTCTGTATGCACCAGTGAAGATGCAAAACCCCCCATTGTGAACACCATCAACTTTTCCAAGCAAAGTCTTAGTAGCTGATCCACATATTTCACATGCTTAGTCTACCTTGCTCAGACACAAAGATGCAAATAAATTCTAAGCAATGTTGTTCTATCAGCACCCCAATCAAAATGTGATACTAGTTTCAAGATGTTTAATGACGTTATAACCCTGATGGATAGGTCATTTATATGGGTACCAAAGGTAATTTTCTTGTCAAAAACTACCACAAGAATCTTGACATTATCCTCATATGGTAAAATACAATCATTTAAGAAAAGGATGGGGATCCCTTCTCTTTTATGAGTACAAGTAAAACGAACGGCTTTGGTCTTCTGGGGAGAGAACATGAATTCCCGACAATTTGTCCATGCAGAAGCAGCATTTATAGCAGTTAAAGACGAGCTAGAAATACCATTTTGCATCTACTCCATACCAAAAGTTAAAAGCTTCAGTATTGGAAGAAGCAGGAAGAACAACAGATGATGATGCTCTAATTGGTTGAAATAATGGGGGATAACTGGCAGGTTTTGATACATGAGTGAAGTGCTTAGCAAGTACTTCTGCTACATCTTTGAGGTCAGATATACATCTATTATTTTCTCTTAATATTGGTGAAGGTCTAGGGACACATTTGCCGGCCCATCTAATGGCAGAGTGCCTGGCTCAAAGTCTCATTGTCGCTACTCATGTCAGGCTTAAATTACTTCTCCCACAATTTTCTGAAAAAAAAAAAAAACGATGCAAGGCAAGGCATTGGGACTAACCCCACCCAATCCCTCCCCAATACTCAATGACAAGAGGATAGAGACCACTGAGGAAAGAGGAAGAACAATGCTTCACTCCTTGGCAACAGCAGCATTCAAGGAACCAGCAAGGATCACAGGCCTGTTGCAAGGGGATGTGCCACCTGCCAAGGGCATCAGGGTGCCCCCCTCAGGACCTCTGACCTCACCTCCATGGTACTATAGGAAAGATTGTGGGGAGCAACAGCCTTTTGAGCGAGATCATGAGCCAAACCTGTGGGCCTGCAAGCTGGCTCAGAGTACTGGCTGTGTGTGTAAGCCTAAATAATATGTGAATCAAAGCAATTCATGATACTGCAACAATTTTTAAGCTCCTAAAGCATGGAAGTGCCTAAAGTACACCACAAACAGCAGCACTGATCATCCACAACATTCCAGGCAATAATCATATAAAACAATTTTTATGCCCCTAAAGCATGGAAGTGCCTCAAGCCCACCACAAACAGCAGCACCGATCATCCACAACACACCAGGTAATAATCATATAAAAACAAGTCATTCCAGGAGAACAAAGAATTTTATGCATGGCTTTTCTACAGTGCCCACCTTACGCATACCTGGTATAGGATTAATTCTGGGACTAAATTTAATTCATATGAGCCATATGACTACTAAGAGAAGCAAAGGTAGGTCTCTCAAAGTGCTGGCAGGAAGATATGAGGTTCCTATGGAGGGGATGGGTGAAGTAAAGGTAGCGCCTAAGCTGAAGGTGGAGACAAGGGAGAAGAATAATTGCAGTACCAAAAAAGGGGAAGTTACGCTGCTAAGGTATAACCATCTCCCCCTTCCAGAGGTAACGATAGTGTAAGTAAAGCCCCATAACAAGTGATCAGTCATGCTATTAAGAAGGTCTGGGAGAAATAAAAGGGAGCACTACAGACGTAACAATGATTAGGGAGATTGTTTTGAGTGACAATTCAATGTGCGTATTGAAAGTGTGCAAACTTGCCAATAACGGAATCATGGGAGTTGCCACTCCAGCTCGTAAGCAAAAATGCACCCAGAGCTTGATCAAACAAGCTGGGGCACAGTGCCCCCCTTAATATCCCTATGTAACTAGTGACATTGTTAAGAATTATGCCAATGTGAGAGCAATAGTAGAGGAGCCTCCAGGGAGTATTGATTGACTCTAGTATTTAAACTGAGTAATTCTAAGAATAATAATTTTAATAGTTTTTGTAATGATTATTCTAATAATCTTAATAATAATAATTTTCATAGTCCGTCACTTTCATTCTTCGCAACTCAAAACCACACATCATAGTTGGTTCAATCACATTCTCATACAGAACTCTCTTTACATTCATCGCTAATCCCTTATTCTTTACCACGCTCTTCACTGTCCCAAACACTTCACAGCCTACATTGATTCACCCTATAGCGTACATCTGCTTCTATTCCACCACTCGTAGCAAAAACAGAACCCAAGTACTTAAACTGATCTACTTTCTCAAGTAACTCTGCATTAAACATGACATTCAATCTAGCATCACCCTGGAAAAGTTAAAAGAAGTTGGAATGCATGAGGGAAGAAAGGGAGCAGGACAAGAGTTGGATCACCTGATGATTGGGGACCCCAACACACGCTGGAGTCGCTTACCTTCAGGTGAAAAAATTAGGGTATCTTCTTCAGGTGAGGAATTTAAATTGAATAATGGGACTAACAAGCTAACTAGCCAGGTTTTAAGTTAATTGTTATTAGTGTAACGACATGAGTGAGACTAACTAATAAAAGTGCTAACAAACTAACTTATAAGTTAGCAAATAGATATTATTTTTCTTTAATGGCCGAGACAAAATGTTTTTACTCTTCATCATAAAACCAAGTGGTAAAGGATCCCTCATGGACCGTGCAGTTTATGAACAAGTTGTGCAGCCACTTTTAACGGATGATCCTCTTCCTGCTATCAACTGGTTAAAGAGCAAGAATCTTTAGAAGAAGGCTGAAAATATGAGAGCAACAGCTAGTAGCCAAACAGACTGTTCTTCCTGGACGGAGACCTACATGGAACTGGACAGGATTACCGAGGTCCTTGTGAACAACAGCTACTCTAACAGGCATGTCAACCAGGAGGTCAAACGGTTACTCCTAGTCTCGTTTTTTTACGACCAAACAATCAAAAGAAAATTGGTTTGATTGCATCCTGTTTCACTGCTAGGCATAACGCTTCTTCACTGCGCTTCCTCACAACACTCACTTGGTCAAAGACCTATTGGGTGGTTGAGGTGGAATCTTTGATAAATGACTCAGGTTTTTATAGATAGAAAAGATACAAATTGTATTAAATTTGTAGTTTATTCCCATGCAGATACAAACTTCCGAGTCATTTAGATTAGAGTCTTCTTTAGGTGGGAGGAAGTCTCCGTGAAGTTAAGAGGTATGCCCTTCCTCTCTCATAATTACAATTACTATGAGTTATAGCAAGAGATCAAAGTGAATTATTTGTGAACAGTGTAGCCGGCTCGTAACGAGGCAAAGCCTTACGTTTAATTCTAGGGAACAATATATTTTGACATGGGGGAGGTGTTGCATAATATTAAAAATTTCAATATATCATCAAGCACTGTTACGATCTTAAAATCGTTACAGGTTCTTTTAATATGTAAAATAAATGTCAACAACAACCAATTAAAGATGGGAAATGAATATAAAAAGAAACTCACGAAAAAACACAACACGTTTAATCACTAATTTATATAAAGAAAACCAACGTTACTAATTCGTTTACTTTAACTGACAAATCAAACCAATCAAACACCAATAGAAAAGGGGAACAGTCAGTAAGGTAGAAATACTTAAGGAATAGTTTTCTGCAGCTGCTGAGACGAAACTGGTACGGAGACTTCAGGCTTGAGATCTTTGCAAAGGGGCGGCTGAAATTCAGATGAAACTGGCACGATGACCGGATTCGAAGACGTCACAAAAAGGGTGGCATCAAGAAGGGACATCAGAGGTCTTCTTCCAAGAATTAATTGATAGTGTTGAGCTAAGGCAGGCTGTAGGCAGTGTTGGCTACTTCTCGTCACAAGTAGGGAGGGCTGGCTACTTCAAGTTGTCTCTTCTTCTCGGCCATAACAGGATTTTTTTGAGATAAGCTTTTGTTGTCTGAAGAGAACGTTAGAATCTGGCTCTATCAGACTTCTGGTCTTCTCTGTTTCTTATCTGCTTCGGACATAGTTCCTCTCTTGTCTTATGTCCTGTCCTATCTCTCTTGGATAATGTCTTCTTGAAGTTTATTCACCCATGTATGGGTGGAGTTAATTACAGCGGGTAGTGGTCATTTCCATAGAAGGCATTCTTTTTAACAATTCTGCATCTCTATTGGCTTCCTCAAAAACGCCCACTTCGAACACGCCACAGAAGCTTCTAGAAGAAATTTCTGATGGAATCTGGACCACGTGTTAAGTCATAACAAAAGGGCAGCATGTGTCCTTCCATGATGACATATATCCTAAACAAGGATTTCCCTCAGGCTCGGTTTCTCAAAATATGCTGACTCCACTAATTAAGACGATGACATCTTGGTCAAAACAGGACAGTTCCCGTATCACAGCAGGAGCTCTCGGCGAGGCTTGGTTTACTTCCAAAATGCTGACGACAGTGAAGTGATGACAGGTTTGACCAAATAAGACTGTAGTCGAATCTTGTCTTGCCTCGCTGCTCACACTTGGGGAATAGATATTCTTGTCTTTTAAAACATATCCTTTTAAAAGTATTGTATCTACCCATGACAAGTACTCAACTTCAAGGTGTTCCTACTTGCATTAGGGTAGATTCTAAGATGACCATCCGGCTTATTGCCCATTTCATACCCTTATAATGCAGAGAATAAATGATGGCTGAGATAAGAGCAATTATGTGTCCCGTAAGAACTTATACTTAGATTATTTGTTGTGCTACAACAATATGGCGTATAGAAAAAAATGTCAACAGACCTGTGTGTGCAATATTTATGATAATGGTTTGTAAAAATGGTTTGTCTCTTCCAAACACAAGTTTATGAGCATGTGCTACAGAGTGGTTTTTGCTAAACACTAGGTTTAAGGCAAGCCCTGTATATCTTGTGCTCGAAGGGGGGGGGGGGGGGAGCTGGAGATACTTCCCTTGAGGATTAATAGGCTCTCATGATTTTTTCTCTCAAACAGAGAGTAATAGTGTTTCTGGATACTTTCTTTTTGGAGCAGCCAGTGCTCACAAACAAATTGGAGAATTTAGGCCCAAGATGCTGCATTCTTTCAGCTATTTTACGCACTGGTCTTACGGGAAATAGTAACATGCCATTCGGGTCATCAGTTACCTCTTCGAGAGACAAGATCAAGAAACAGTCAAATCTGAGATATTTTCAATCGGATTCTGGGTTTTGGCTACAAATTCCGGAACAAAAGACAAAAATAGATCTCTCCACCCACTGGAATGTGACACAAGATGAGATAGACCATGCAATTTGCTTACTCTCTTGGCTGAAGCTAAAGCAAGGAGATAACGCACTGTCTATTAGCAGTTTGCGCATGCGGTAGCTTAATAAAGGGTGAGGTTTCTGAGCCTGACATTGGAACCTCAAGGGGTACTAAATCAACAGAACATGTACTCGCATGCGCACTGAAGTTCTACATTGAGCCAATATTAGTGATAATGTCCTGATTCGGTTGTTCCGTTTTAATAGCAACCGAGTTCTTAAGTGTTCTTTGAATGGGCTTCCTTTCCCTTGTGTCATTTTGCGATGGGAATAGGTGAGTTATAAGAACATTTGCCTCTGGCAATAGAGTGAGAAGCAGAGGAATTGAAGTCTCTCAGATCTCGATTTACGAGGCGAAAAAGAGTTTTCAAAACTCTGTCACCTGGAATGCCTACGATGTGAAACACATCTTCTTCGTCTGCTGAAAGCTACCTCATCTGTGTCAGATGGGGCAGTGACTCTTGGGAATGAAGAAACATTCCTTGCCCCTTATCTTCATTCTGTACATCCAAAGATTTATCTGAAACAAAGTAGGATACTGTATAACGTGTAGTTTTAGCATCATGAACATTAGGCCAGGAAATAGTGTGTGGCCAGTCCTGACAATTAATAGGTTTGCTATTATCATAAGACAAAAGATTGTTATTAGCTTAGAGGCTTTGTTATTTTGTTTCCTAGCGAAAAGATCAAAAACTCCTGGGGAACTTTAAAATAATGGGGTGATGATATGACATGCCCTCTGGGGTGTGTTGATCGTAAACTAGCCTAAGCTTCAACATTATTAATTTGCGGAGGAATACTCTCATGCGTCAAAATGGCAGAGTGTTTTGTGATGTTAGTCTGCCCAAGGTGCGGAGGAGTTACCTCACGCATTGGGATGTCAGTGCGTACAGTGACATCATCCCGCTTACATACATCGGCGCGTTCAGATTTGTTATTCTGAATGTTCTAGGATGAATTATTAATAGATAAAATTCTGGGTAAAAGAGGATTTGTTCTTCTCGATTTCACTGTGTTATTAGGCTTGGAAGGAGAAACTTGTTTAGAGTAGCTTGGTGTTGCTAAGTCTTGGGGGGGACATAGCCGAAGCTGTTCGACTACTCTCATAATGAAGAGATAAATCCACTGATGCGTCCTGAAAATTCTTATGAAGAGATCTCTGCTGAGGACCCCTGGGCGTACGAGGCACGCCTTGCCCATTATTTTGTGCTGGAGACTGGTAACATAGGTCTTTCAATAAGGCTGCCCCAGTCAGAGGGGGGAAATGGCAGACTCTACTCTAAGGTTCCAAAGGAATGTGGAGATACTTTCATAGCTCTAATTGGAGACACCTCCAAGAGGGGAAAGATCTTGTCTGTATAATCTGACATATAGAGATATCTACTCAACGCACTCGTAGGGGGGGAGGGAGATCTAGACATAACAGGATAATCAGGGAATGATGGTACTGTATAGCTATAGGATCCAGCTATGGTAGCACAGTGGCTGTAGCCAGAGGATCTGCTCCAAGAACTGGTTCAAGGTCATATTGCACATTACCAACACTGGGTGATAAAATCTTGACAAAATTATAATGACTGTCATCATCCGGACCTGGAGCCTTGGTGGGTTCCTGACAAGAAGGACCTGTATGGGGGATAACATTCGCCGCAGAACTGATCTTTCATTTCTTGTTATTGCTGACAGAAGACAAAGATCGTTTCTTGCGGCAAGAATAACATCTCTCCCACTGGGAGGACGACCACTCTCTACAGTATTCGCATAGTGATTCAACAGAACATTGGTTACCTTGGCAAGAAGGACTAACCGGGTGTGGATCTACTTCTACCAGGCTCATAAAAGTAACACAGGGGCATCCATCATGGCCAGGCCAGGAACATATCAAATTTGACATAATAGTCATTAAGCACACAGTCATAATTTCACAAATAATGATAGAATGCAAATGACAGTGAATATCAAAGGCACAAGGAAAAAACCACTAAGTACTATAAAGGTACAGTGAGAGCGATGCGGATGTCTGATCCTGAGAGAGGAAGTGGGGTATGTCTTACTAACTTCATGCCCAGGAGTGTTGTTGGGAAGCGCTGTGAACAGGCATTATGCGTAATGCGCAGCAGTTGCCTCGCAACGATGCATGATGCAATCAAACCAATTTCTTTTGATTGTGAGGTTGTAGAGAAAATGAGATTAGGAGTAACCATGTAAATGACTCGGAAGTTTGTATCCACGTTGGAATAAATAAAGTTTTAGTGTTCAAGCATGTTAACTGGGCAAACATGGAGTGGGCTAAAACTAAAAAATAACTCATGCTTAACAGTTAGGAAGTTATACTCTTTATTTTTATCAGTATTCCAAACTGAAGTAGATAATCTAATAGGTGAATTAGAAACAATCATGAGCTCGGGGAAGATGAATCTATTAACTCTGGAACCTAACCAAACTGCCTCATATTTCTAGTAAATTGAACAAGTATTTCATGGGTACCTAGTCTCTCCACGTGGACCATACTCTTCAGGATACTCATGTATGCATGCTAGTAGTAACCACAAGTATAGGGGTTATAGTAATTTTGGTAATGGCTCAGACTGGTAGTCGGGCATTGTTACGGAAATTATGCGAGAGGACGAGACATCTCAACTACAAAGAGGTTGAAGAGCCCATCCTTGCCCATGTCCCGCCAACTCGAACCTATGTAGCCCAGCAATCCAGATAGGATTGTTGATACCAATATGTACTAAGAGTAATCGTTTTAGTCTGGAGTGCTGCAAGTAGCAAATGGTAATAGAAGAAATGAGTGAGCAACTTTATTTATTGATTCTTATATACAGTTTTGAGTTACTATGAAAAAATAAATTTAATTTGTATTTTATATGTTTGTAGTCTTTCGTGCCTTTATTTCATACAGATAGTTTTTCATATTCGACCAGTATATTCATTGTGATCATCACCTGGCCCAGTTTGGAATGTTCCAGGCCCCTTTGGACACAAGGTCAAATCTATTATAAACGTTGTGTTCAACCAATATTTAGATGCATTATGGGTGTGTAACATTATTGGCTTGTGGTATATTCAATTAACAGAGATTTCCACGATTTTTGTAGGCTCGGCATTTTTGAGAGGGCTGAAGCTACTTCTTGTGAGAACAAGATCTAGTCTCAGAATTCTTTCTGTATAAACTTGTGCAAATAATTCAAAACAAATAAATAAAAAACACAATATGTATCTAGATGACCTCTAACATACACTTGTGTGTACTAGTATGTTTGTATTCAATTACCCACGATAGACAGACTGAGAAGTAATCTTTTCCTAGAAATTCATATAAATGAAGAGCTGGCTGAATCCGAGAAGCACTTACATTTTCCCTAACTTAATCCATTTGTTGTCAATGTATACCCGATCCACTTTTAATGGTGATGCAGTTGCGGGAAAGTAATCCCTCATATTAAACGAGAGAGAGAGAGAGAGAGAGAGAGAGAGAGAGAGAGAGAGAGAGAGAGAGAGAGAGAGAGAGAGAGAGAGAGAGAGAGAGTTTTCCCAAAGTAGCATTCATTTTTCTCCTTAAGTCTAATCTCATGTCAGACAAAAACTAAACAGGATAAAAAACATAACCTAGTAGTCGGAATTATTCATATATCCCAATGTCGTTGCAAGCAAGTTCAGTACACTACCTCATCATTGTTATGTCTTTTGTCCATATTTGCAGAAGGAACACTATCGCGTTCAAATGGTCTTATTCCATAATCACATTTAGCTGCTTCTGCAAGAACATGTATACCACCCACGCATGAAAATATAGCCATTATAAAGCCTTTTATATACACTCATGCATAAGAAGCAGCTATTCCACACCATTAAACTTCGTGATGGTGCAACGAAGACTCTTATCACATCCTTAGGAGGATATCAAACGTGGTGATATGTTCTTTACGTCTCGGCAGCTCTTTTGATAGCCTCCGAAGACCATAAGATACCTTTTGCAGCCTAAAAAATAAAGTAAAATAGAAGGAAAGTTACAAACGATATCTATCTTTTGTCTCGTAACGGCGATAAATGATGCGTCTCTGTGAACCATAACCTGGCACTTTGATGAATGGGATGCCTTGCAAGCAGCCATCAGTCCATGGCATACTTTAAAAACACATGATGCACGCAGGAGTGTGTGTATAAAATATTTCTATTATATATATATATATATATATATATATATATATATATATATATATATATATATATATATATATATATATATATTCTGCCCAACTGACAAGATTTGGAAATTTTCGTTTTTTCCATTCTACCAAACGTTAGTATTTTTTCTAAACAGTATATGATGTTGTCTTTAACTAATTCCTTTCTATCTTATGCTCTAATATTTTTCTTTTACCCTTAATTCAAAGTTTCATGGAAACCGGACCCGTCAAATCCCAATTTGCATAAAAAGATGATGTTTGGAAATATGTTGCATATCTTCTCATATGCGCTTGAACCGAAATATAAATATAAATTCAAGCCACCTAAAACACACACACACACACACACACACATATATATATATATATATATATATACAGTATATATATATATATATATATATATATACATAATATATAATTTGTATATCTGTTAGCCTCCCGTTTATAATCGTATTTCGTGATGAAGTTCTTATCTCCCTGCAAGAACCATGGTCAATTAATCACCAGGTACATGAATCAATGATGATAACTGCAGATAACCAATCTTGGTGTCCGGGAATGCTACCGATCATACACTTCGTCGGCGTTTCCCGGAATAGCTCTAGGAGAGGAACGATGCAATGTCTTCAATGATTCTTTCTGCGGAAACTTGGGATCTAACACATTTTTAAGCAACCATACTTATTAATTTTGACTATTTTTAGCATACAAAGATAGTATCTATACAGTGAATGAATATGGAAAGATATTATGCACAAAAATGAATAACGAATCAGGTGTCCTGAACCTAACAGGGCAACTAAATTTGAAATTAACAATCTTATGAGAAACGACATTACTGGTTGTAAATCTTGAATAAAATTTTAAGAGTATGACTCGAATAATATGACACATTTTTACTGTTGGTCTTTTCCTCCTCCTCTACAACCTAGTTCCAGTTGCAGGAAGAGTCAGCGCCAGTTTTCCATTTTAAAGTGTCTCTTACATTGCAGAAGAAACGGCCTCGGTGCAGATGTTCACGACATGAGTAGACAGAGGCAAGAACCATTTAAAGAAACCTTCCCACATAAATTTCTTTGCAAGCTTAAGTAATTCACTGTAAGTCGCGTACACATAATTTACCAGCCTAAATCTTTTCAAGACTTGAATAGCTGTGGAATTATTATTACTTCCTTCTTTATATCTTAATAGACGGAGTTAAAAGCAAGTTGAAAGAAATATCTTCCCATCACAATATGCTTCCCAAAAATTTCACGCCATTTAAGAAAGTTTCTTGCAAATATTTCAGAATGGAAAATCACATATTTTCTATTTCTCCAATACGACTTTTCCTTCAACAAACTGGTTTTGTTCTAATAAGTTTACGCAATACTAATATCTGTAGATAGTAGGTTGGCGAGGACACCACCCACCCGTCGAGATACTACCGCTAGAGAGTTATGGGATCCCAGACAGTACTACATTAGATCCTTCTCTCTGATTACAGTTCACTTTCCCTTTGTCTACACATAACCGAATAGTCTGGCACATTCTTTACAGATTCTCCTTTGCCCTCATACACCTGATAACACCGAGATTAAAAAACAATTCTTCTTCACCCATGGGGTTAACTACTGCACTGTAATTGTTCAGTGGCTACTTTCCTCTTGGTAAGGGTAGAAGAGACTCTTTAGTTATAGTAAGCAGCTCTTCTAGGAGAAGGACACTCCAAAATCAAACCATTGTACTCTAGTCTTGGGTAGTGCCATAGACTCTGTATCATGGTCTTCCACTGCCTTGGGTTAAAGTTCTCTTGCTTGAGGGTACACTCGGACACTTTTTTCTATCTAATTTCTCTTCCTCTTGTTTTGCTAAATTTTTTATAGATTATATAGGAAATGTTTATTTTAATGTTATTACTGTTCTCAAAATATTTTATTTTTCCTAGTTTCCTTTCCTCACTGGGCTATTTTCCCTGCTGGGGCCACTGGGCTTACAGCATCCTGCTTTTCCAACTAGGGTTGTAGATTAGCAAGTAGTAGTAGTGGTAGTAGCAATAATAATAATAATAATAATAATAATAATAATAATAATATCATCCCAATTTGACAAATCTGACGGCATTAAAGGTGTCCCAAACTAGAAGAAAATTTTTCATGGAGGGTAATT
>NC_090725.1:239706982-239709482 GCF_036898095.1 Palaemon carinicauda | reverse complement strand
TTCCCTGGCCCTACCTGGTCCTTGCTTGAGTGGAGAAAGGGTATGAATGCTGATCATAGGTATTTATGGTCAGTCTCTAGGGCACTGTCACTGTTCCTTACCTCTACCATTCATGAGTGACATTTGAACCTTTAGATGCTGAACAGATACCAGCTCCTCAAAACCAACTGGCTTTAAACAACCATAGGGAAAGGAACGGCTTTATTGTTTTTCAAGCAGATTTTTATGATGGGTTTGTTCCGAATTCCGCAATGACATTCTTTGCTAAAATCAATGGCAATATTATCATCAGATAAATTGATTGATTGATTTAAAGTTTTCAGGCATCCTGACATCTAAGGTCATTGACGCCGACATCATAAGATAAAAGTCAGTGTATTCGCAAAGTGGTTCCGCACGCAGATTACTCCCAACATTCCAGCATCGTCGGTTATAGTCATAGATAACGCTTCCTGCCACCAAGTTGAAATGGACATTAAATCTTCTAAAAAAAGCTACCATTATAGAATGGCACATCAAAAATCGTGAGAATCAACTTATGCTAAAGAGCGAAGTTAACAAACTGTAACAAATAGTGAGAATACACAAATGGAACGAGGAAAACAAGTAGCATCTGTGATTAAAAAGACTCCAGCAGAGTATAGGCATAAAGTTATACGTCTCCCCCCACCCATTTCTGTCAAAACAATCCAATTGACTTCATACGGAGCCAATGAAGAGCTAATTTACATTGTGAGAAGATACCATTTCATCATGACAAACTTGAAGGGGATACTTCAGGGATCACTCGATATGATAACGGTAAAAAAACTAGTAAAGCTGTTAAACTTACTGAGACTTTGGAACATGAAGGTACGAAGAAGGGAAGGATATTACCATGGATAAATTCACAGACTCGTATGCCATTGATCTCGACTCTTCTGATGACGACGACGACGACTCTTCAGAATATCAGTATTTTTTTTTTCTGTCCAAGAAAAGTGTGTTCGCATGTTTGTGCGTTTTATTATAAGCAAAGGTTTTACATAATTTTCTGGATACTTTAAGAAACTAAGTCTAATTGACGATGCATTAGGAAAGTGATGGATAAAGTGTGTGTGTATGTGTGTGTGTGTGTGTGTGTGTGTGTTTTAAGCATGGCTTTCAAATAATTGGTCTTACTACTTTATGAAGTAAATATATCGACAAAATTTTGTCCGAGTGTGTTCATAAGCTTCAGAGAAGGTTAATGATTTGTGTTGATGAAAAATAAACATAATCGTTAAAAATTTTTTTTTCAAAAGATATGAATCGTGTTATAAGATGCTACATATACTAACTGTAGCTTATATTGTATTATTTACTTTAATCATTAATATAACGACATAATATATATATATATATATATATATATATATATATATATATATATATATATACACATATATAGTATATACATATATATATATATATATATATATATATATATATATACACACAGTTTCCATGGAAAAAAATAATGTGAATAACACTAAGAAACAGAAAAAGACGACTATGAATACGAGAGCGAACTAAAGAAGAGGATATTCTAACATGTAAGATATAGACATGTACAGGACATATAATGAGAATAACAGATAATGATTGGACATAAGTATAACATAAGGGGTCCCTAGAGATTGGAAAAAAAAAAGCAGGGGAAGGAAGAGAAGACGATGGATTGACGAACTAACAAAATTTGAGGGTGTGGATTGACATAAACAGACCATAAACAGACGGGAGTGGAAGACATATCTGAGGCCTTTGTCCTGCAGGACACTAATTACGGCTGATGATTATTTAGATTTATATATATACATATATATATATATATATATATATATATATATATATATATATATATATATATATATATATATATATATATATATATAGTGTGTGTGTGTGTGTGTGCATTTAGGAAGGAGTACTTAGAACCGGGAATGAAAACTGAAACAAAGTTATTCTTAGATCTGACACGTATGGTTTTTCTACCTGGCCCTACCTACTATAGCGATCTTAGAACGACAAACGCATTACCTACACCCATAACACAACTTTCTTCCTAATACAATTGGAAAAAGCTCAACAAAACGTTATTATATATTTATCATTACTGTCTTTTTTGTTGTTTTTATAACCTCCAATTCTTCCATTCTTCATTACTACTAATTACATAAAAACATAGTTCCTTATATTGCCTTAGAGATAAAGACGTGACGATAATTGACCGTTATGAAACTCGATGGCTAATAAACTGCAATTAAACATTGAATATCGGTCTGTCTATCTCTTGAACTAATCGATTTAACATCGTTTCTAAGGTAAAAGTAACGGGAAATCGCACATGCAAATGAGAGATTTTAACAATTAAGCAGTAATGGCAGGAGAACATATATCCTCACAACTGGAGTTTTGCAAGAAACCGATGGTAACCAGGTAAGATCTGAAAGGACTGGTGTTTCTCCTGCATACTTCCACG
>NC_090725.1:239689482-239699482 GCF_036898095.1 Palaemon carinicauda | reverse complement strand
TCATATAAAAGAATTTTGAGTGTCAATTAGTCGCTCTGGATTGACACGAAGTCACTGTGTCATGTGAAGAGTCCGATTGATACTTTCTTTAAAGATCAGGATTTTCAGAAAAAGATATGGCGGGACTCCTTCCATCCTATGATGAAAAGAATCCTGAAGGCTTCTTCCTGTCGTTTGAGAGAGTACTGAAAAGTCACCAGATCCCAGAGGACGCCTGGGCTCGCCTGTTGCCCATAAAGTTAACCGGGAAAGCAGTGGATGCGTACAATGCGGTATCCGACCCTGTTGCACACGATTATCGCCGGGTAAAGGCCTGGATCTTGAAAGTTTTCGAACTTGTGCCTGAGGCTTATCGCCAGAAGTTCAGGAACTTGAGGAAAGGATCAGAAAACTATGCAGAATATGGGAGACAAATGAAGATTAGCCGTGACAGGTGGGTGGAGGCCTCTCTTGGAAATAACAAGACTTTCGACAGGATAATGGAGCTCATGGGATTAGAACAGTTTCTGCTAATGTTGCCACCAGCCACTCGGCAATATATCGAAGATCGACATATCACTGACCCTGATGAGGCTTCTATACTGGCAGATGAGTATACACTGAGGGAAAAGATCAGGGGCTCTTCTGGCTCAAGATGGTGCCCTCCTTCATTTCAGCCAAACCAGCCTTCCAGGCCATTTCGGGGTAATTGGAGCCCCAGGGGGCCGGCACCATCGTATCCTCCATCAGAGAAAGGAGTAGGCGGAAACCCTACACATGGCAGTGCTAAAAACACTGGAAGTAAGAACAATGGAGCCTACCCTTCGGCTCCCCAAGTAAGACAGTGTTCCTATTGTCACAAACTCGGACATGACGTTAGCTGCTGCTGGCTCAAAGGAAATTATGGACCAGGGGGAAAGAAGTTCTCTAATCAAAATCACAAGAGGGACGACCAAGCACTTAATGTTAATGAGGTTATGAGAAGACAGACATCATGCCAAGGGATGATGAAGAAGAGAGACATGGCCATAAGGCAAGGACAGGAAGCCTTCATTCATGCAGGATCTGTGTCTCTGCAGGACCAAGGTACCAAGCCTGTACAGATAAGGATTATGCGTGATACTGGAGCTGAGCAGACTGTCTTGCACAGAGCAGTCTTACCCTTCGATGAATCGTCCACCTTGGGAGAAACTGTCATGGTTCGCTACATTAAGGGAAGAGAGGAATTGCCCTTATATGCAGTGACTTTAAGCTCTTCTTTTATTTCCGGTACATTTCCAGTTGCTTTGGTGGATGAGGAACCCATGCAAGGGGTACAGTTATTGTTAGGAAATGACATATCTGGACAACGATGTTGCACAGCATCATGTCAAATTCATGCTGACAAGAATGAAGGGGAGGTGAAGATTGAACAAAATGAATATCCAGCATGTGCTATTACCCGTGCTAGTACCACTCAACAGAAAAAGGACAGAGATAATGTTCCTACCGGAGCGCTTGTGGGTACTTTTCCCCAAATGCTCAGGGGAGTGGTGCAGCCTGGTTTATTATGTTCAGAATACTCGAGGGAGTCGCTCATTGAGGCTCAGAAACAAGACTCAGAACTTGCAAGGATAAGGGATGAAGCTGGATCCCTGAGCGAACTCGAGGCTGAACCCTCTGGTTACTATTTAAAGGATGATGTCCTAATGCACAAATGGCGGCCTAAGAAAGTGCCTGCTGATGCTGAATGGACCATTCTATATCAGGTGGTAGTGCCACCACAGTATCGAGAGGAGATTTTAAGGTTGGCTCATGAACAACCAATGGAAGGACATTTAGGAGTACGCAAAACGCGTGAGAAAATTTCCCGGGAATTTTATTGGCCAAATTTGAACAGAGGAGTTGCAGAATATTGCCGCAGTTGTCACTCGTGCCAAGTGATAGGTAAAAAGGATCCAAATCATCGAAAGGCACCATTGCAACCCATCCCCGTGGTGGAAGAACCCTTCTCCAAGATCATCATGGACATTGTCGGACCTCTGCCAAAGACAAAGAAGGGAAACACCCATTTGTTGACGCTAATGTGTGCGTCGACGCGCTTCCCTGAAGCGTACCCGTTGCGGACAGCGACGAGTCCCAATGTGTCGCGGGCTCTGGTACAGTTCGTGACCACATTCGGGTTACCAAAGGTTATTCAAACTGACAGAGGTAGTGTCTTCATGTCGAAAATCTTTGAAGGCACCCTTAAGGAGTTAGGAGTGCAGCACATAATGTCCTCTGCTTATCACCCACAGTCTCAAGGTGCTTTGGAAAGGTTTCATGGCACGCTCAAAAATGCATTACGTGCATACTGTGAAGACCAGAAAACACGAGATTGGGACACAGGCGTGCCGTTCTTGTTGTTTGCTATCCGAGATTCATGGCAAGAATCTCTGGGGTTTTCCCCCTTCCAGCTGGTCTTTGGACATCAAGTGCGTGGACCTCTCAAACTTTTGAGGGAGATATGGACCCATGAGGAACAAAGTACTAATGTGCTAGACTATGTGGTGAAGTTCCGACAACGCTTGCACGAGGTCTGCCAATTGGCTCATGAAGAAATGAAGAAGTCTCAAGAAAAAATGAAAGCCTGGTATGACCAAGCAAACAGGACAGAAGCAGGACAATTCCAAGTGGGAGATGATGTGCTCATCTTTCTACCTGTGCCTGGTAGTCCCTTAGCGGCCAAGTACCAGGGGCCATATAAGGTCGTGAAGAAGCTCAGCGAATTGGATTATGTGGTAGGGACACCGGACCGAAGAAAGGAACACCAGGTGTGTCATGTCAACATGATGAAACCATATGTTGTTCGGAATACCAGTGGTAATGCCACTGCCCAAAACCCATCACCAGTCACTGTGCCTGTTCATGTATCAGTAATAAGGAGACAGGTACAGCAAACAGAAGAGGAGGAAGACCAGAACCCTCAAGGTGAAGAAGAGGAGGAAGAACAGGATACTTCTGGGGAAGAAGAGGAAAAAACCAGTTTCAAGGGCATGCCACTCGAAGCCCGACTTAAGAATTCGGAGGTTCTCAGAGACTTCAAGACCAAGGTCTCTCACCTAGCTCCCCAGCAGCAAGAGGATGTCCAAGCTTTAGTGGAAGAGTACGCAGTGCTGTTTCCTGATGTTCCCAGCCGGACAAATGTAATGGAGCATGATGTGGACGTGGGAGATGCACGCCCAGTCCGTCAACACGCGTACAGAGTATCACCAAAGAAGAGAGAACTGCTTGGGAAACAAATTGATTACATGCTCGAGCATGGGATTATTAGGAAGAGTTCCTCACAGTGGAGTTCACCGTGTGTGTTAGTGGAAAAGCCTGATGGTGGAGTCAGATTCTGTACTGACTATAGGAAGGTGAACAACGTCACAAAGCCAGATTCTTTTCCCTTGCCACGTATTGATGACTGCGTGGATACCATCGGGAATGCTAGATATATCACCAAGTGTGATTTGTTGAAGGGATATTGGTGTGTTCCGCTCACTGAGAGAGCCAAAAGGGTTTCAGCTTTTGTAACACCTCAAGGATTATTTGAATATAATGTGATGCCCTTTGGGATGAGAAATGCTCCTGCGACATTCCAGCGGATGATCAACAGTCTGGTACAGGACATAGAAGGTGTTGTCGCATATATGGATGACATTGTTATCTACAGTGACTCTTGGAAAGAACACCTGAAGAGACTAAAAGCCCTTTTCCAGAGTTTAGCAGAGGCCAACTTGACAATCAACCTCTCCAAGTGTGACTTTGGACAGGCGACAGTCACCTACTTGGGTCATATAGTAGGTCGAGGATCTGTTCGCCCAGTACAGGCAAAGGTTGAGAGCATTCAACAATTTCCAGTCCCGCAAAGCCGCCGAGCATTGCGTCGGTTCTTGGGAATGACCGGCTATTACAGAAAGTTCTGTGAGAATTACTCTACCATTGCTTTGCCTCTCACTAATCTTCTCAAGAAGAATAACAAGTATGTTTGGTCTAACCATTGTCAAGACGCATTTGACTCCCTGAAGAGGTTGCTAAGTCTATCACCGGTGCTGAAAGCACCAGATTTTGACAGAGAATTTGAAGTAGCAGTAGATGCCAGTGATCATGGGGCTGGTGCAGTCTTATTGCAGGAAGATGATCAAAACATGAAACACCCTGTGGCATACTTCTCTAAGAAATTTAACCGGCATGAAAAGAACTATGCCACTGTAGAAAAGGAGCTATTGGCTTTAGTACTTGCCGTAGAACATTTCTCTATTTACCTTCAATCTAATTCATTGCCCACTAACATCTTTACAGATCACAATCCCTTAACATTCTTGCATGCAATGAAAAACAAGAACCGCAGACTACTCAAATGGAGTCTACGGCTACAAGAAGTAAATTTGAACATTTTGCATATTCCAGGGACTCAGAACATTCTAGCAGACTGTCTTTCAAGGATGAATTAGAGTTGGGGCGTATGAAAGTAATTTGGGAATAGTTATAACTGTCATTTGATTATTTTTTTTTCCAGTTTTCTTTTTTTTTGTTTGTTAGTTGTAATTTCACCTTTTTCGTGAGAGCCAAGCTGTGAGTTCAGTTACAGATTAGATGGGAGACGATTTCCTTTTCATTGAGCAGGAAATCTTTTTTTTTAAGGGGGGAAGTGTGAAGTCCTGTGCGAGGGAGTTCTACCCTCCAAAGGACAACTTAACAGTCATAATTCTTTTAGTTGTTTTTCTTGGTAAAAAGCTTGCTCTCATGGATTTCCTCGTCTATGTAACTTAAGAACAAGCCTCAACTAACAAAGGAGGTCTGGACTGCGTTACATAGACCTCCTTGGCCATTAACTTGTCAAGGCGCTTAATTCTCACCTCTTCCCAGGTCAGCCACAGAGATACGCCAGATGTGAGAATAAAGGTTCTCATAGACCGGGGCATCGAAGTCCACAAAGAAGAAGACCCCTGGTCATGATTGGCCAACACGCGGAAAAATAAGGAGGGGTCACAAGATGTCATTGGCCCTCAAAAGATGAAGACCGCCCTTGAAAGTCAAGATTACCCAATCAAGAGAAAAAGGGGATGGCCCAAAAAAATCTTCACTGCGGAGCCTAAGGCTGTGAGGGGAGAAGAAACCAGTTCCAGTCCGGAGGCCATAGCAGAAACAACTCTTCCCAGGAGCCAGCCAGTGCCTGCGTCCCCCAGGAAAGGCTCTCTCCCTGAAACCTCCAAGAGGCTCGAACTCCGTCTGAGTCAAAGAACACACTCAGGACGAAGAAAGGAACCATCTGCGTTGACGACCCAAAGAACACCTGCTGTGCCGAAGTTTTTGAAGCTAAGTACTGACCCCTGTGCGAGGGAGAGAATTAAAAAGAAAAGTGCCAAAGTGATAGAGTTGCATTGATGGGAATTCCAAGGGAGTGAAGCTGAGGGATAATTGTGGGGAATAGTTTCTCGTAATAATGTGACACCCTATTCGCATCCAACATCATTTTGTTTTTCTTGTTTTATGTTACAAGTTTTCTTATGTTCAAGTAACAACAGTTTCTTTTTTTTTTTGTATAAAAATTGAAGTGCGAAGTGAGGGTTTTTCTTTTGTTGTCGGGGGCACATAGACAGATTGCCAACATTATTTTCTGTTGTTTTACGCTATTACCCGTGCACTTTTCTTACCATAATTATTCATTTGACATTTATGTTCTGCAGTTTATTTTACTGAGTGATTTCGGAAAATAGAAATTAAGTGATACCTTCTTTCTTTTATTGTTATTTGTGCATCTGAATGTATTTGGATTGCTAGAGAGAATTAAGCTTAGTTTTGTCTTTTCGTTTTTTTTTTACTGTAATCATTTCTCGATTTATTAACCATAAACTCGAAAACACATTTTGCTTTATTTGTCAATTGTAAGTTATCTCCTTAAGAGGTTTACGATCATTTCCTTTTTTTTTTTTTTTGACTTAAATTAAACTATTGTATTTCGATTATTACAACAGAGTTTCTTTTGTCCGTGAGTTAGACTAAGGTTGAAACTAAATTGTTCCTACACGAATTAAAACTATTCCAACGAGGTGCAGCTCCAAAATAAATACTTGACCTCGGGTATTTTTGAACCGTTAATAATATTAACAGGTTCAGTCATATAAAAGAATTTTGAGTGTCAATTAGTCGCTCTGGATTGACACGAAGTCACTGTGTCATGTGAAGAGTCCGATTGATACTTTCTTTAAAGATCGTAATCTGCACAATTACGTCACAATATATATATATATATATATATATATATATATATATATATATATATATATATATATATATATATATTTATGTATATAAATATATATATCACCAGGCATGGACGTTTCTAATAGGCCACCACAAACCCTTATGCTTAAGCACCTTGTTTTTCCAACTAGGTTGTAGCTTAGCTTGGAATAATAATAACTAGAGGAGCCCTCAGTAGAGCGCAGCCCTCCACCGCATCAGCTTATTTCCCAACCTTTTGCTTCCCCTTGACCTTTGACCTTATCATGTATTAATTGAAGTGGATTTCCATACGCACAAATATGAACCAAATTTGAAGTCTCTGTGACAATGATGTCCAAACTTATGACTGATTACGTGAATTGGACATGCTGCTTGACTGTGACCTTGATCTTCAAAAATTTTATCATTTCCAGCTTTTTACATAACATTTAATCCGTGCAAGTTTCATTACCATACGATCAAAATTGAGGCCAGGAAGCTGATCACAAACAAACACACAAACAGGGGAGAAAACATGACCTCCTTCCAACTTTGTTGGCAAAGGTAATAAAAATCTTATTTAGTTGTGATGTGAAGAAATTTACCATCTTTTACAATCTCCGTCAAAATGACTAAACGGGAATCGTGGAAACTGTCGTAGGTAAATTATGATAACGATCTATAATATGCAAATAACTCTCGTCACTTAAATTTCAATCCCGCACAACTCCTATAAAACAACAAACAGCGCTATGATAATATCAAACGCCTTAAGGAGCTTATCATTCAATAAGATGATATTAAGATAATTACGGTAATTATACAAGCAATTAACAAAGAGAGAGAGAGAGAGAGAGAGAGAGAGAGAGAGAGAGAGAGAGAGAGAGAGAGAGAGAGAGAGAGAGAGAGAGAGAGAGAGCATGAACACCTATATTTTTTAATGCTGGATTTCTTCAACCATAAAACAACGCATGACAACTCCATGGCCTTCAAGGTTTGAAGGTATAAAAAGTGCTTATATTATTGTTTACGCTGAGTTTCATTCTTGTTTATATTCTTAATCTAAATCTGTTATTACATCGGTTAACCCATTTTTATCGCTTCACTGTCGCAGCACCGAACTTTTTCTTTTCCTGGTCTAGTGTCTTATTTTTGTGATGTGAAGTGAACCGAGATAAACGAATTCTTAACTTGAACGGAAGGAGGCTCACAGGAGCCTAGAATCCTGAAATTACTGCTTAAAACTGGAAGGGACAGGAATGCCGTCTCGATTTGAAATCTACTGAATCCCGCGACCACTAGATTTTTTACATGCGTAACAACTAGAAGTAAAGAAAACATCAATGGGATCGCTCTCTTATCTATACGGACAAACCTTCCTTTTTAACCACGGTAAGTTAGACGATTCACAAACAACGAAGTGTGACCTTGGCTTGAACGTTCGACCACCAGCCACCATCATTTTCCAAACCCATGTTACTGGTTCCCTTGTCTGCTCAGATTATGGGTTATCTATATCCTTATATTACTATACGCTGGAATTCTCATTCAGTTCCTTTTTATTTCCCATGTTTGCATCTACCTACATTCAAACAGCAGAGATATGCTTCCTTTGGGTTAGGCTTCATTTCTTTCTCTTCTTCGTTAGGTTTTCAGACTGGAGTCAAGTAGGGGATATGTCCTGTATACCAAGCTACAGAAATTTTCATGTCAAAACTACAACACAACGAAACAAAGTTATATTTTCATCTGAGAAAATGTTAAGGAAAATACAGCTATAAAAAAAGAGATAATGTAATAAATAACGGAACATTGAAAATGTATGACTAACTTTATACTTTATTTTCTCGCAGCAAATCTGTAGATATTTCATATCTAGACAATATTACTGCTATTAGGAGAGAGAGAGAGAGAGAGAGAGAGAGAGAGAGAGAGAGAGAGAGAGAGAGAGAGTATACATACGACCTATTTCAATTTGGTATGAAGTTTTCACTGCGAGGCGTTGTGAAAAAATATTAATTTTGATGGCTGAAGGACAATTGGATGAGTGGCTGGAGTTATATCATATTTCATTAATTATGCAAAATATTAATAACATGGCAGTTCATGCTGCAAGGGAAAGTCCTTAATGCAGCTAAATATGTTAATGAAACATCCAATCTTCATTGAAAGAATATATAAAAATAATGCATAGATATTGAAAAGTAGGCAAGAGCTAAATGCTACCAGTGTGGAATATAGTTAGAATAAAAGTGAATACAATGCAGGGGTCCCTAAAAAAAGCAGGTAATGCTTTAAATTGAGATGTGTAGGAAGGAAGAATAAAGGCACACATTGGATGATGGAAAGAGATAATGTGGAAAAAACAGGACACGAAACAAGTTAATGAATAAGGTTTTTTAGAAAAAACATGTTGAGAGTACAGTAATGATCATCAAAGGGAGACTGTGCAAGTAACTCAAGGAGGAAATTGTATTGCGGGGCAATAAATATTTGAAAAAAAATAAAAACATTGTGAGATGAGCACGTACAGTAAATCTTTAAATAAATAACAGGTACAATTGGAGAGACATTTCTGAGATCTCTGATTATTATTATTATTATTATTATTATTATTATTATTATTATTACTTGCTAAGCTACAACCCTAGTTGGAAAAGCAGGATGCTATAAGCCCAGGGGCTCCAACAGGAAAAGTAGCCCAGAGAGGAAAGGAAACAAGGAAAAATAAAATATTACAAGAACATAAACAACATTAAAATGAATATTTCCTATGTAAACTATAAAAACTTTAACAAAACAAGAGGAAGAGAAATAACATAGAATTAGTGTGCCCGAGTATACCCTCAAGCAAGAGAACTCTAACCCAAGTCAGCGGAAGAATATGGTACAGAGGCTATGGCACTATCCAAGACTAGAGTACAATGGATTAATTTCCGTGTGTCCTTCTCCCAGAAGAGCTTCTTACTTTAGATAAAGTCTCTTTTACCCTTACGAAGAGGAATGTAGCCACTGAACAATTACATTGCAGTAGTTAACCCCTTGGGTAAAGAAGAATGATCTGGTAATCTCAGTGTGTCAGGTGTATGAGGAGAGCTGAGAATGTGTCAAGAATAGGCTAGACTATTCGGTGTAGGCAAAGGGAAAATGAACCGTAACCAGAGAGAAAGATCCAATGTATAATACTGTCCGGCCAGCCAAAGGTTCCCATTTTGAAAAGTTGCTGAGGGGGGCTGGAGAAGAGAAAGAACACATGATTATTATGACCATTCATTACCATTATTACTAGCCAAGCAACAAACCTAACTGCAACAGCTGGATGATACAAGCTCAGGGGTCCAACAGGGTATGCCGCCAAGTACAAAAAGGAAATACAGAAGTAACGAATATGTTATATGAAAAATTATTAAAAATATAGAATATTTTAAGATCTGTAACAATATGAAAATTGATAAGTTATATGTAGATGATGAAACGAAATTCATGTCATCCAATTCAACAGCACAGCATTTGCAACACGTGTAAACTTATTAAGTTCCACAGATTCAACCTCCAGTTTAGAAAGATCCTTCCACAGTCTGGTTACAACAGGAATACAACTTCTAGAATACTGTGTAATATAGAGCCTTATGATAAAGAAAGCAAGGCTTAGAATTAAATGCATACCTAGTACTTCGTACTGGACGGAACAGTCTGGGAAGATCTAAATACAAAGGAAGGTCAGAATTATGAAAACTCTCATGCACCATGGGATAAGAACTAACTGAGTGACGGCGACAAAGATTACCAT
>NC_090725.1:239674482-239681982 GCF_036898095.1 Palaemon carinicauda | reverse complement strand
AGCCTTTAATGCTAGAGGTAAACCACCTTAAAATAGAGGTAAAAAAGGCCCCTAATGCGAGAAATAAGGCACCACAAAATATATGTAAAAACCCCTTAATGCTAGAAATAAGGCACCTCAAAATAGAGGTAAAAAACCCTTAATGCTAGAAATAAGGCAGGTAAAAATAGAGGTTAAAAACCTCTAATGCTAGAAATAAGGCAGGTAAAAATAGAGGTAAAAAACTCTTAATGCTAGAAATAAGGCACCTAAAAATAGAGGTCAAAGAACCTCTAAGGCTAAAAGTAAAGCCCCTCAAAATCAAGGCCAAAAAGCCCCTAATGCTTTATATAAGGCACCTAAAAATAGAGGTCAAAAGCCCCTAATGCTATAAATCAGGCACCGAAAAATAAAAGTCAAAGAGCCTATAATGCTAGAAGTAATGCACCTCAAAATCAAGGTCAAAAAGCCCTAATGCTATAAATAGGGCACCTAAAAATAAGGGTCAAAGAGCTCCTAATACTAGAAGTAATGTACCTCAAAATCGAGGTCAAGAAGCCCCTAATGCTATAAATAAGACACCTAAAAAGAGAGGTCAAAGAGCCTCTAATGCTAAAAAAATGCACCTCAAAATCAAGGTCAAAAAGCCCTAATGCTATAAATAGGGCACCTAAAAATAAGGGTCAAAGAGCTCCTAATACTAGAAGTAATGTACCTCAAAATAGAGGTCAAGAAGCCCCTAATGCTATAAATAAGGCACCTAAAAAGAAAGGTCAAAGAGCTCCTAATACTAGAAGTAATGCACCTCAAAATCGAGGTCGAAAAGCCCCTAATGCTATAAATAAGACACCTAAAAAGAAAGGTCAAAGAGCCTCTAATGCTAAAAAAATGCACCTCAAAATCAAGGTCAAAAAGCCCCTAATGCTATAAATAGGGCACCTAAAAATAAGGGTCAAAGAGCTCCTAATACTAGAAGTAATGTACCTCAAAATCGAGGTCAAGAAGCCCCTAATGTTATAAATAAGGCACCTAGAAATAGAGGTCAAAGAGCCTCTAATGTTAAATAAAATGTACCTCAAAATCGAGGTAAAAAAGACCCTAATGCTATAAATAAGGCATCTAAAAATAGAGGTCAAAGAGCCTCTAATGTTAAATAAAATGTACCTCAAAATCGAGGTAAAAAAGACCCTAATACTATAAATAAGGCACCTAAAAATAGAGGTCAAAGAGCCTCTAATGCTAGTAGTAATTACCCTCAAAATCGAGGTCAAAAAGACCCTAATGCTATTAATAAGGCACCTAAAAAGAAAGGTCAAAGAGCCTCTAATGCTAAAAGAAATGCACCTCAAAATCGAGGTCAAGAAGCCCCTAATGCTATAAATAAGGCACCTAAAACGCGTGGTCAAAGAGCTCCTAATACTAGAAGTAATGCACCTCAACATCAAGGTCAATAAGCCCCTAATGCTATAAATAAGGCACCTAAAAAGAAAGGTCAAAGAGCTCCTAATACTAGAAGTAATGCACCTCAAAATTGAGGTCAATAAGCCCCTAATGCTATAAATAAGGCACCTAAAAATAGAGGTCAAAGAGCCTCTAATGCTAAAAGTAATGCACCTCAAAATCGAGGTAAAAAAGCACCTAATGCTATAAATAAGGCACCTAAAAATAGATGTCAAAGAGCCTCTAGTGCTACAAGTAATGCACCTAAAAGGAGAGGTCAAAAGCCCCTAATGCTATAAATAAGGCACCTAAAAAGAGAGGTCAAAGAGCCTCTAATGCTAAAAGTAATGCACCCCAAAATCAAGGTCAAAGAGCCCCTAACGCTATAAAACAAGACACCTAAAAAGAGAGGTCAAAGAGCCTCTAATGCTAGAAGTAATGCACCTGAAAATCGAGGTCAAAAAGGCCCTAATGTTATAAATAATACACCTAAAAACAGATGTCAAAGAGCTTCAAATGCTCAAAGTAATGCACCTCAAAATCGAGGTTGCTGGGTGTACTGTACACACTTGGGAGATCCTTCCGTGGTAGATTCTCTCTCTCTCTCTCTCTCTCTCTCTCTCTCTCTCTCTCTCTCTCATATTCTTCGGTTTCCTCTCCATCCCTTTCTTTTTTCCTCATAAACTATGTACATATATATACAAATAATACTTTTTAAATTAGATTAAATGACTTCCGATATTCCAATCTTCCAAGATAGCAACTAGCAGAGATCAAGGACAACATTATCTCCACGATGCTGCACTTGTATTTTCCAGTCAACCCCACCTAACTATCAAACTTGTTTTGACGGCAAAACTGCTTAATTATCATCTCAATTCCTGTACCACGTGTTAAAATAATACGATTCGACAAGACACTCACCTGGCGCAATTTAGTCTGGCGAGTGGAATAGAAAACTAGTGGGAGTGATTTTACAAAAGTGAGATCTTCTGTATGTATAAGTCCTTAAACCTCTGTTACTGTTTGCATCGTTACCTGTTCTCAGAATCTAACAAATCTTTAATGGATGATGTTGTCTACCTTAAATTCGATGATACTATATTGATATCAAACATTTTACGACGCCTATCATTCCAAAAAATAATTACATTGCTATTCATATGTAATTAGCATGATCTCTCTCTCTCTCTCTCTCTCTCTCTCTCTCTCTCTCTCTCTCTCTCTCTCTCTCTCTCTCCATGATTGCATAACAACAGCAATGTAATTATTGTCTCTAAGGGACACAAAAACATAGCTTCAAGACTTCTTGACGCTGAGACCATGAACTTCCAGCCTTAACTTGTGTGATCCTGATTAGCCTTAACAGGATTAATTTGAAGCGACCCGGGAAACGAAACTTCAAAGAACTGTTCAATCTCGTTCACAAAGTGTCTCCTTGCGACTTCCATATTGTGCGTAAATGGTTTCATCATCAGTTCACTCCGCTTTCCACTGATTGGCAATGGCGTTGCCCTAGCAACAGCCCACCAGAGTTTGATGATTCTCAAGTAGTCGTGGCCGAATTTCGTACTCAATCTACCTTGTATGAGGATTAATCTAATCAACCTTACTAGTCTGTTTCTGAGTAAGCAAGACTTCTCGATATCTAGACGGATACAAATTCAGATTAGTGGTGGATACCATTTCACCTTGAGAAGCAAATAAGCGATCAAAGATCATTTCAAAACTACCATTATCCATGGTCAGGTTTCGACCGACTTGTTGCTCTATGAAACAATGAACCCATATTCTATGAAACTAAACTGTAAGCTGTTGGTGAACTATAATTAAGCTTTAAGGAATAATTTATGACCTCGTGAATGCCAACCAAGTCTTCGCGATATTTCCCCATTCTTTCAAAATTAACAATTAAATATTATTAGAAAGGGTAAACTGGTTACTACAAAATTTTCAATTAAAATATATAATATTCAAATATACACGGGGAACGATAATGTAAAAAAATACTTGTTCGAAGATGTCTGATAATTTTTTATGAAAAGTAAGAAAAAATGTCAGCTTCATCAGCAGCAAAACAACAATAAATCTCGAAATTTGTAAGTTAAGAAAGTGTACTTATAAGGAGTCAAGTCGAAGTAATGCTTTGGTCAAATGAGGCGTAAAGGTGGTCCTGGCTTGTAAGAATTGGGGAGTGGTGGACAATACCGTACAAAATCACCTTACTAAATCACAGTTATATGGGTACTCTACAGATTTATCTTCATTGCTCTAGATATTTTGGCGTTGGGATGGCAAGAGCCCATAAATTCACCAGGCATATGATAGTGTAAATATACTGGCACTGTTAGTTACCAAAAGGATGCCCCAGGGGTGATTACAAATACGCACTGGCCCGCAAAGGACTGTAAATTTTCTTACACGTTGCATGACTGTTAGAATTGACTGTATACCTAGTACTACATATAGGATGGTACAGACTGGGAAGATCGGAAAGCAATGAATGATCTGAATTACGAAACATCTTATGCAACATGCATAAAGAACTAAATGAACAACGATCCCAGAGATTAATATCTAGATCAGAAATAAGAAATTTAGTAGACCCAAATTTTCTACTCGACAAATTAAGTGACAGCCAGTAGCTGAAGACCCAACAGTAAAACAATACTCGAAAAAGGTAGAATAAATAAATTTAAACATTTCCGAAGGATTAACAGGTCATCAAAAATCTTAAAAAGAATTTCGCAATAAGTGATTTTTTTTTTTTGGTACTGAAGCATTGAAGAAAAAAGATTACATATTTTTATCAAAAGTAAATTTGCAATCATGAGTTACACCTAGAATTTTAAATGAGTTATATATAGCTAAAGAGAAATCGTCAATGCAGATATCTGGATGCTGAGGACCCACTGTCCTTGATATATTTCCAGTCACACTTGTGAGTTTTATTAGGGTTCAGCTTCATGTCCCATGCACTAATTTTAGCTAGATCTCTACCAACCATAGTCTACATTCAGGAGATGGAATTGCTGTAAAGAGATTACCTTCATTTGCACATGCAATGAATTCGTTTTCTATGCCAACGCTCATATCATGCGTATATACAGTACCATGAAAAGTAATGGGCCGTGAACACAACTCTGAGGAAAATACACTATTATATTCCTAGAGTTACCATCGTGCCCATCAAAAATAACTGAATTTTATTACTTAAATATTCAATAGGTATGTTAAGAAACGACCCACCTACTCCTAACTGTTCTAGTTTGAAAACACGGGACTCATGATTAACACAGTCAAGGGGAGCATTGAAATCAAGGATAAACATTCGAACTTCTCAACACCAATCAAGGAACTTCTGTAAAACATTGTAAATTGTAAGAAGGTCATCATATGCTACAAGTCTTTTACAAAAGCCAAACTGCAAATTATGGAAGAGATGATTACCCTCAGCATACCTAGTCAGCCATTTTGCAAAAGACGCTAAGAAACTTTCGATAATATGACAGTTATGGAACATGGGTGGCAATCAGCATAGCTGGAGCTACTGCTAACACATTTTCCCAATGGAGTAACAATACCAATTCTCACACAAGTACAAAAACAACCTCTTCTTCCTAACTTGCAAAAAGTAAACGACAATCTTGAAGCTGAAGCTAAGAAATCGGCTGTCTTTGTATAAAAAATAAAGGTAAAATATCATTTGAAAGTACAGTACTCTACCTTCATAAGCATCAAGGTCCTGTAAGCGTGTTTTGATTTCACGAACAAGAAAATAAACAGGAATAAGGAAGATCGAGTTCATCATTACTCTACTTACTGTCAAAAACATCAGCGGAAAGGGTTGCCTTTACCTTTGGATGATGAGTTACAGAGCCATCTAGTTTAAGTAGAGGAGAAACTGGTGAGTCTACAACAAAGAGGGTATATTTGTGGATAGTCCACCATTTATGCTTCTGAGTTGTAAGAGTAAGAGAAGGGGTTCCTTTTCTTGCATTCCTTTAAACTTCCTGAGCAACAGCTCTTAGATGAGTATACTTATTCGAAGTTAAATCTAATCTGTTGCCTTTCCAAAAATGATAAGCCTTCCTCTTCTCCTAACGAAAACGTCTATAATCATCATTAAACTAGGCTCTGATCATCACTCAGTAAGTTAACACACGAGAAGGGATACGCCTATCAATCATGTTGACCAGATTCTCATTCAAGAGAACAATACGCTCTGCCTCTTTATACAATTGTGACCAATTCAAAAGCAAAAGATCACTCAAAATACCATTCCAGTCTGCATGATATTGAATATATATCTTCACATAAGAGATAGGAGCTGTTTTAATTATTACCCAACCAGGGCATGACGTCCTAACTGGAGGAAAAAAACAAGCATGTTATTACACCAGGGGAGTCTGTGTATACCAGGTTCAAGCAATTACCAGACTTGTGAGTAGCCTCAATTATGATATGCTCACAGCCTGATTCAGAGGCAAAATCCAAAGCTCTTAAGCCATGGCGTTCAGGAAAAGAAACAGAATTTAATGTAAAGGAATAACATAAAAGCGGCTTTCGTTCTCATCCTCTGAAAATATCGCGATGTCGTCAATTGATAAAAGGCAGATGTTCACAAACTCACACACGATATATACAGTATATGTGTGTATATATATATATATATATATATATATATATATATATATATACATATATATAATACATAATATATATATATATTATACATAACATATACACACACACACATATATATATATATATATATATATATATATATATATATATATATATGTGTGTGTGTGTGTGTGTGTGTGTGAGAAAATTTTTGTGCTAGAATGCGCAGAAACATCCAACGTACGTTTGAGTAATACGTTAACTCATACACTCATGAAAAGGCACAAGTGTTACACAGTTGTACCAACCCGCAGGTGTAAAGAATGACTCGACAGGCTACTTAGAAAAAGTGTTTTTTCAATATTTCACATGATGCCTTTATACTGATGAATAACGTTTCGTTATACGAACACACAAATATATATATATATATATATATATATATATATATATATATATATATATATATATATATAGATATATTTATATATATAAATATATATATATATATATAAAAATATAAATATATATATACACATATATATATGTATATATATATATATATATATATATATATATATATATATATATATATATATATTTACTGGTACCGTTATCCTTATATGAACACACGCGCACACCCATTGCAAAACTCGAATCAATGTATCTCTTTATCTTCTATGTTTCCTCAACTACTCGCTGCATCTTTCCTTAGTTTGCCATCACTTTTGGCCAAACAATAACCATTATTGTCAACAGTCATCTTTTCCAAAGTTTAGGTTCATACACAGAAACAGCAAATACTTTAATCCACCACACACACACACACATATATATATATATATATATATATATATATATATATATATATATATATTATATATACATATATATATATATATATATATATATATATATATATATATATATGTATGTATATATATATATATATATATATATATGTATATACACATAATAATAATAATAATAATAATAATAATAATAATAATAGAAGACTTTTACAGCATGTATCTCCATTGTTTACCAAAAAAATCTAAACAGGGACCCTTTATCGCACACTCGCACTTCCTTTGTTACTTCCGTTGGAAACGGGGCCAATGTCATCCGCTAAACCGTTCCGTCAAACAAAGCATGAACGCTCTATGATGATATCTCTTCGGAAACAGTTTCGTTACTGAAGGGCGTAGGTATTCAGTTATGACAATATATATTTGCCGTCGTGTATCATTATGGATTAACTTGGTGTGTAAAGTATTGATTGTTTTCATTTTGACTTTCGGTATTGTGAGGTTGTAGTGGGCGCTTAACTCCAGAAGGAATAAGTCTCTCTCTCTCTCTCTCTCTCTCTCTCTCTCTCTCTCTCTCTCTCTCTCTCTCTCTCTTCTCTCTCTCTCTCTCTCTCTCTCTCTCTCAACAAGCATACATAAATGTGTT
>NC_090725.1:239636982-239666982 GCF_036898095.1 Palaemon carinicauda | reverse complement strand
AACATGTGTACTATGTATACGGTAAGACCATTGCCACTTATACCTACATATGATACATACAGTACCGACAAAACACTGTTATTACTATCTAACTGTAATATACGTACTGTACTATCACCACAGTACAGATTGATTAGCTAAGGCAACACTTGAGTTTTAGCTTTTTTTTAACAGGTTGACTAGTGCCATTGAAACTCACAGTATTCCGCCCACATCTACATTACTACTAAAATGTAAGGTATTTTGTATACAGTACTATACAGTAGCTAATGTAACAATAACATTGCAGTATTTCACAATGAATATATGAATACAATGAAAATTAGAATAAAAAGAATCAGTACAGTACCACTAACCATTTACGTACAAAATTCTACACAGTAAGTTTGAAGCATGATAACAGGTCATGTTTTGAGCCGTTGACTGTTTGGTGCACAGGGTAGCATAATGTACAGAACGTATCACATTTTATGCTAAGATCACTATACCCACACTGGATATGTACAGATTTTTACATCACAGCGGGATGCTACACAAAAAGACCAAAGCAGGAGATGCAACACGAGGAAAAACGAAGCAAGGCTGAGGCCTTGAGAGCGAGATTTGGGGTATTGTGCTGTGTAGAGAGGGAAACGTCGCAAAGCATGCTGGGCGCTAAGGAGCGCAGTCAGTTTGAAATGTTTGGGTCGCGAGAGTACTTATCGTAAAACAGCAAATTTACAATTTTTTATTTAATAGGTTATATGGTTCTCTGTATCCCGAACAATGAAAATCGTGAAGAAAGAACTCGCGAATAGGGAGGGTTGACTTAATATAACAGATCAATGCATTAATGTTCCAATGGAAAAATACAATCAGACAGGGTTAACTGTAATGAACTAAAAGAAAAAAAGTCAGAAAACTTAGAGAAGGAATGCATTTCAAGCTCAATAAGTTTTATCACGTACATTAGGCACTTGGCTTTGTGGTTTTCTTTTACTGTTTCCCAAACTTTCCATATTAGGCCCAAGCTAAAGAATTCTTAATCATCATATATACCTGGTCCTGGTCTGACTTAACCCTTAAAATAGGGGACTGCAACATAGCTTCAGACTGGACTCAAAATCGGTCTCCGGAAAGGATCTTTTACTTAGTCGGAGACAACATGGCTGTTCATCTCATTTTCATATTCTTCTCTTAATTTTTCAAGGATTATAAGTAGATAGCTGAAATACAAATGAAACTGAGGGCATGGAAATATTACTAGATTTAAATAGTAAAGGTAAAAAACCGACAGGGATTGTAAAATTCATATTAAAAAAAAACAGCATTTTCTCCCTAAAAACAATTTTCCCCAATATGACCAGAAAAAAACCGCTGTTTTTCTTAAAAGAATTTTTTTTTTTTTTTTTTTTTTTTTTTTTTTTTTTTTTTTTTTTTTTGCCAACCCTGGTTCATACGGGTGCATACTTTATGATAATTCCAAGTGACAAGTAATCTAGGAAGCTTATGTAAACGTCAGACTATATATCATAAATTCTGTTTTTTATTCGGCCAATGAAAAACTTTCCTTTTAAACTACCTGAAAGGAGCTCATGATCACGTTGACGAATTTTCCTCTTTAATGCTGACTTCCGACTTCCCTATCTACTATTTATTTTTGTACAGTAAAAGTGTACCTCACGGCAGTTTGGGCAATTTGCGAGACATTGTCGTTTCCGAGTGGTCACTCAGCGTGCCAGGAAAGAAAGAAATATATATATATATATATATATATATATATATATATATATATATATATATACACAGTATATATATATATATATATATATATATATATATATATATATATACAGTATATATATATATATATATATATATATATATATATATATACAGTATATATATATATATATATATATATATGTATATATATACAGTATATATATATATACATACATATATATATAAATATATATATATACATATATATATATATAATATATATACATATTTATACAGATATATACATATATATACATATATATACATATACATATAAACATACATATATATACATATATATATATACATATATATATATATACTGTATATATATATGTATATATATTGTATGTAAATAACAACCATTTGGTCTTTTATCACATAGGGGGAGATTACCCAAGCGTAAATTAATCTTATACCAAATCACCTTTCTTAAATGTTAGTTACAAGTTTGTTCTTGCCTACTCTGAGGGATATAAGGTTAAAAAAAATTATAAGTTATTATAAATATTGAAGATAGCTTATTCTTTATATTTCTATTTTATTATTACAAGCAATTACGGTATCTAAAACTAACGGGGTTAGGAAGCATATCATGTGTTATAATTTTCCTAAAGTTTTCATTAACATTTACTGCTAACAGTTGTAGATGAATACTTACTTTAAGCCTTTTAATACACTTCCAAGAATGATGGTAGAAAATATTGTTGTCTGTTGGATGTATCACAAGAAATAAAAATATTCATTCACTTGATTCCTGATTAGTCTACATGATTTCAACATTAGACAGAAAAGCTTTTTTTTTTTTTTCAAACATGGGTGACAACTAGACGTGATTCTATTTCCCTAATCAACTGCCCGCACCCTCATATTATTCCCATGACCAACCGACCTCATATCATAATTTGATCTGCGAGAAACTCGTCACGGGCTTCGTCAATAATATAGACAGCCAATGGACAACATTGGCTGCACAATAATGGTACTAAACGCAAATACAAATAAATATTTTATTTCTATTCTTGTTTTAAGAATTTGAAAATTACAAATACCTCAGACTCTCTTCTTCCCACTACCTAACATATTGATAAGTAAATAACAACTAAACATTTACAGTGTTAAAAAACAAGATAAGTAAGTAACGAGCATTTGAACCAAAGTCCAATTATATTCCACATCCAAAGATTCAGCAGATGAAAACCTAACTGACCACAATCCGAAAACATCGATTTAAAATAATCGAAACGACGTAAATGACAATACCTACCGAGCGAAGCTGAAATAACACATTCAATCTAACCTTTTCTTCACAAAAATGAGAAGGAAAAATGTGGGAGGGGATTTTGTTCCAAATATAGTTCAAAAGAAGCCTAAAATGACATTAAAAGCATTCGAATAGTATGGCAGAAAGATTCCAACTATCCTCCACCTTCTTTCTTGGCCCAAACCCCTAACTTCTTCCCTGGTTCATCTGTGTCTTTTCAATGCAAAAACGATGACATCAGTTACACAACTAATTAGACCTTTCCCTTTTTCCTTAGAATGAGAGCCAGACGGTTTCCAATTCAAATCTGCCCTGATCTGCAATTCAAATCTACCTTGTTCCTCTTAGAATAAATAACGCCAACTGATTCGTCGTAGCAGGCAATGAATTAATACCATTGTTACATAGGAGTCACAGAGTACCAACGAACATTGAGAAATAATAATTTCGAGGTCGTTCAAATGCCATGCTGAATTTTAACTTCATGAAATCACCTAAACTTTCTGCAAATGAACAGTATTTGAAATAGGTTATATAAATAATGAGCACTAAATCAATTTGAGCTTTTGCTACATCAGTAAAACGATGTCGGGTGAAAACTATTAGATAAATATATGTTTAAAAAGTTTAGACTGATGAAAAAACATATCACGGGAATGTCCAATTAATAGTGATTGTAACAAAATTTTAACACTCAGTTTGGATTATGATTATCAAACGCTGGTACCAAATTATATTTAAGCGTAATGCAAATTCATGTGTGGGCGCGCTTGTTTAAGTTAATGCCAGTTAATACATAAAACTACTGCGATGAATTCACAAACTCAGTTTTTCAAAGCTCAAAATTTCTAAATTTCTAAATTTCCTGTAAAATGTGAAAAAAAAAATTTGCTACTGTGCATCTCTTTTGCCTATTAGTGAGTAAACAAGTTGATAACTGGGTAGCTACAGTAAACAACCAAGAATAACAAGAATATTACCCATGAATAAATCCTATAATGAATGCCTACTCTTATCAATTCTCGTCCTTCCTTTAGACTGATTACCTTTGAAACTGCGGTTTACCTTTGAAACTTTCACGGACCTATCAATTTCCTAGATTCTCTAACCCCCGCTAGTCGAAGCGTCTATTCATACATAACTGAGATGAAGTTCTACCTAAATATGACGTGATTGAATGAAAGATTGGTCTGACGGCCTTACATTGGAGCTACTAGGTTATTCAGCATTGTATCATGACGGCGTAGAAAGAGAGTTGAGTGAGGTTGGCCAATAAGATATTGATTTGGAAAGTAAATACGGAGTAAAACATTTTAAAACTGAAACGAAATGGAAATCCGTGTACAATTGCACTAGGGGGTAACCGTTAGAGAGACTGGATCGCAAATTGAAGGGATCGCCACGACAAGAATACAATGGTTTGAAAAAAAAAAAAATCTATTCACCTTCGTACTTATAACCTATCTACATCACAAAGCACTGTATTTTCTTAAAGAGGAGTATTTAATTCAAGATATAAGATACAAGAAATCATATTTATAAATAACTGGTTTGCATGCATTAAAATTTTCATTAGTGTATACATCTATGGGTATTTCTTTTCACAAAATTCTTAACAGATATGTAAACGAACGAGCCTAAGCGATATCATATTCACTTACTGATAAAATGGACAAACTCCTCCAGACTGAGTGCAAAACAAGCCTGGGGTACTTTCACTCTCATCAGACTCTCACAATAAACACACGAAGCAGACTCAGGAAGAAAAGTAAATGCTCAAACAATGAAGGGAACTTTCTAACGCGTGCAGCCAAATGACCCAGGCATGGAAACTAGGCAACAAAGATACGGCGATAAAACTTGAAAATGATGACCTGGATAAGGATGGAGTTCGAAAAAAGTAGGACAAAAAGATTGTTTGTATTGTATGTTTTTGATGCAAGTACAGTATATGAAATTCATTCACTAGAAAAAAAAATGAATAGCTGTAAAACCAAACCTGAATAAATGGGAATGAAGAGCAATGTATTTGCCATACATCTCATAAAGACATTATTCGTAAGAACTTCACAGGCATATAACCATATACAACCATGAAATTGAACAATGAAATAAAAATTACATTAAACATTATCACCCGCAAACTTGGTTATTTTTATCATAATACTAAAATATATTAAATACTGTAATGCATTAAATTTAGAGCTTTAAAATATCCAAATTTAAATGAGTAAAAAGTAAATAGGAATTAATAAAGGCACATCATAAGTAGTCAACAAATAAACAAAAAAACTTGACAAAGGCAAAATTCATATTTAAGAAAACGATACCACAGCAAAATAAAAGAAAATTTGCAAAAGTAAAAAATACCAAATACATAATCCGCCTCAAGGTGTAAAATATATAACATTATCGAAGCATATAGAGTAAAATTAAAAACATATAAATATAAATTCTGATATTGCAAAGGAAACTGAAGGAGAGATTTAAAATAAACCAAAATAAAAAATATAAATACCTAAGAGAAAAACGTATTTTAGGTCACTCCAATAAAACAGGCTAAAGAAATGCAACATACAAAATAATAAAAAAATGTCAGGCGTCTAAAATACTCAAAATAAATCAATTCATTGCAATACCATTTTCATTAGATAGCCAATAGGACATATACCAAAGTGTCCTTATCTCATGTCTGAAAGATGAGTAGAAACCAGAGCGAATGCCAGTACCTCCATCAAGCAGAACAGCCACGGTCGTTTTCACATCTATACACAGAGCTACTTGCAAACAAGGATTCCTATCAAGACGAGAACTTGCTGTAATCAACTGCTGGTAGCTTTTTAGCCGACACAGCATTGTAAAATACTTTTGTAACATATTGCAATAATACACAATAGAGTTCAGAACGATAGGAATTAACATGTTAAACCAAAGCACAACGCCTAATAAAAAGGTTATTCGAGTAATTACCAACGGATTAAAAAATTATATCCATTATAAACCGCAATGACCTAAATTCTACTGGATGTATTATTCCTATGTTGATTACACTCCCAGTTATAATACCATACTCATGAAAATAGATTACAGTGACGTCGAGAAGAATTATCCTTAATTATCAATTTAATCAAATACATATCTAAAGTTGAGTTGCTTTAAATACTTCAGCACTAATTACACAGTGTCAAATTAAAAGTACGGTCCTAATCACTTCTGCTGCTTCAGACAATGGATGCACTATCAACTGTCATTATATTTTTGGATATAATTTACTTTCAATCAGATTTCTGGAGTACTTCATTTCATATATTCGGCAACTGCTATAAATTTATCTAACTGTTGGGCTACTTGCTGGTCTATATAATTCTACCCATATTTCTATCGTTCCACACTTTCCTTTCTTTGCCGTACTTCAAATTTTCAATGGGACACGTTTGAAAATATTAATCACTAAATACTAAAAGCGAGGGAAACGGTTTGAATTAATGATAATCTTCGACACGACCTCCACGCTCTATTTAGATTCATTACATTATGATAAGACAATATCCAACACCCCACTATTCCCTTTCTCATCTTTCTTCTACACTCAGACTCAAGTTCTTATTTTCTAACTCAGATTATTTGGATTCCGAAAAGGATATCGTCAACCATCAAGCTATATGCATAGTATATAGTATATGTGATTGGATATGCGATGTAAACAGAATTGATAGGGAGAGAAGTAAAGAAATACTAGTAAAATGCAAAAAGGTTAGCTCAGAAGAAAGGATGGATTAACGTATTTTAATGTAATTCGGTCGCCTGGAAAAAGAAATGGATGGCGATATGTTAGTGAAACTAGTATATATTTCAAAGGTGCTACAAGGCAGGAGGAGAGGCACGCCTCATAAGCCTCAATTGAGATGGGATAAACGGACAGTTGAAAGGAAGGACCTGTAGTTATATTTACATGAAGTACTACAGTAAATAGAAGATAGGAGTGAATAATGCAGTGTATGGAGGAGGTCCCTTGCACTACTATTATTATTATTATTACTTGCTAAGCTACAATCCTGGTTGGAAAAGCAGGATGATATAAGCCCAAGGGCCCCACAGGGAAACCAGCCCAGTAAGGAAAAGAAACAAGGAAAAATAAAATATTCTAAGAACAGTAACATTAAAACAAATATTTCCAATATAAACTAGAAAAACTTTAACAAAACAAAAGGATGAGAAATAGATATAATAGTGCGACCGATGAGAAATAGATCGAATAGTGCGACCGAGTGTACTCTCAAGCAAGAGAACTCTAACCCAAGACAGTGGAAGACAATGGTACAGAGGCTATGGTATTACCCAAGACTAGAGAACAATGGTTTGATTTTGGAGTGTTCTCCTAGAAGAGCTGCTTACCATATCTAGAGTCCCTCTTACCCTTACCAAGAGGAAAGTAGCCACTGAACAATTAGAGTGCAGTAGTTAATCCCTTAGGTGAAGAAGAATTGGTTGGTAATCTCAGTGTTGTTAGGTGTATGAGGACAGAGAAGAATGTGTAAAGAATAGGCCAGACTATTCGATGTATGTGTAGGCAAAGGGAAAGTGAACCATAACCAGAGAGAAGGATCCAATCTATTACTGTCTGGCCAGTCAAAGGATTCAACAACCCTCTAGTGGTAGTATCTCAACCGGTGGCTGGTGCCCTGGCCAACCTAATACCTATATATATATATATATATATATATATATATATATATATATATATATATATATATATATATATATATATAAAACATTCTATATACTGTTAGTCATGCAAAAAGCAAAGTTAAGCAACGTCAAACATTGTTGCCACATAGATTAAGTACTTCGTTTGATTATTCATGGGACAGGGCATTAAGCTATCAAAATCGTCCTATATCCATTTACGCTATGGGCTGCAAAATTGCAAGATCCCGTGGGTGGCCCAGGATATATACAACAACAACAATGAGTACTTACTAAAAATCTGAAGAACAAAACATTCTCAAAAATCATAAGTTTACCACACACACACACATATATATATATACATACATACATACATACACATATATATATATATATATATATATATATATATATATATATATATATATATATATATATATATATATATATATATATTTATGTGTGTATGTGTGGGTTTAAAATATCAAAAGAAAATATTTGCGCTAGGAAATTTCCACATGATGTATTGTATAATGTAATGCTTTCAGCTCTAAGACCATAAGACAAGTATTATTTTCTTACACAAACGTATGAGACCGTCAGCCTGAACCTCTTTTCATCACTGTGAATTTCATAATAGAACAGTTACAAACATAATACTCAACTCACTCAGTTTATCTCTTGCACTAAATGTTGTTTTACAATTATGACAAAGTTATACTGTAATATAATATATATACAGCATGGCCACAGCATATTCAAAATTCTTATTGGAGCGTACACCAAAGCACACTATTCTATCTTATTTCTCTTCCTCTTGTTCGGTTAAGTTTTATAGTTTATATATGAAATATTTATTTTGATGTTGTTATATTTTATTTTTCCTTGTTTCCTTTCCTCACTGGGCTATTTTCCCTGTTGGAGCCCCCGTGCTTATAGCATTCTACTTTTCCAACTAGAGCTGTAGCTTAGCAAATAATAATAATAATAATAATAATAATAATAATAATAATAATTAAAAGAATGGGGGCATATTGTTCCAACCAATTGTAAATGCCTTACAGTATCTGTTGAGGTCAAGAAAATTAACATGATGCAGTCCCCTCTCTACACTACGGACTCTCTACCAAACTGAAAGGTTTTCCCCCTCCAGACAGGATAACATGGGGTGAAAAGGGATTGTTGTCAGAGATATTTTGCGCGCACACACACGTGTGTATATACTTTATATATATATATAATATATATAGATAGATAGATAGATCGATATAGATAGATGTAAGAAGAGCGTTTCCACAAGTGAATATAAACATGCTACTAAAATAATCGATACAAAAGAAATAGGAGCTATTTCTCCTACCTTCAGTGCTACCGCTGAAACTAAGCCCCCACCTCTCTCTCTCTCTCTCTCTCTCTCTCTCTCTCTCTCTCTCTCTCTCTCTCTCTCTCTCTCTGTATATATATACATATATATACACACACATATATATATATATATATATATATATATATATATATATATATATATACACTGTAGATATATATAGAGAGAGAAATGCGATCGAATATTTTCTTCGTATCTTCAGTAAGATTTTAAGAGGCATTCCATAACTATTTCATGAAGAAAAGTAATCAAATAAACTTTTGCATTTAATCGGGATAAAAACTCCGCAGCGCTGAAGTGGAACTGGATAAAAATTCCGCAGCGCTGAAGTGGAACTGGATAAAAATTCCACAGCGCTGAAGTGGAATTGGATAAAAACTCCGCAGCGCTGAAGTGGAACTGGATAAGAAATCCGCAACACTGATGTGGATCTCGGTAAAATCTCCGTAGCGCTGAAGTGGAACTGGATAAAAACCCAGTTGAACTGGGTAAAAAAAAAAAAAAAAAAAAAAAAAAAAAAAAACTCCGCATTTACAGGAGGAATTAAAATTTAAGAGTTTGGACAGTAAGATGGAAGAAAGGAAATGCAGTAGCTTTCAGAAAAATCAGACGCGGAGAAAAAGACTTCCACAAATATAATAAAAGAGAGCGCTTTATATCTAAAAAGGCCACTGGGAACACTATATATCTAAAAAAGGGGCTACTAAGAAACAATATTCACTTGTGGCATTAGAGACAAACATCATCTATGTACCTCTATACCCTGAAAAATCTAGTACCCAAATATCTCACAAACAACAATTATAAAATTCTGTGAAATGAAAGTTGGCAACTCAGCCCACATGAAACAGTCGAGCGTGAATAAAATCTGTGGTTGCATGTAGCGTAAGGAACTCGATTGATAGGCAAGGGGGACATAGTACAATAACCATCGATTAACTGAAGCCAAACTTCCAGTATCAATTATTGTCAGTATCCTATCAAGGTATATATTATGAATGACGCACATTATAATAAATCCAAATCCTCCAGAATTCCAATTGAATCTCCAACTGAAGATTAATCATAAATAAAACGTAAAAATTATGTTTAACCTCTACTTCTTTACAACCGTTATCCCTACATTAAGGGGTCGGTTGCCTGATGCACCCTTTTCAATGCCTTCATCTTCCACCAAATATCGTCTCTCCAATTAAGTCTTCACCCTACCTTGCCATCTAATTACCCTGCCTTCCTCTCGATCTTCCTCCCTAACAGAATCTCCCGCCCCGCCCAGCACCCCTCACTTCTCCACACCATCTCATTCGTGACAATCTTATCACTTCTGTAGTCTTCAATAAGCTTGTCATTCTTCTTTTTTCATCATTTTCCAATCTTTTAACAGTGATACTCCCATAATCCACCTCAACATTTTCATTTATATTCTCTCAACCTTTCTTTCCTCTTCTCATCTTAAGAGGCCACGTTTTACATTAATAAATCAACACTGGTCTTATTACTGTGCAATACAGTATATCTTGACTTTCAAGTTTATTGGTATTTCTTATCACATACCACTCCTAATACCTCCCTTCATGACCCCCCCCCCCCCCCCGACTGCTTTTATCTTATTCTCAACTTAGAGCTCCATTCATCCCTCCTAACTTATAGTAGATCCCAAGTACCTAAATTGTTCACCCTGTTTTATAATCGAGCCTTTACTTTCATGTCTCTACCTTCCTTATCCACATTTACCGTAAAACCACCCCCTCTCTTAAGACTTATACCACTGTACAACCCTTCTCTGTAATTCTTCCCCATCTTCAGTGGTAATCACCAATTCATCTGCATACAGCAACTCCCACAACTTCATTTCTGATCTTTTTAATTAGCACATTCAGGACCAGTACAAAGGTTTGTTTCCTCAACTACTGCTATTACTTTTGTCTTCATTCTTTTGTACTTCATCTCAACCATTTTAACAAACCTCTGTGGGACGAATCTTCCTCAAGCACCAAAACATCATTTCCCTTGGAATTCTATCATAAGCTGCTCTAGATGTACAAGAGCACAGAGGAGCTTCTGGTTTCCCTCAGGTTGCCTTACTTACAGGGAGGTGGGCTGTGGATGCCATCTTTATAAGATGGCAAAAAACCCTACCCATCATGAATCTCTCATTTAGTACTTTCTCAAAAAATTTCAAACCATGCTTTGTTAGTTTTATTCCCCTGTAGTTACCACATTCCATTAAATCAATCCTCTGCTTAAATGTAGATACCATTAGACACACCATTATTTCCTCTTCTCATATCCGTCTTAATAAATTTGGTAGCCATTCTCTCCCACCCCTCTGTAGCTAGTACTTTGGCCATCTCAGTTTGAAACTAATGGACCTGTTTCCTTACCATATTTTTTCATTCGACTCAATGCCCACTTCACTTATGTATTCTTTATCTAATCACTGACCCGTCCACCCTCTGTGCTTCTCCCAGCTCCTTTCTCTCATTTTCAGTTTTCAAGAGTTGTTCACAACACTATCTCCTCATGTTTGAATTCATATAGACATTCTTTTCTCCTCCCCTTGTCAATTGCTCTATCGCTCTTCCATTAACCTATACCTACCTTCCTCGTTTAATCTCTTTCCTCTTCTCTGTACCGTTCCTCTGCACCCTGTGCATGTCCTACTTTCCAGTCCTTAAATGCCTTTCATTTTCTTCTAAGTGACACTTTCATCTCTCTATCACACCACCACTTTTTTTCCTTTCAACACACCATATCTACTGGTTCTTCCAACTAATTCCTGTTTCACCTACACCTATTCCTTTCATATCGGACCAGATATTTTCCACTTTATTACCCTGTCCAATCTCTAAGTTCACCCTCTCCAGCCATCTTTCTATCACATTCCTAAATTGGTCACCCCTTTCTCCTTTAAGGTCCCAAACCTTATTTTATAGATCTCCTCTTTCTCTTCATAGGTTTTCTACCTGTCATTTCAATATTCATCACTACCTGTCTATGTTGTTTATCACATGCTTCCCTCAAAATCTCTTTGCAGTTCATCACATTGTTTTTGTCGACTCCTCTAACCAGGATGTAATCTATTTGGTTTTCCACTCATCCACTTTTGTAAGTTATCAGGTGCTTATCCAACTTTTGGAAGCAGGTGCCCATACATGCCAATTCAAAACACTGGGCAATCTCTGACATATATTCCCTATCTCCATTTCTAATTCCAAACCTCATGGCCTCCATACATCTCTTCATATTCATCGTTTCTCTTCCCCACTCTGTCATTCATATTTGCTCCTATGATTAGCTTCTCCTCTTTCACTGTTCTAATACCCGACTCAAACTCTTGTCTAAATAATTATTTCTCTTTTTCTTGGCAACACATCTGAGGAGCATATGCTAAAATTATATTTACTATCTGATACTCTATTACTATTGGAATCTTTAAAAGCCTATCATTTATGTTCTTCACTTCTACCACTTTTCTTTCTAGTTACTACCTATTATGACCCCAACTCTGTTTCTTCCCTCTTGTGACCTGCTGTAATAGAGCTTATGCCTAGTTCCTATCTTCCTAGCTCCACTTCTTTTCCACATAGTCTCCTGCACACACAGGATGTCTATCCTCCTCATCTCCATCACATCCACTATCTCCCTCAATCTTCACGTCAGAGTACAAACATTCAAAGTACCTGCTCTGATCTTCCAATCGTCAACAGCTTCTTTAGCTGCAGTCAAGAACCTTGTGGTATTGCTCTTCTATTTATCACGCCAGCAGGGGGATCCTAATGTGTGTCGCTTACAGGGGACGCCTTAGATCCATCCTTATTTCTAGTAGTATTAGGCACGGTTATTAATTTGGCACAGGGTTTTTACAATTGCATGCCTTTACAGTCATCAACAACCATTACTGGTGGTAAGCCTAGCCTAAGACTAAATAGTCCAACTGCAAGGCAGTAGTTTCTACAGCACTGACATTGAGCCTAGAATTTTTCTAAAGAGCAAGGCTGCATCTGTCCTTTCATTCGCTCTCTACGACACACAGGGTTAGGTGTTTAACCTCTAGATTCATGGCTAATTTTGCAAAAGGATGTTCAATCTAAATGATAATTACTATTGTCACATGTACAGTAGTACCCAAAACCGGTAGACAGACAACATATATTACCTAAGTTTATTCTGTAAAACCAACGGTATTATTTTATTCAGAACAGAACAATTTTCAAAATATCCATCTAAATATTTCATAAGCATATAATAGGTCACAACTTGCATATTTGATTCTTTTGTAAAGCAGATGGGCGAGAAAACGACACAGACATAAGGCATTCACATTACCCTTGTACCAAAAACTAGATCAATCTAGGTTTCTCGTCGACAAGTCTGCATTGGCCATTAAAAAGTAATCTCCCGACGCGATACGGCTGGTAATGCCATAAGATGGGCACACTTTAATAATTTAGATAACTTCAGGGTGAACAGTCAATCGAGTCATAAGTCCAAATACCAGCAGCTTAATTACAACCGTGCAGAGGTGACGCCTAAGAAAAACGACTATAAGCATATGTCAATATTAATATGCATTAAAAAAACTTCAGACGATTACGTACATTCATGTACTGATATATCTATTCAGTTAAAAGAAAAAATAGCTTAAGGTACCTAACATGGCAAAGTACTCGTTACATTGAAATCAAATACACACCCACACACTGGTACAAATATAAAGTAACATTTAAGCGTAAATTTATAAGTACATGCCGAGGGAATAAGGATACAAACCAATATCTACGAGGAATAAAAAAATATGCAGATCATATCACTTAATGTATACTAGATGAATGTGTATAGAAAGTCCTAGTCAGTACTTGGGCAGGTGAACTATAATGTTCCATGCTTCTGGAACCTAAGTGGCTTTAACATTTGTGGTTGAGATTAACAAGGGACGAACAACTTAACTTGATAGACCTACAGTAGATTTATCCAAAGTCTAAAGAAAAGCCCTCAGAACTGGTGGGAGAAAAGGCGTTTGATCAAAGACTATTGCCAACAATAAGTATCCGAATCTGCTGAGAGACCCAAAGGCTAAAATCTTCTGGAACCAGTCCCTTGAAGCAGAAAAAGAATGTGTCAGAATATATATATATATATATATATATATATATATATATATACATATATATATACACACACACACATATATATATATATATATATATATATATATATATATATATATATATATATATCCCGTAATCAACCGGCGGTCTAGTAAATTAAATAAAAACAAAATCAATAAAAAAAATACAAATTAAATAAAGAAATCCCGAGTCTAACAGAATGCATTCTTTGATATACCCAACTGAAAAAAATACTTAGCACAATAAGAACAGTGCATGATTACACGCTCTGGAGCCCAAGGAATCAAAGGATACATAAACGTAGCTAAATCAAGAGCTTCGGTTTTAAAATTACTAAGAAATCGCCTTGATGCGTAGGAAGGCCAATCAGCGACGAGGCAAAACACTGCAGTTTCACTATAAAGTAAAAATTAAAAGAAAAAGCAGGGAAAGGGGTAAAACAGAGGAATGAGAAGTGGATTGAAAGCTTATAAATTGATATCACGTATAACAAAATGACGAATTCCTTCAAATAATCAACTATACACAGAGCCATGCAATACACAACACGCTTTGCATAATAGAAACACTTGCATGCCTTGCATAATTCGGACCCGGCCCTTCTGCATTATTTCCCCTCAAGTGGGCTTGGGTACGTTCTCCCATGATATCGAATTCTCGGTTCACTAGGCCTAACATGAAGTAAAGTATACGAAAACTATATATTAGTATATAATCAAACAATGAGAATAAATTGTCAAAATGAACAGATTATCTGATTCCAAATGAATTTCAAATGATGATTTTCATAATAATAAGAATAATACTTAAAAATAACTAAACATATATCTAAGAAAACTTTTTTGTGCTTATATTGTACAGAATTGAGTTTAAAAAAAAAGGAGCTTATAAAAGTATCAAATATGAATTGTCCTCGAAAGGATTTTTAGGATATAATCATGCCTGGCCTATTGGGCATGCTTTTAACGTGCCACTTGATTAGTGGCATTTCCTTGGGCTTATAAAACTGTGGCTGTATTATTATTATTATTACTAGCTAAGCTATAACCCTAGTTAGAAAAGCAGGAAGTTATAGGCCCAAAAGACTCCAACAGGGAAAAATAGCCCCGTGGGACAAGAAAATAAATGAACTACATGAGAAGTAATGAACAGTTATAATAAAACACTTTAAAAACAGTAATAACATTAAATAGATCTTTCATATATAAACTATGAAAAGACACTTATCTCAGCCTGTTCAACATAACAACATTCGCTGTAAGTTTGAACTTTTGAAGTTTCACCGATTCAACAACCTGATTAGACAGATAATTCCATAACTTGGTTACAGCTGGAATAAAACTTCTAGAGGACTGTGTAATATTGAGCTTTATGATGGAACAAGGCATTACTATTAGCATTAACTGCATACCTAGTATTACAAACAGGATGGTACTGTCCGGGATTTGAATGCAATGGTCAGAATGATGAAAAATATTAATCAACATACAGAACGAACAAGGTGAACGACGGTGCCAGAGATTTATATCTAGATCAGGAATAAGAAATTTAATAGACCGTAAGTTCCTGTCCAAGAAATTAAGATGAACTGGATTAATGAATTTAGGATAAAGCATCCGGCGCTGGAGCCTGCACGTGAACTATGAAGTAAAAGTTAAATGTGGCATTAGATCAACCTTGGTTCACTAGGCCTAACATAAAGTACAGTCTAAGCAAATTGCATATTAGTAACACTGTAACATCGAATCCAACAGGCGGAATAAATAAATACAACGTAAAGGTTATATCTGATCCTAAATAATAATAATAATAACAACAAAAGAAATTTGTTTGTCTACAATTGAGTGAAGGAAAAATATAGGTTGATATCAACATGATTATAAAATCAAGTATAAATAATCAATGCACTGAATAAGGACAAGTCAAATCTAGTTTAATTTACTTTGCCAAATCTTCCAGATTTTAACGTTTCTTTTATAAAAATTGTATTATTGGTGAATAACTTACATAACTTAATAACTTGCCAACTATTTGAAGATAAAGGGGAGGAATAGCTTTGACTCCATACTTATCAGCGCATCAGAATGGAAATATAAATCCACAGCACAATTAATGATAATAATAATAATAGAATAATAATTATTATTACTAGCTAGGATATAACCCTAGTTGGAAAAGAAGGATGCTATACGACCAAAGGCTCCAAAGGAAAAATAAACCAGCGAGGAAACGAAATATGAAAATAAACACTATATATGAGAAGTCATGAGTAAAGAATATTAAATATCTTAAGACCAGTAACAACGTTAAAATAAATATGTAATACAATGGAGACAGACCCGTGTTGACCTGTTCCTCACATAACCACTCATTGCAAATTTGAACGTCTGAAGTTCCACTGATCGATTTGCATTATAGCATCGCACGATTATGTTGATAGACGCCTTCGACCACACATTCACAGAATCTTCATTGGCTTGATTAGCCATTTTGAGCATAGTATCCCTACGTTGAAGCTTGGATTATTTGCTCTGAAGTGCCAAATTATGAGACCACAATTTAATATTGGGTTGAGGGTGGGGGGAAGACAACCGACCCCTAGTTCTAAAGTATATAATTGACTCTGGATATAGTCCTATATGGGAATCAAAATATAATAACGACGAGCATCAATCTTTCGTTTGTTTATGATTGCCACACCTTACGGTTGACAAGTGCCAACCAACGTGTTTACCTTTTCGCCATTACAAATCCTATCTAAAAATATTAGTGGTTACAAATGGTTATGAGCAAATTACTAATAGAAGTATTAAACTGAACCCAAAATACAATAAGAAAAAATTGGTAACCAACATAAAAAAAAAAAACATGAATGTCTAATCACAACTACCCCTTCCCTTCGCAATGAGAGCTTTGGTTGAACAAAAAGTAAAAATTGCCTAAAACTCATTTAGTTGTTCATTCATCTGCATTATTTTACACTAGATTCCTTCTTATATAGATAGATGAATAATTCGGTGATATAAAAATGAAGTAACCGTGAACAACAACAAAGAACTTCTGAGTTTATATATATACATACAAATACACACACATATATATAATTATTATTATATATATATATATATATATATATATATATATATATATATATATATATATATATATATTGTGTGTGTGTGCGTGTGTATGTGTGTGTGATTCGTGATAAATTGCAGGACGATATTAATCCACGACATTCGTGCCATGTATTCCACTTACGACGGATATCGTTCCGAACATACTTTGTTCTTTATCTATTGATAAGAAAAAATAAGGGATTAACATTAAACAAGTTTAACATACTAAGTACAATTACACAACACATAAGTCTGGTGGAAAACGATACTCTGCAAATTATTCCTCACAACTGTTTCTAACAAGTGAGGACATTTGATAGGAATACCATACCATTATGTGGTGATTGGCAAGACAGGCCAACTTAGCGATAAACAATATCAAAATTGCATTTTTCAACAATCATAAATTAAAATGTTTAGTAAATCTTAAATATGGGCCTTGAGCACATTTGATTCAAGGAGGGAGCTTTCATAAATTATCTTTATCAGTGTTATCAAAAGACTGACTTTTATAATATTGCATAACTTTAATGCAATAACATATACGTCATCCAAAATAAGGATGAATTTTTGTTAAAGTATCTAGTCATGAATGCGTGATACGGGATTTTTATAATCAATAATGGCGGGTTTCTTTATTCGTCCCGCTTTAGACTACTTTTTTCTCGATCCGGTTAACCCAGCACTAAATTAGAATATTAATAAATACTTCACAGCAGCCAATACCTGAACAACAGCTTAGATCATGTGATATGAGTATTTTGTCTAAGAAAAGCTACATATGAGCTTAGCTTTTTATAAAAATCAGTGCTGGAAGGTAGGCCTAGTCTTATGATTCCTGTTTTTAAGTTATAATCTACTGAAGAGTATAGAGAGAAACGTAGCTCCTGTACAAAATTAGTGAATCACATTTATGAATATTTTGTTCCAAAGAGAGAGAGAGAGAGAGAGAGAGAGAGAGAGAGAGAGAGAGAGAGAGAGAGAGAGAGAGAGAGTGTTTCATTATTCACGTCCCTTCCCATTCAAGCAACATTAAATCCTTTGCCTATAAAGCCATTCCAGTGCTTTCATTAATTCCATGCGTTCGTAGCTGGATAACCTTCGGCCCCCACTTATATATACTACAGCCTTCCCTGAACCAACCAACCCCCACCCCACCCCTAAACGGTATATTACGTCAGTGTGAGAGAACGACTCAAACTTTCAAGTTCACAGACCCATGAATGAGTTGGTATTGGATTTGAACTCCTACGTATAAACACCTTTCAAACTTAAGCTTATATAGGATGTCACACACTGAGTGTTTGGGCTTATTTAATTAACATTAGTTACATTAGTTGCGAGGCATCCTTTTTAAAAATAGGAGATTTGACGGTAATTAAGCTAGAACCAAGTGTTCGACAGATTACGGAGCTTAAAATAGGCTACGTTTTGTATACCATATTCAAGCAGGAATGATCTGCTATGTTTATAATTAATCGTTAATAATCAATTATATGGTATCATGGAGCCACAAAGTTCAATAATCATTGAAGTGAAATCCATTGATTGAATAATTTACGGACACTCATATCAGACAATTTCGTAAACACGTTAGATAAAATGCATGCATAATAATATTCATGCACGACTAATAATAAAATGACATTGCCTGAAATTCATCTTACCTTACACAATTATTTTGATAAAATACCGAGTAAGTATTATCTGCTGGTAACTAAAGTATATTCTCTTATCGACTTCAAACCGCACCACAACAATAACACAACGCGCGATATAACCACTTGCATTGAAAGCTCGTGCGCTACTGAGGAACAGAGTGACTCGTGTACGGTGAATCACTGAGGAGTGGTGAGGACTGAGGACTGCGAGGGTGAGCCGGGAGCTGCTCAGAGTGCTGCTGAGGCTGAGTCTGAGGTAAACTAAGGTAAAGTCAGGGATTTAGGGTTGCTCAGCTGCCGTGAGACCGAGCTCAACATAATGTCGGTTAAACATACCTCTTCAACGCATTTTTCAGTTTATATGTTACTTTATACTGTATTATTATTACTACTAGTGTACCCAAGCTGTTAAAAATGACGTCTAAATATCTAGATAGATATGCACAAATACTGATTCAACCATTCCCACACCCTCTCCCCAACTACAACCCAATGGTTCGGCAATTTGTGGGAGTGTGGTTTCCCGATGTGCCTCTCAGGGTACCCCTTTCACCAGAATATGACTACTATTTTTTCCGCCCTGAGCGTGACAGGAAATTTTATATATATATATATATATATATATATATATATATATATATATATATATATATATATATATATATACACTACCGCTAGAGTTATTGTGCCCTTTGACTGGCCAAACAGTACTACATTGGATCCTTCTCTCTGGTTACAGCTCATTTTCCTTTTGCCTACACATACACTGAATAGTCAGGCCTATTCTTTACATATTCTCCTCTGTCCTCATATGCCTGACAACACTGAGACTACCAAATACTTCTTCCTCACTCATGGGGTTAACTACTGCAATATAATTGTTCAGCGACTACTTTTCTCTTGGTAAGTGGAGAAGAGACTATTTAGCTATGGTAAGCAGCTCTTCTAGGCGAAGAACACTCCTAAATCCAACCAGTGTTCTCTGGTCTGGATTGTGCCATAGCCTCTGTACCATGGTCTTTTCACTGTCTTGGGGTAGAGTTCTCTTGCTTGATGATACATGCGGGTACACTATTGCATCTTATTTCTCTTCCTCTTTCTTGTTTAAAGTTTTTATAGTTTATATATCAAAGATTTGTTGTGATTATGTTGCTGTTCTTAAACTATTTTATTTAATTGTTAATTATTTCTCTTGGAATTTCTTTATTTCCTTTCCTCGCCGAGTTATTTTCCTTGTTGGAGCCCACAGGCTTATAGCATTCTGCTTTTCCAACTAGGGTTGTAGCTTAGAAAGTAATACATTATATATATATATATATATATATATATATATATATATATATATATATATATATATATATATATACTGTTTGGACCTCGTATACACTGATTCCCCTGGCGTTATAACAAGTAAGGTTGATTCTCCAGTCAGGACATCTGATCATGCCTTGATTTCATTAGTATTGAAGACTGATCAGCCTGTCACTGATGTACCATACTCATGTAAGATTTATATGAAATCTCGAACAGAGTGGAAAAGGATTTTTCATGATCTTTTGGGCTTGAATTGGTCACAATGTTTAGTAGTGTTGATCCTGTTGTCCCTTTGAATGAAATTCTAGGCATATCTCTTCTCGTGTCCTAAGGTACCAAGTGAAGGAAACACCGTGGTTCCATGATGATTGCAGATGTGCTTATTTGGAGAAGCAGGAGGCCTATCATCTTTGAAAGGGTAACGGATCTGATATGACTTGGAATAACTATACTCAGCTTAGAGCTTTTGCTCAGAGAGTTTATGCTTCAACTAAAATGGAATGCAATTTAATCATAAAAGTAATCCTTTCTGGTACAACCAAGGAGCATAAGTGGTGGACTACCCTTAAATCTGCATTCTTTGGTGTAGATGCAACAGTTCCTCCTTTACTTAAACCAGATGGCTCAGTCACTCACTGCCCAAAGGAAAAGGCAACCCTTTTGGCTGATGTGTTAGACAGTGAATATAGTAATGAGAAACTCAAACTTCCTCATTCCTATGTTCCTAAGGCTAAACTAACTAGTTTAGCTTTTCGATCTCGTGAAATTAAAGCTCTCTTGATGGACCTTGATGCTTATGGAGGTGTAGATGCAAATGGTATTTTTCCTTTGTTTTTTATAAAGACTGCAGATTTCTTTGCTCCAAAGTTATCTGCTATTTTGTGCAAGTTAGCAAGAAGAGGAGATTTAGCACGGGCTGGAAAATTGGTAATGTCACTTCACTATGTAAATGTGTTTGTGGTAGATCAAGTCCAACTGATTACTGCCCAATTTCCATAACTTCTATATTATCTAAAGTTTTTGAACGTCTTCTGGCAAAACGTCTTAATAGGTTTGCTGAAGTAATCATCTGTTCCCTAGTTTGCAATTGGTTTTCGTAAAGGCGTTGGAGCATGATTGTAGTCAGGAAGTTCGTATGATTGGCCTTCATTTCAGTGCTGCCTTTGACCGTTTTAATCATAAGGCCCTTGATTTCAAACTCAAACAATTGGGAGTAGGAGGGTCGTTTCTTAGCATTATTAATGAATTTTTAATAGATCTCAAAGAGTTGTTGTTGATGGGCACCATAGCGAGTATAGGAATGTGATATCTGGTTTTCCATGGAGTAGTGTTCTCAGTCCATTACTTTTCATACTATATACACGACATGTGGTTTGACCTAGAAAACAAGCGTGTTGCATATGCAGATGATGATACTCTCTTTGCATCAATTCCATCTCCTAAACGTATATCTGGGTTTGCTGAATCCATTGATAGAGATCTAGCTAAAATTAGTGCATGGTGCAAATTATGGGGTATGAAGTTGAATCCTAATAAAATTCAGATTGTAAGTACTGTAGGTCAAGGACAGCCGCTCCTCAACATCCGGATCTCATCATTGATAATGTTTCTTTAACTTTGTATGACTTAAAATTTTAGGTGTGATTCTCGACAGCAAATTTACTTTTGAGAAACACATTAGGTCTGTCTTCTTAAATTGCACAAAAAGTAGCGTATTGAGAATGTCTTTTAAGATTTTCGGTGATCAATCTATTCTGAAGTAATGTTTTAATTCTATCATTCTACCTTGTTTCAAGTATCGTTCTCCTGTCTGGTCTTCAGCTGCTGATTCTCATCTTAATTTATTGGACAGAAACTTAGGGTCTATTAAATTTCATATTCTTGATCTAGATATTAATCTTTGGCACCGTCGTTAAATTAGTTCACTATGCATGTTGCATAAGATTTTTCATGATTCTGACCATCCTTTACATTCAGATCTTCCTGGACAGTTCCATCCTGTTCGTAATACAAGGGCTGCAGTTAATTCTAATAGTTAGGCTGGCTTTCTCCAACACGAGGCTCAATACTATCCAGGATTCTGGTTGTTCTATTCCAGCTGTGACCAAGTTGTTGAATGATCTTCCTAATGGGGTAGTTGAATCAGTAGAACTTCAAAAGTTAAAACTTGCAGCAAATGTTTTATGTTGAACAGGCTGACATAAGTCTTTATATATATATATATATATATATATATATATATATATATATATATATATATATATATATTTATATATATATATTTATTTATATATATGTATATATATACATATATATATATATATATATATATTTATATATATATATTTATTTATATATATGTATATATACATATATATAAATATATATATATATATATATATATATATATATATATATATATATATATATATATATATACTGTATATATATACAGTATATATATATATATATATATATATATATATATATATATATATATCCAAACACTTGCTCTTTATTATATAAGGGAGATTGTTATTATATTATTATTAGCCAAGCTACAAATAAAAGCTGGTTAGGCATTTGCAGGGGTTTTCAAACCGGGGTGGGCGTGCCCCAACTTCGGATTGTTATGTGCAAATTTGTGTTGTGTTGTGATGTGGATCGTGGGAAAAAGGGGCGTAGGAGCAGCCTTTCAGATGGGGGGGGGGGGGGTTCTAAAGTTTGAAATGGGACTGACGGTGGGGTGTCTGGCCCCCCCCCCAAAAAAAAAAAGAAAAAAAAAACGAGCAAACACTCTTAAATACGATTTTCTGGAATCTGACAGCAGATTGTGGCAACAACAAAGTCATATTTTTTTGTATGATTTTTATGTGACCAATTACAATTTGTACACAATGACCATCATAAAATAGTAGATCTACTTGTTAAATTTACCAGAAACATGGGAACGATTTTAGTTATTTGCTATAAACTCATCCCAATATATATCCTACCATGTTTTACTTATGATTTATATCTATCATTTGTTTTTCAGTTCCAATTTCATCCTTAAATTTTGAACGGCTTTTACATATTTAATTTCTTCAAATATCTACATAACATAGGACAATTATATAATATTTTAATTGATACTTAAGTTATTTGTCTTTGCTATTCAACTATGGTGATAAAGGTAAGAAAATGAAACCTTACTGAGAAGTACTCCATACACTGGATAATACTGTATTGGTCATAAGAAAATCAATATGTTTTAAAAGACTTTCCATTTGCAAACCTACCTCTCTCTCTCTCTCTCTCTCTCTCTCTCTCTCTCTCTCTCTCTCTCTCTCTCTCGAGAGAGAGAGAGAGAGAGAGAGAGAGAGAGAGAGAGAGAGAGAGAGAGAGAGAGAGAGAGAGATACTATATGCGTGTGTGTGTGTGTGTGTGATGAGAGAGAAAGAAAGTGCAAAAGTCCACCTTTGGAAACAATCTCGCAGCGTACAATGTCAGGACCCTGTCTAAGGAAGGTCTTGCTGTGTTATTACAAGAGCTGAAACAAATAAATTGGGATATGATAGGATTGAGTGAAATTAGAAGAACTGGGTAATCTTATATAGAGTTATAAGAGGCACATATCTTTTGTTTCAGAGGACATGAAAGGAACAAAGAACATGGAGTGGTGTTTCTTATTAATAAAATCCTGCAGGTAGCGTAGAAAAATCTTATAGCATCAGTGATTCAATTGCAGGATTGATTATCAAACTAAATAAAAGTATGCACCCACAACATGCAATACAGAGGAAGAAAGAGGAACTTCTTATCTTTAAAAAAAAAAAAAACATAAGACTATTTGCATTTGTAAGGGGGGGGGGTGATTTCTATGTAAAGGCGGTCATAAGAAGAGAGGAGAATCAGCTGTAGGTAAATTGGAGTAGGCACAAGAAATGAGAGAAGAGACATCCTTGTAGAATTTGCTGAAATGAAACTATCTAAAAATCATTAAAACCTTTTTTATATGAAAAATTAACAGAAAATGGACATAGAAAGGCCAAACGTAGAAGCAAAACACGAAATAGATTTTATTCTCAGTGAAAAGGTTATGAATTGTGAGAAATAAAATTTTTCCCGATCTAAGGAAAGGAAGTAAAAAGCTGATTTTAAAGAAAATAAACACTCCTGTAATAAGAGAAAAATATGACTAGTTTAGTTTAGCGATACTAATAGGGGCTCCTAGCTGCATGACGAAATGGAAGGAAATGAAGAAAAAATAAGTTGTAATTTTTTTTTTATGAATGGAGTCAGCACAAGAGCTGTGTGGAAAATTTTCTAAACAAGATCAAGGAAAACTATCAGAAAACACAAAAATCTAATAAAGGAAAGATTGGAAATGAGGGAAAATCTAAGCAAGATGAAATATAATGAACAAAAAATATAAACTAAAAGCATAATACATTCGTAAACATAATCAGACCAAAATTGAGAAAACACAAAATAAAAGGAAAAAACAAGAAATTGATGAAAGAGAAGGCTTAGAATAGGGCACCAATAGATCTTTGCTTTAAAGGATGAAAATGAGAATATTATCCACATTACAGATAAAAATTGTGGATGATTTCTATACAATGCTATACTATAGTGATATAAGAAATATCGTCACTAATAGACATAATGAAACACCTCAGCCGGTACCAGAAGTAACAGTAGAAGTCAAGAAATCATTAAAAGGCATGAAAAGAGGCAAAGCAGAAGATGGCCTCCCAAATGATTTAATAATAGATGGAGGAAATTCTATGGTTGAAAATGTTCAAAAGACTGCTCTATATCTTCAGTTTAGAAAAAAAATATCATTATATTATTCCACAAAAAGAGACACACAAAAGACCTAAAAATTACCCCCCAATAAGTTTACTCTCATTAATATATGACATATTTACAAAGATCATATTAGTCAAAATGGAAAGAAAGCTACTCTTTAATCAGCTAAGTGAGCAGACAGGCTTTAGAAGCGGATATTAAACAAATGACCAAATCCATTTGATTAACCAGCTAACGAAAAAAAAAAAATGAATACGAGAAACCACTATGTATAGCATTTAAAGACTATGAGAAAGGTTTTGCCATTCAAAGACTATGAGAAAGCTTTTAGCAGCTAAAGGCTATGAAAAAGGTTTTGGCATCTAAACACTATGACAAAGCTTTAGCATTCAAAGACTATGAGAAAGCTTTTGGCACCTAAAGACTATGAGAAAGCTTTTGGCATCTAAACACTATGAGAAAGTTTTGGCATTCAAAGACTATGAGAAAGATTTTAGCAGCTAAAGACTATGAGAAAGCTTTTGGCATATAAAGACTATGAGAAAGCTTTTGATTCTGTCTAAACTTTAGCAGTAATGAAAGACCTCAAAGACGAGGTATAGATGATATATATGTTAGAACACTTGAAAATATCTCTAAGTGTAGTGCAGCAATCCAAAAACTGCATAAATTTAGAGAGAAAATTCCAACGGAAAAAAGGAGTTTGACAAGGAGACTCTTGTCTCTTCTGAATTATACACGTTCCCAGAAGAACTTTTTAAGCATTTAGATTGGGAAAATGTAGGAATTAACATTAATTGGAAATACATTAACATCTTAAGATTTGCAGATGACTTAATTCTATTTAGTGAATCATGGAAGGAATTGCAAAAGTTAATAGAACATTTGAAAAGAGAAAGCAAAATGTCGGACTGAAAATTAATATGAGCAAAACTAAGACAATATTCAATGAAAATATTGATACACAGCAAATAAGAGTTAAGGACTAACCTCCAGAGATTGTTAATGAATATACATACTTAGGGAAGACAGTAAGTGTTTCCCTAGGGCATGACACCGAAATTAAAAGAAAGATGGAGAGCTTTTGGTAAAGAAGAGAGAACGGAAAGTAAAATGCCCCTTTCTCTTAAAAGATAAACAAAATATTTAGTCAGATGGCCTTAACAGTATTAAATTATGCCTCAGAAACTTAGATCCTTACTAAAACCTTGAAACATAAGTTAGTTACAACTCAGAGCAATGGATAGAATAATGATGGAAATGACACTAAGAGGTAGAGAAAGAGAAACATGGATACGAGAGCAAACTAAAGTGAAGGATATTCTCACAAAATGTAATAAAATGAAATGGACATCGGCAGCTCATATAATGAGAAAGAAAGATGATATATGGGCTAAGAAGAATAACAGAATGGGTCTTAGAGATTGCAAACGAACCAGGGGAAAGAAGAGAAGATACTGGATTCACAAGCTCAGAATATGTATGTATATCATAGCACATAAAACAAACACATACACACACACACACACACACATATATATATATATATATATATATATATATATATATGTATATATATATATATATATATATATATATATATATATATATATAGTGATCCCTCGCCACTTCGCGGTTCGACTATCGCGGACTCAGTGCATCGCAGGTTTTTTTTTTTTTAGAAAAATAAAAATAAAAAATACCGCTGTATTGGCAGCCATATTGAGAAAAGCAGCCATATTTCATCTTGATGCATGAAAGAAATTGCTTCCCAGGCTACCAGATACGAAGAGCAGCTTGCTCTTATACCCACTGGAAGTAAGACAAGGCACGTGATTGGTTCCCAGCGCGAGATTGACAAAATCAGAGCACGAGTGGATATATCCCGTGAGCTGATTGGCTGCGCATCATCACATCCTTTCCCAGCATCTTCCCTTGGTGTATCCCGCCGCTCAGTCAGTCTCTAGTTCACACTATACTGTACACTTAAAAGTGTCCCGCTGACACACAAAGACCTCCTTGAAATGACGAAGTCAGTGAGTGAAGAAGAACATGACTAAGAAATGTATAAGATGCCTTACTCAGGAGAACCTACAAGAAATGTGCAACATGGCAAGGGCATTTCAACGCCTTGCACAAGAAGTTGATGAGAGCATGGTTAGAGCTGTCGAGTTTTGCAACTGTGTTGATGAGGTTATGGCATTATACACGGGTATTTTGCAACAAAAGGAAAAGCAATGACAGCACCCATGTTCTTGACAAAGTTTAAAAAGCCAGCTACACTGTCTGTGCCTCCAGCAGAAGAGCCTTCTGGTGAACCTCGACCCTTTACGAGTGGAGTGGGAGCCTCTGTGCCTCTCTCACAAGCAGATGTCGACGACACAACGCCATATCTGATGACGATGAGGTGCTTTCAGAACTGCTTTAAAGGCCTCATTATTCCTGTACAGTAACACCATCATCATCATTCATCATCACATTCATCGAACTGTACAGGTCTGTCATCGTCATCAGCCTAATCTTCATCGCCTTTATCGTCGTCATCATCGACCTTTGCAGCATCGTCATCGTCATTACAGCTGAAGATACTACTGTTATTGGTGAGCATTAGAACACCATAATATCGTATCGTATGAGAGAGAGAGAGTGTGAGAGTGTGTGTGTGTGTGAGTGTGTTTGCATGTGTGTGAATGGTTTGTATGCAGTAATCAAATGTGTGTGTGCATGTGTGAATGGTTTGTTTGAAGCAATTAAAAACTATAGATTTAAGTAAAATACACAAGTGAGTTAATGTATATTATTTGTAGATTTATGTAAAATATTTGAAAGTGAATGTAGTATACATTAAAGCACTGTACTGTAATGAATTCATAATTTAAATACAATATATTTAAGCATAATATACTGTGCATATACTGTATGTATGGCATATATATATATATATATATATATATATATATATATATATGCAGTATTTTAAACATTCTTGTACCCGCGCACACACACAAAACTTTCGGGTGAGGAGCCCAATCCTACTTCACGGACACGGATTTTCACCTATCGCAGGGATCTCCGGTCCTCATTAATCGCGATAAACAAGGTTTCACTGCATTTATATATATATATATATATATATATATATATATATATAAACATATATATACATACACATATAGATATAGATATATATATATATATATATATATATATATATATATATATATATATATATATATATGTATATGTGTAAATACATCCATATAAGAAGAAAGAATGAGTTTATAAATATAAGTAATTTAATATCTTTGAATCTTTTCTAAGTTAATAAATTTATGCAGTTCAACATCATTTAATCTTTTTTTAAGTATATTTTTGGGCCTTCCACCCCCACCCTACTCCTACGTCCATGAGCTGTGAATTATCGTTTGCTTCTTTAAAGACATATATTTTTCTTTTGAAACTTGGTGGTCTGTTTACTCACAAATCTTATTTCATTTCTATCTTTTTGGGGTTATTAATGTTCCATTTTTAAATTTTTTTGCATGTTTTTACTTTTAATTATCATGTAATTTTAGCCTTAGGTAATAACTACATATCTATTACCATTGTGGTATCGGCTCACTCACCTGGAATAATATTAGATTAAAAGTGTGATGTTCAACATTTCATCCGATGTCGCCGATTCTGGTTGATAATAATGAACTCTGCTGTACGCCTATTATAAAATCCCTTTATTTCCCTAAAGTTACATTACTGCTACAGCTCTCAGTGTCTTGTGACTCGTGAGTCTACTTCAACGTGAACAAACTCTTGCATTAAAAAAAAAATATGAAAATAACAAATGAGAATCACTTTTAAAAGACTGGATCCTGCGGTAATTCAAAAGAAGAATCACATCCCATCTTTGAGATAACTAAAAAATGATTCATAACATACGCTGCTACACTCATAATCAACATTCAAACATGTTCTATCAATGCAATACTGTGCAACATCACTCTTAATACACGTAGCTCATATGGTATTACAGTACAAATACATAACTGGACCTTTCTTTTATCTTTGCTATTCGTAAATATACCTGTGTGAAGCTGCTGTAACCTGTCATTGTAATTTCGTGTATATTTTTTCTCTAATTTTGGGAATTTGAGAGCCAATTTATGGCAACTGAAGCCTACCTACTCATTATAAGAGTTTTTTCTTTTTGTGCTAACAATATATGTGCATGTGTGTGTCTTTTGTATAAAAAGCAAAATGTTGTATTTCATTTTAAGTATATCTTTCTTATATTTTTAATCTGATTGCTTCATTCATATATATATATATATATATATATATATATATATATATATATATATATATATATATATATATATATTAGACCATACTGTCGAAGTCTAGGTCCTAGTAAAACCTGAATTTTGCTCATCACCAGACGGAAAAGCAACAAAAAAGGTTCATCATATTTAAAAACAAACTTAACAATAATGATAACAAAAACTATCTGTACATTCATCATCAGCATCTCCTCTACGCCTATTGACGCATAGGGCCTCGGATAGATTTCACCAATCGTCTCTATCTTGAGCTTTTAAATCAATATTTCTCCATTCATCATCTCTCACTTCTCGCTTCTTAGTCCTCAGCCATATAGGCCTGGGTCTTCCAACTCTTCTAGTGCCTTGTGGAGCCCAGTTGAAAATTTGGTAAACCAATATCTCTTGGGGAGTGCGGAGAGCATGCCCAAACCATCTCGCAAAGTATTGATTCAAAAGCTCAAGATACAGACGACTTGCAAAATCTAACCGAGGCCCTTTCCCTCAATAGGCGTAGGAGGGGATGGTGATGATGATGATGATGATATATATATCAGGGG
>NC_090725.1:239611982-239631982 GCF_036898095.1 Palaemon carinicauda | reverse complement strand
CATTTTGCATGAGCCACGCAAGTTTCAGGTAATCACGAGAGACCCAGACTTCTTTGCTAAGAATGTTAATTAAAAAAACTTAGTATGCAATGGATCACAGGAAAGAGTCCGTATAAGGGGACATTAATGGTGGCTTGCTAGTGTCAATCTGCAGGAAAACGTGGATTGCCATGTACAAATCTGTCAGCATGTGTTGCTTCGCTGGGGGCTTGTAAGTTTGGTGACATGGAGTAAATTTTCCCACAACATGACGTAAGCACTGGATATTGTCGGTGAAAGTGGCAGACAGAAAAAAAATTCGGCAGGGATGACCAACGGGTCACCATACGCAATTTCAGCTCCCGAGCCATCCAGCAAGCCTTGAGGAGCGATCCTTAGTCCCAAGAGGACTCAGGGAAGCTGAGTAAACCAGTAGGACTCATTACATCGAGAAATCAAAGCTGCTTTGAAGGCGCAATGAAAACGTTCAACCATTCCGTTGGGTACAGGGCTGTAGGCAGCTGTCTGATGTATGGTGTATAGGTAGTAGGTTGGCCAGGGCACCAGCCACCCGTTGAGATACTACCGCTAGAGAGTTATGGGGTCTTTTGACTGGCCAGACAGTACTACATTGGATCCTCCTCTCTGGTTACGGTTCATTTTCCCTTTGCCTACATACACACTGAATAGTCTGGCATATTCTTTACATATTCTCCTCTATCCTCATACACCTGACAACACAGATTACCAAACAATTCTTCATCACCCAAGGGGTTACTGCACTGTAATTGTTCAGTGCCACTTTCCTCTTGGTAAGGGTAGAAGAGACTCTTTAGCTATGGTAAGCAGCTCTTCTAGGAGAAGGACACTCCAAAATCAAACCACTGTTCTCTAGTCTTGGGTAGTGCCATAGCCTCTGTACCATGGCCTTTCACTGTCTTGGGTTAGAGTTCTCTTGCTCGAGGGTACACTCGAGCACACTCTCCTATCTTATTTCTCTTCCTCTTGTTTTGTTAAAGTTTTTATAGTTTATATAGGAGATATTTATTGTTGTTACTCTTCTTAGAATATTTTATTTTCCTTTTTTCCTTTCCGCACTGAGCTATTTTCCCTGTTGGAGCCCCTGGGCTTATAGCATACTGCTTTTCCAACTAGGGTTGTAGCTTAGTAAGTAATAATAATAATAATAATAATGCCCAAGAGATTCGCTAATGATGTCCACAATTGACAGATGAAAGTGGTACTCCCCTCAGAAGTAATATGCTCAGGGATACCAAATCTCACTATCCACACTGAGAGTAAGGGGTATGTACACGAGACAGATGTTACAGTTTGCAGGGGGATGGATTGAGGCCAATGAGTGGAGCAGTCAATGACGTTAAACAAGTAACAAGTGTCCTTGTGATGCGAGTATGGGATCTGCTATGTCGACGTGAATGTGGGCAAAACACCGTTGTGGTTGAGGCAAGGTGCCCACTCCTGAATCCATGTGTCAATGTACTTTCATGCTAGGCATGAAGTACAGGTGTGGACCCAATCTTTAGATGTGAAGGGTCATGGATGAAATCAAACACCTGTTGGTGCATGTATCCAAGGTCGCGGCCTACCAGTGCTGACATCACTAAGGAGGATGGCATTGGAGTCATCAAGGGGGATGTCTTCCTCACGTAGGGATGCACAGGATGTCCTGCATGCTTGGTACTATGAATCTTTTCATTGGTGTTGTAATCCAATCCCTGGTGGATGGTAGCTAATGTGTTTCTAGACAAGGCATTGGCAATGAGATTCATTTTCCTGGGGAACTGTTGAAGGGTGCAGTTGTATTCAGCCACAGCGAAGAGTTGTTGGCGCTGACGGGTGAACCAGGCGTCGGACTGTCGAGAAGCGTGCACCAGAGGCATGTGGTCCGTGCAAATGACGAAGGGCATACCTTCTAAGAAGAGCCGAAAGTGACACAGCCAAATTCCCTGCCAGCAATTCTGGTCGAAAGTAGAGTAGCTGGATTCCGGCTTGAACAGTTTTCTACTGAAGAAAGCCAATGGGCGAGGAGAGCCGTTGACCACCTCCTTGAGTACTGCACTAATAGCAACGTCACTGGTAATCAGGTCTTTTGGCTTGCCCTTGAGGGAGACGTACAGGGGGAAAGAGTGGGAGCAATGGCTGGCAGGAACCGGTGATAATAGCTGATCATGCCCAAATGTTCTTGCAATGCTTTGACGGTCGAGGGCGTGGTAAGTTCTGAGTGGCTACAGCCTTCTCAAGGAGGGGAGTGGATACCTTCAGAATTGATGTAGTGCCCTGAGAACAATACTTCGTTGGAGCCAAAGGTGCACTTGTTGTATCTCACTACAAGGTCATTCTTTTGTAGGCGGTCGAGAACGATGCATAGGTGACAGAAGTGGTTCTCTTTGGAGGAAGAAAGCACAATTATGTTGTCCACATACTATACAAAGGGGAGGTCCCCTAAGATGCCATTCATGAGGCGGTGAAAAGCAGCCCCAGCATTACAAAGGCCAAAACAGGAGTAATTAATGATGTATGTACCGAACGGGGTGGTGATGGCTGTCTTGGGGATGTCTTCTGGGTTCATGAGCACCTAATATTAACCATTGAAAAGGTCGAGAGTGGAGAAAACCTTCACTTTGTGCCGAAGGGAGATGACGCTGCAATGTTTGGGGGATAGTGATCCAGTTCTGTCTGCATCTTCAGACGCCTGTAATCTTCACAAAGGCACAGGGAGTCATCTTTCTTCACGACAATGTGTAAGGGCTTGAGGACTTTTGGCAAAGGCCCATTTCTTCCATTTTGTTGAAAGTTCATTTAGCAACTGACTGTCATACAATTCAAGCCCAGACACCTAAATCGCGAACATTGGGGGATCCGTCGTTTTGATATCGTGATAAATAATGCTTGCCAGGAACCGTGGGCGTTTGGTGAAGTTCAGGACGGAAGACTTCTGGGTATGGCATGAGGAGGAGGGCGTACGACTCCGTGGGTGCACTGAATCAGTAGAACTTCATAAGTTCAAACTTGCAACAAATATTTTTATGTTGAACAAGCTGACATATGAATTTTTACAGTTAACATACGAAATATATATATTTACGTTACTGTTTTTAAAATATTTCATTTTAATTGTTCATTATTTCTCATATCATTTATTTATTTCCTTTCCTTACTGGGATATTTTTCCCTGTTGGAGCCCTTAGGCTTATAGCATCTTGCTTTTCCAACTAGGGTTGTAGCTTAGCTAGTATTAATAATAATAATAATGTAGAGTGTGAGGTCTAAGGAGGTGGATTGAAGAGGTATTGACAACTACGAATCCGTTTTGTGTTCTGGCTTGTGGTGGCTGATGTGGTAACGTCTTATACTGATGGGCCCCAGACTTGGTTTCGAGTCCTGCCAAACTCGTTAGTTTCTTTGGTTGCTGCAACCTAACCATCCTTGTGAGCTAAGGAGGAGGGTTTGGGGGAGCCTGTAGGTCTAGCTGCTGAGTCATCAGCAGCCATTGCCTGGCCCTCCTTAGTTCTACCTTGGGTAGTGAGGAGGCTTGGGTGCTGATCACATGTATACATGGTCAGTCTTTATGGCATTCTCCTGCTCGATAGGGCAATATCACTGTCCCTTGACCCTGACGTTCATGAGCAGCCTTTACACCTTTAATCTTCAATGCCCCACATCATCCAGGAGGTGGAAATGCGGGAAGAAATCCACACCAATTGGTGGTAATGTTGCATTGGCAATGACGAACTTCCAATGGCATTTGGTGCTTCCAAACGATAGTGTGAGTGTTTTGTACCAGTGGGTGGGGATCCCTGATCTGCTGGCAGCTATCAGGTGGACGTTAGCAGGATTAGAATGATTACATTGTGTCCTGGAGGAGAGTGACTTTTGTAGAAGGGAATGGAAACCGTACACCCGTAGCTGCATCATGTATAAAGAAGAAATTAGTGACAAGGGAAACCACCGCCACAAGTGATGGCCCACTTACACATTTTTTGACCACTGACAATCGTCAACATATTTCTTAACAGCAGCCCCAAATTTGGAGTGGTAGTAGCTGAACTGCGGCTGATGGGCGCCAGTAAGTGATTGGAAATGTCATTGGTTCTGCCATTCCGGCATGTTATAATGCGGCAGTCTGTGTATTACTGCATTCCTCGGTCCGTTTTGAGTAGTTGTTCTCTCCGTCAGGACTGGAGGCATTGATGAAGATCTTGAGGGTGGTGAAGTGGCTATCCATTAGGGCGACGACTTTGGTCATCAGGTCCTTCATGGTCAAGGTATTGACATATAGGATGGCAGCGTGTACAAGTTCGGGTAGGCATTGTACCCAAATGGAACAAAGTAGGTTCACTTCCCAAGTAGAGCCATCTGTGGTAGGTTGCAAGCAAGTGATATTGATCATTTCCCTGAGGTGAGCGAAGCCTTTTGGTCCTCCAACGACTGTAGAGAGAACTGAAAAAGCTTAGCTATACAGGCGACTGGCAATGGAGAGTACTGCTCAAGGAGGTATTTTTTGAGGGCGTCATATTCTAACGGAGTGGTCCCTTGGTCTCAAAGCCAATTGGCAATCTTTGGGAATGCGTTCTTTGGATCACTGCGAGGACAGTCTGCATTGCTGCTTGAGCTAGTCATGCCCTTCATGTGGAACTGAACATTGGAGTGCTGGAAACAGGTGAACGCTTCTATGCCGAAATAGGGTGGCAGTTTCACTGAGGCGGCGTGCGTCAGAGAGTTAGGTACGGTGGGCAGCATTGTAACAAGGATAGGGCAAATGAGTTGGTAAAATAGGCAGTGTGGAGAAGTCAGTCCAGTTATCACTAATGTGGCAACATATCTGATAAGGCGGGATTCCACCGAGGCAACATTTTGGCAACATACATATGGCATGTTACATTGTCGCAAAGGACAAGTGTGTTTCAACCAGTTCAACACACACCAGCATGTAGCATGAAACTGTGTGGCATGCTTCAAGGAGCAAAATGTTGTTTATATTACGTGCCACATGCGACAGAAATTAATCTGCTGCAGAGCGTTGCCCAAAGGTGAGTTCGTGAGAGAACAAGTTTTGTTTTCTCCTGAGCAATGACGTCTCTCCAAATCCAGCAGAGTTCATTGACTCATTGTTTTGGGGGGAATTCGCTTACCTTTTAACATTTCAATCAGTTGATAAGAGACAACAAAGATGGTGGTATGTGCTGTGTATGGTTGCAATTAATTTTACACATTTCCAAAGGATTTATCTCTTTAAAAACCTTGGGTTAATTGTGCAAGCAGACAGATGATTTCAAGGTGAAGAATGCAAGAATATGCTCATTCATTTAGATCCTGGTAATTTTGGAGAAAACCTCAAGACATATAATTGTAGATTATCCTCCTAAAAACTCGCAAAAACTGGTAGATACTGTTGTGCCTCTTCAACAAATGTACAGTATATTATTATTATTATTATCATTAATTGCTAAACTACAACCCTAGTTGGAAAAGCAGAATTATATAAGCCCAGGGGCCCCAACAGAGAAAATAGTCCAGTGAAGAAAGGAAAAATAAAATATTTTAAAAACAGTAACATTAAAATAAATATCTCCTATGTAAACTATAAAAACTTTAACAAAACAAGAGGAAGAGAAATAAGATAGAATATTGTGCTCAAGTGTACCATCAAGCAAGAGAACAATAATCCAAGATTGTGGAAGACCATGATACAGAGTCTATGGCACTACCCAAGACTAGAGAACAATGGTTTGATTTTGGAGTGTCCTTCTCCTAGAAGAGCTGCTTACCATAGATAAAGAGTCTCTTACCCTTACCAAGAAAAAAGTAGCCACTGAACAATTACAGTGCAGTAGTTAACCCCTTGGGTGAAGAAGAATTGTTGGTAATCTCAGTGTTGTCAGGTGTATGAGGACAGCAAATATGTAAAGAATCTGCCAGAATATTCGGTGTGCAGGCAATGGGAAAATGAACCGTAACCAGAGAGAAGGATCCAATGTAGTACTGTTTGGCCAGTCAAAGGACCCCATAACTCTCTAGCGGTAGTATCTCAACGGGTGGCTGGTGCCCTGGCGAACCTACTACCTATCAACTCCTGGTGAATATTGTTTATTTACTATATCAATAGAAGTGTATTTTAGCTGACTTACCCTATATTGGAATTAAAATTATGTGTGTGAGAGAGAGAGAGAGAGAGAGAGAGAGAGAGAGAGAGAGAGAGAGAGAGACTCAATTCAATATTTCTCAAATGAAAATGATTTGGCTTATAATGAGCTGACTTTGAATACAAATATTTTGACTAATCTATTTATAAGGCACGTTTATAGAGCTTACAATTCAGATCTTTTTTATGCCTTCTTTTTGTATAAATTATTTATTTTATTAACCTATATCTATGCAACACTTATGATTGATGTAATTTTCATGAAAGTGATTTTGCTTTAACCCTATTATCAACACACTCATATAGTTTGTTAACTCTCTGTTCCTATTAGGCCCATTGCTATAAATTAAATACCTATGCTTACAACATAAACACGCATAGGACTAGCTTATAAACTTTTATGGGACAAGGAAAATTGATGACTCTCTCTCTCTCTCTCTCTCTCTCTCTCTCTCTCTCTCTCTCTCTCTCCGTATATATATATATATATATATATATATATATATATATATATATATATATATATATATATATATATCATCTACCGTAACTAGTCCACCGCAGGACAGGGATTCCTTTCTTCGTACGTTTTTACCCTAGATTTGAGAGGGCCCCGGTAGATTCTTTCAAGGAAAGGGCCTGGAAAGGTATTTCCTAACACCGCCCCCCCCCCCCCCCATGTGTTGCCCGCCTTCCCACCAGTCGCTGGAAGAAGTCGATGTTGACAGTAACAAAATTAATTGTTCAGGAATGTTTGAAAATCATGATTGTCACGACATGAGAGGCTAAGCTCAGGATTAATAGATAGAAACTAAGAAAAAGAAATAAATCACGGGTCACTATGGGAATTGCTTTCCCACACCTATTCTCTATCTCTTTCACGACCTTTTTTTTTATTTCTTCCATTCTTATGAGGGTTGACTATCATCAGCAACCCAAATCATTCACATAAAAAAGATAAGAAAATGTTCTTTGAATTTCGTTCTGTATAATGGAAGTAAACATGCAAACAAGATGTCAAGTACAACTTCTTAAATCTTTATGAAACTGGCTATTTTAATATTTTTCTATATATATTTTTTTACTTCTCTCCGAAGAGATGTTTTTGAAGAAAAAAAAAAAAAAAAAAAAAAAACATGGGGCACCGGACAAATAGGTCAATAACTTAATTAGGTTAATTCACATAATGATTCATGTATGAAATTAATGTTTTGGCAGCGACTTGGCCAGGTTTTAGTGCTTATCTTCATGGTAGCAGATAAAAAGGTTTGCATCCATACATGGAGCACGTAGCCATTGTCTCGGTCAGTCGGTGTGGCTAAAATCAGTAAGGGTGCTGCTCCCCTTACCCCAAAACAAAAGAATATTGTAGCTTTTGCTTTAATATTGTGAGAGGAAAAATACAGGAATAAGAAAAAGTATTCAGAAAGTTGTTAGAATCCTAAAGGAACAAAATCAAACCATCTTTACTTACCATGACCTAAATTGATACTGTTCAAGCTCGATCCATTCATTTAAAAAGTAAATAAATTTTCTTGTTTTAATAAGAATTAAAAGATCTATTATTTTCTTCTTGATCTCTGAACGACACACAACCAAAGAATGTTTTCCTCCATGGCAAGCGCTGTAAGTGTATTTAGTCTTTTTGATTTAATAGGGCTTCTTAGAAAACTTTTGATTGTTTTCAGTGTTAAAAAGCAGCATTTGGTCTCTGTTTTAAAAACATTTAATTAAGATTATTGAGCGTAATTATTCGACTATGATATGTTTGTTGTTCACTAAACATCTAATCGAAATCTATGTTTTGCATAACTGAATGGTTTATATAAACTTAATAATTTTACCTAATTAAATAAACAATTACTTTTCAATTCGTTATGTATTCCGGTCGCCGTTTGTCTACTTATCAAATAATGAATAATTATAATTATAATGGCAATAATCATAATGTTTTCATAATTTCTATATTGGGGTCTTTTGACTGGCCAGACAGTACTTCATTGGATCCTTCTCTCTGATTACGGTTCAATTTTTCCCTTGCCTAAACATACACGGAATAGTCTAGACTATTCTTTACATATTCTCCTTTGTCTCTATACACCTGACAACATATTACCAAACAGCATTTCTTCACTCAAGGGGTTACAGCACTGTAATTGTTCAGTGGACACTTTCCTCTTGGTAAGGGTAGAAGAGACTCTTTAGTTATGCTGAGCAGCTCTTCTAGCAGAAGGACACCCCAAAATCAAACCATTGTTCTCTATTCTTGGGTAGTGCCATAGCCTCTGTACCATGGACTTCCATTGTTTTGGGTTAGAGTTCTCTTGCTTGAGGGTACACTCGAGCACGCTTTTCCTTTTGTTTTGTTAAAGTTTTTATCGTTTATATAAGAGATATTTATTAAATGTTGTTACTCTACTTAAAATATTTTATTTTCCTTTTTTCCTTCCCTCGCTGGGCTATATTCTTTGTTTTGTTGGAGCCCCGGAGCTTATAGCCTCCTGCTTTTCCAACTAGGGTTGTAGCTTAGCAAGTAATAATAATAATGATAATAATAATAATAATAATAATAATAATAATAAGACATTGTTTATACCGGGGACTGTTTATTGTCCGGTTTGTCTGCCAGTTTGTTTGTTTGCAAGAATACCCATAAAGCTACATGTAGATTTAGAAAGATTAAATTATACACACACACACACAAACACACACACACACACACACACACACACATATATATATATATATATATATATATATATATATATATATATATATACACACATATATATATATATATAAAATATTTATATATATATATATATATATATATCACTTACACTCAATTTTAATCAATGTAATTATAAACCACAATGGTATTTAATATTGAATTCTACCTTCAGGAATGTATATTCATTATAGCTCGATCACGTGATGCTGATATTTTTTTAATCAGAGGTATACGTTCGAATCCTTGCTGATCCAGAAGTAGTTATCATAATTGAATTTCCAGTGGTTAAACAGTCCCAAAGGTAGAATTCGAAATTAAAATCCATTGTTGTAGAGTTTACACACACACACACACACATAAACACACACACATACACACACAAACACACACACACATTATATATATATATATATATATATATATATATATATATATATATATATATATATACATATACATATCATCAATCATCAGCTGGTACTGGTCCATTGCAGAACAAGGACTTAAAGACATGTCCATCCCCTTGCCTTAACTTGTCCCTAATATGTTGCCTGCGATTTTTAGATGCCACTAGTCATTACATGATCATTGTGAACGTAAAGTAACATGCCCAAAATATGTATGGATAACCTAAATTATACACACACACGCGCATACACACACACACACACACATATATATATATATATATATATATATATATATATATGTGTGTGTGTGTGTGTGTGTGTGTGTGTGTGTAAGAGATAGAGTGAGTTATGTTTGCTAAAATGATTTTGAAATGTATAAATCTTGTTTTTATCAATAAAAAAATATTTAGTTTATTAGAATACTTTATTACATACAGATAGCCTGATTCTTATAACTAGTTTTTATCAAATTTTTGTAGCTGAATTCAGTCTTAGCACTTGACCTCTAATGGGAAAGGAAATATAGACTCAAGAAATGTCATTCTGAATATTAGAATTCTAATAGAAATCAAAGTCCAAGTAACCCAAATGGAAGAAATCCAATATCCAGATTATTTGAGAATTTTAATGTCTTGGTACTCCTAGCCACAGAATTCCAAGACCCATATTACTTGAGACATTGTGTTGTCAACTGGCTCAGTTTTCGTTGAATCAGTGTAAAGGGTTCTTTAGCATTCAACATTCTGTAGCATGCTACATGCGACAACGATGCTGATTCGTCACAGTCAACATGTCTCCTGGTCGAAAGCCGCAAACAACATTCGGTGCAAGTTTGAACTTCTGAAGTCACACCGATTCAACTGCCCGGTTAGGAACATCATTGTGATCTCAAGTTTGAATAAGATTTATAGTATACTTGCCTTCTCCATTATAAAGTTCATCTTATAATGGAGAAGGCAAGACTGTAATAATTAACTGCATATAAAGGAATATGTACAGGATAATAACAGTCTGGGAAGATTTGAATGCAAAAGATGGTCAGAATTATGAAAAATCTAATGCAACGTGTATAAAAAGAATAATTTAATGACGGCGCCAGATCAGGAATAAGAAATCTAATGGACTGCATGTTTTCGTCAAACATATAAAATGATAGTCATTAGCTAAATATCAGCCAAGAGAACAATACTCGAAACAAAATGGAATGAAAGAATTAAAACAACTCTTCAGAATAAATTGATCACCAAAAGTCTTAAAATATATTCTCAACAAGCATTTTTTTTTTTTTTTTGTAATCAGAGAACAAAAAGCCCGAATGTGCTTCTCAAATATAAATTGGTAATATGGAATCATACATAAAATTTCAAAGTAGTTGTATATAGTAGAAGAAACACTATCAATGCAAAGATCTGAACGTTGAGGATCCACTGTCCTCAACCTACTTACATATATACTTTGAGTTTTTTATAGTTCAACTTCACGCCCCATAATTTGCACCATGCACTAATTATAGCTAGATCTCTATTAAGGGATACAGCAACCCCAAGTCTATATCTAGGATATAGTATTGATGCAAAGAGAGTAACATCATCGGGATATACAATAAGCTTGTATTTAGGTCAAACTACAAATCATGAGTATATATCATGTGTATATACTTTAGTGTGAAAGGTAATGGGCCAAGAACACTACCCTGAGGACCACCAGATATCACATGCCTATAATCACTCTGGTGACCATCAAAAACTACTCTTTGCAATCTATTGCTTAAAAATTCATCAATTATTATAACAAAAGACCCACCTACTCCCAACTGTTTGAAATTGAAAATAAGGGCCTCATGATTAACATGGTCGAAGGCAGCACAACAATCAAGGCCAATCATGTGAACTTCCTGACCACAATCAATGGATTTCTGCACAGCATTGTTAATTACAAGAAGAACATCACATGCTCGATGGCCTTTGCAAAAGCCTAGTTTTAAGCTAGGGAACAGATTCTTACCTTCAGCAAACCTATTTCGACGTTTTGTCAAAAAAAAAATAAAAATTATTTGATAATATGGGAGTTACGGAAATTGGGCGCTAATCAGCTAGAGCTACTGCAAACATTTACCTAACGGAGTAACATTGCCAATTCTCCAACAAGTGCAAAAAGAATCTGGTTTTGGATACTTGCAGAAAATAAAAGACAACTTAGGAGCTAGGAAAAAGGGCGGCTTTTAAAAGCGATAAAGGAAAAATACTATTTAGGGTCTACACCTCCATAAGCACCAAGGTCCATCAAAAGTGTTTTAATTTCCCGAGACCAAAACTAAACTAGTTAGTTTATCCTTAGAAAAACAGGAATGAGGAAGATTGAGTTTCTCATTACTCTGTTCATTGTCAAATTCATCAGCCAAACAGGTTGCCTTTTCCTTTTGGACAGTGAGTGACAGATCCATCTTAGGTTTAATAAAGGAAGAACTGTTAAGTCTAAACCAAAGAGTGAAGAGTTAAGGGTAGACCACCAAGTATGTTCCTGGGTTATAATTAGCTCTTGGCTAAGTATAGTTATTCCAAGTCAAATTTAATCTGATACCTTCCAAAGATGATAAGCCTCCTGCTTCTCCAAATAAGCATGTCTACAATTATAGATGAATTAGTGTTTGTCTTTCTCTCGACATTTTAACACACGAGATGGGATATGCCTATCACTTATGTTGAGCAGATTCTCATTAAAGAGAAAAACAGGCTCGACAATTTTATACCATTGTGACCAATTTATATGTAAAAGATCACGAAAAATGCCATTCCAGTCTGCTTGAGGTTTTATATTTATCTTATATGAGTATAACACATCAGGGACAGGCTGCTCAATCTCAATTACTAACGAAACGAAGGCAGGGTCATATTTCCCATCTGGAGAACCAACCTAACTTGTTATAACACTAGGGGAGTGAGTGAATATGTATAAGCAGTTACCAGACCTGTGAGTAGCTTCACTTAAGAATTGTTCACAGCCTGACTCAGAAACAAAGTCTAAAGCTCTTAAGAAACAGAATTTAGCTTCTCCATTTGGTGACTGTTGAAATCGCCAAGCACTGAAAGGGTCTTTCTATCATCATCTTGTATCTTAGCCACAATGGTAAGAAGACAATTGAAGACAGTATTATCCAAGTCTCAATTCCGATAGATCAAACACAAATAAAAGTTGTTATGGCTGCCACAAACTTTTATGACCTAAATCTCATGACCTCCACATTCATAGTAGGATATAAGAGAAGCAGGGTACTCAGTCCCAAAATACACTGCCATTCCATTTGCCCTAGGAATGTCATCCTGTTTCAAAATTATTGGTTTCTTAAAGTTTGGAAAAAGCTCATATGAGAGTCTCATTTAAGACACTTAGTTTCTGAGCATAATACTGTAAAATATACTGTCTGGAGGTAGTCCAGAAATATAACAATACATTAGACGGCACTGGTCCTGGATTTTGCTCAATATCTCTGGACAGAATAAGAATTTAAAACAATAAAAAGTCTCATCATACTTGAGGAAAACAAACTAAACAATAATTATAACAAAAATATGTTCCCAAATATGACATATTCGTTAGGTAATTTGTATTTTTCCTAACTATACAAACCTTAGCTATTTAATATGGGTAATTACTTTCGGCGTAGCTGAAATGACGAGCCATTAGAATTTTAACGAGGGTTTACTACCCCATTGCTAGTTAGCGGGGGGTAGACAGGGGTAGCTTGCTACCCCTCCCCCCTCACACACACCTGTGAGAGCTCACTTTGCTTAGAGGTAGGACTTTCCGGGGGACAGGGCTGGAGGGCAAGTTTGATTAAATAGCTAAGGTTTGTATAGTTAGGAAAAATACAAATTACTTAACGAATTTGTCATTTGTTCCGTAACTGAAATACAAACCACGCTATTTAATATGGGTGACTTAACCCTTAGGTAGGGTGGTAAGTCCCTGCCATTACTGGCTTTTGGCTTTTTGCCCGGGGACTCAGTATCTGAGTGTGTCAGCACTCAATGATAAGGAGCCCCTGCACCTCGCTAGCGCTTTGCTCTGCAAAGGCCGCGGCCTACATAAGCTTGTATGTGAAGGAAGTAAGTGTGACTCGTCTTAGGAAGTTGACCTGAAGTCCTTTAGATGGAACTTTAAGGCTAGGACTCTCCCAATACCACCTCGTCAAGGTATGGGGATGTGACAGTATTAACTTAATACTAGGAACACAAGGGAACATGGTTCACCTGCAGTGTTTGAGGTCAGCTGTGCAGAGAACCCAGGATGCTGCTTTCCCCAAGAGCGGGGAGAATGAAGAAAAGAATAAGGGCCACGCATACCTTTTCATTCATGCAGACTAAAACCGGGTAACAATGCCCTCAACCCTCTGCTACTTGTCCATTAAAGAGCCTGAGGTTTAAACCAGCTGTTGTGCAGCCACCACAGGGCCGATAGAGAACGTATCGAGCCTCCTGTGGGTCACGTCTTGCAGGTAGTGGGCTGTGAAGGTCGTCTGACGCTTCCATACCCCTGCTTATAAAACCTGCGTCACTGAGAAGTTCTTCTTGAAGGCCAGGGACGTAGCTATGCCCCTGACATCGTGCTCTAGGGCGACGTGACGGAGAAGGGTCGGGATTCAGGGAATGATGGATAACCCTGCGAATCCAGGGTGAGATGGTATTCTTAGTGACCCTTCTCTTTGTCCTCCCGGTGCTAACAAACAGTGCTTGCACCTGGAGACAAACTGCAGCTGTTCTCTTAAGATAGAGCCTCAGACTCTTTACTGGGCATAGTAGGAGATGGTCTGGGTCATCTGTTACAGAACGGAGACTCGAGATACGGAAAGAGTCGAACCGAGGGTCCGGCATTCCTGGATTCAGAGTCTTGGCAACAAACTCGGGGACAAATTTGAACGTTACCTCCCACCATCCCCTTGAATGGGCGATGTCATACGAGGGACCACGAAGTTCACCGACTCGCTTCGCCAAAGCCAGAGCAAGTAAGAACACCGTCTTCCAAGTCAGGTGGCCATCAGAAGCCTGGTGTAATGGTTCAAAGGGAGGCCTTTTAAGAGACCTGAGAACTCGAACCACGATCCATGGAGGAGGTCTCACTTCCGACTGAGGGCAAGTAAGTTCATAACTTCGTATGAGTAGGGAAAGTTCTAGCGAAGAGGAAATGTCCATTCCTTTGAGTCTGAAGGCAAGACTTAAGGCTGAGCGATAGCCTTTCACTGCCGAGACTGAAAGGCGCATTTCTTCCCGCAAATTCACAAGAAACTCCGCTATTGCTGGAATAGTGGTATCAAATGGAGAGATACCCCTTCTACGACACCAACCACAGAAAATTCTCCACTTTGCCTGGTAGACTTCTGCGGATGACTTTCGCAGGTGTCCAGACATCCTTTCCGCAACTTGCTGCGAAAAGCCTCTCTCTGTGAGGAGGTGCTAGATAGTCTCCAGGCGTGAAGCCGAAGCGAGGCTACAGCCTTGTGAAAGATGTTGACGTGTGGTTGTTTGAGTAGCTCGCGTTGTGGAGGGAGTTCTCTCGGGAGTTCCGTTAGGAGCTGCAGAAGGTCCGGAAACCACTCTGTGTGATGCCATAGCGGAGGTATCAGGGTCATTGAAAGGTTGACCGATATTCTGGTCTTGTTGAGTACCCTTCTCATCAGACAGAACGGGGGAAAGGCGTACACGTCGATGTTGTCCCACCGTTGTTGGAAGGCATCTTGCCAGAGTGCCTTGAGATCCGGGACTGGGGAGCAGTACAGCGGCAGCTTGAAATTCAACGCTGTCGCGAACAGATCCATAGTCGGGGAACCCCACAAAGTCAGGACTTTGTTGTCTACTAGACGATCCAAAGACCACTCGGTACTCACTATCTGGGATGCCCTGCTCAAGACTGTCAACGAGCACATTCCTTTTGCCTGGAATGAAGCAAGCTGATAGTGGAATCGAGTGGACTTCGGTCCATCTCAGTATCTCTACTGCAAGATGGGATAGCTGCTCTGAAAAGGTACCTTCCTGCTTGTTGATGTAAGCCACTACTGTGGTGTTGTCGCTCATCACCACCACGGAGTGGCCCGCCAGGTATTGTTGGAACTGTTGAAGGGCCAGGAAGACGGCCTTCATTTCTAGCAGGTTTATGTGGAGGCACTTTCCTGATTCTGACCACAGGTCTGAGGTTCTGTGGTTCAGAACGTGGGCCCCCAACTCTTTCTTTGAGGCGTCCGAGAACAGCATCAAATCCCAGGGGAGTACGAGAAGATCCACTCCCTTCCGTAGGTTCTCGTCTGTCTCCCACCACTGCAGATCCGTCCGTTCCGAAGAGCCCATAGGGACCATGACGTCTAGGGAATCGTGTCCCTGATTCCACCGAGACTTGAGTCGCCATTGTAGGGATCTCATCCTGAGGCGACCATTCGGAACTAGACGGGCCAGGGATGAAAGGTGACCGAGGAGACGTAACCACGATTGGACTGGGAGTTCTTCTCGTCTGAGGAAAGGATCTGCGACCCTCCTCAGCCTTGCTATCCTGTCGTCTGATGGGAAGGCTTTGTGGAGATTGGTGTCCAAGATCATGCCTAGATATACCAGTCATTGAGTCGGAAGCAGAGAGGACTTCTCGAGATTTACCATGATCCCAAGATCTTGGCAAAGTCCCAGATTTGCCAGAAGTTTGTCTTGGAGTCGAAGAAGGGTCGACTCCGAGTCTGCTAGGATCAGCTAGTCGTCCAGATAACGGAGGAGACGGATGCCGATCCTGTGTGCCCATGATGAAGTCAGGGTGAACACTCTGGTGAAAACCTGAGGTGCTGTGGAGAGACCGAAACACAGCACCTTGAACAGGTAGATCTTGTTATCTAGGCTGAATCTTGAGTACTTCCTTGAAGACGGATGGATTGGGATCTGGAAGTACAGTACGCATCCTTCAGGTCCAGTGTACACATGAAGTCTTGTGGTCTCACTGCAATTCTGACCGTGTCTGCCGTCTCCATGCTGAACGGGGTTTGTTTGACAAACCTGTTCAGAGCTGAGAGGTCGATGACTGGTCTCCAGCCTCCAAACGCCTTCTTTACAAGAAAGAGTCGACTGAAGGAGCCTGGGGAGCCGTCAACGACCTCCTGGAGAGCGTCCTTTTTTAACATGGTCTCGACTTCTGCCCGAAGGGCTTGGCCCCTTGCCGATCCCATGGCAAAGGAGCTCAACGACACTGGATCCGCTGTCAGGGCGACACTGGATCCGCTGTCAGGGGAGGTAGAGATGTTATGAACGGGACGCGATATCCCTGACTGATTACGAAAATCATCCAGGAATCGGCCCCGAGTTGCTGCCACCTGATTGCGCAACTTTGTAGGCATCCCCCCACTGGTGGACATGCAGGGGGATTGCCAATCCTAGCGTTTGCGGCCTCGGCCACTCCCTCTAGGATTTTTCCCTCCCCTGGAGGACTTCTTGCCTTTCTTGTCTTTGACAGGAAAGGGCTTCGACACCGTTGCCCTTGCTGCCACTGCCGGTTTCGTCGTCTTAGACGGGCGAGGTTTTTGGGGTGCTGGAGGTTTATAGGGCTTAGATGTAAGAGCCCTATGTAGGAGAGAGTCCTGGTTGGACTTCCTCCACCTCTCAGCTGCCTGTTCCACGTCTTTCGGCTCAAACAGATTCTTTCACAAGAGGGAAGAATGTCTGAGCCTACTGACCTCGACACTGGGGACCTTCGTGTAGAACCTCTCGACCACGGCATCACGTCGTTTCAGAATGGAATTGGCCCATAAGTTCGAGACTTGATGGGCCAGAAACTCGATGGTGGGCGTGCCCGAAAGTAGCAAGGTCTCCAAGGCCTTCCTTCCTGGTACTTTCCTAGGACAGATCCTCGGAACGTATCAGGATGCCGAGAGACCCTAGCCAGACGTCTAGCCACGAAGTAGCCTGCATGGCACACTTCGCGACCTTCTCCTGACTAAGGATCTCCGTCGCCGAGAAGGACACTTGCCGGCTGGAGAGCCTCTCTAGAGGGACTCCCCTGGTAAGCTCTTCCACAGAGTGGTGCAAGGCAAGAGCTAAGCAAGACTCCCCCATGATCTCGAAGTACCTCCTCTGATGGACTCGATGAGGCGGGAGGAGTTTGTTGCCGGCATTGGAACGGCTGGAGGAAGCGAGCTCGGAGAGCTGGCCCTCAACCTTGTCCCTGGCACTCTTCACCTCTTGGGACCAGGGCAAAGCCGCACAGGCCTTAGAAGGTTTCTGGGTACCAAAGACTCGGTCCAGGACCGTGTCCTTGCCCTCACGAGTGGGAATCTCAGGATCCAGGAACCCGTTGAGATTCCTCATCAGGGTTAGAACCTGCCAGAAAGCACGTTCTGATTCCTGTGGCTCCCCTCCTGAAGGACTGGCAGCAAAGTCTCCTGTCCCCAAAGGCTATTCTTGGGGGGACTCGTTCACGTTCTCTGCGGGTTTGGTTGGCTCTGGACGAATCCTTGAGGATGACTTCGGGATGGTCTTTGAGTCCTTCGGTTCCCTATTGGGAAGGATACAGGACTCTAGCAGCGATGGCGGGGGGCTTTTCTCCGCACCTACCCAGGACAACTCTCCTACACGGGGTGGGGTTTCTCCCATTGGTGCGATGGGAGAACGCCTCACCACGGTGGAATCCCCTGAGGACGGGAAATCTTCGTCCACAGGGGAGGGAGAGAAGGTCTGGGGGGGGGGGAGGGAGCCTTCCTCAGGACTTCCGAGGAGCCAGCTTGGCCCTAGGAGAAGTCACCACGATGTCTACTCCTCGCTTTCTCTTCAGGGGGGTCGAAGCTGCCATTGATTTAAGGCCTCCTTCAGCGATGGCAGGTTTAAAAGCCTGCATGACAGCTCTGACAATGGACCCAAACCATGGCTGCTTACTGACAGTAGCACTGTCAGTGACTCCCTCTGGAGGGAAAGGGACCGAGCGATCCTTAGGAGTAGATACTACAACAGGGTCTGCCTGAAAAGAAGAAAGAGACGATGGTTGGATCCTGGACCTATCCGGAGTTCTCCCCGCTTCAGGCAAGCGCGCTGGTCTGGGCTTGCGGAGGGGGGAACGCGATGATGAAGACCTGGTTGCATGTGTTCCTATTGCTTCGTGCGTAAGCTCGCACTGTGAATACCGCTGGGAATCTCGCTGGGTTTCGTGCTGGCGCTCGCGCGATCAGGTCTTGCCTTGTTCGCGCGCGCGTGCGTGCGGGGATGATGGCGAGGGCACGCGTGGGTGCATGGGCGAACGATGGTGTACCGGCGAGAGATGGTGTACTGGCGAGCGATGGTGCGCAAAGGAGAGGGCGCATTGGCGCACAAGCAAGCGGTGGCGCGCCGCCGAGAGGGCGCGTTGGCGCATTTTTGAGCGATGGTGCGCAGGAGATGGAGCGCTTGGGCGCGCAGGCGATCGGTGGCACTCAGGGGCGCATTCTGGAGTGTGCTAATAGGTTGGATAAGTGTTCGCGCATGCGTGGACGCGCAGGGTCCCGACAAGCTCTAGAAGGCAAAAGTGTTGGGCACGCACGAGTAAGGGAAATACCCTTAGCGCGTGGGCGCGCAGGAGAACGCGCAGGTGCGCGCAATGGAGACTGTGCGCGTTGGCGCGTAGGAGAAGGCTGGTGAGCAGGCAGGGTCCGATGGCGCATCGGTGTGAGGTGTTGCACAGGAGATCGCTGGCGAGAAGGAGAAGAAGGAATCTTCCCTCCTGCGCCCGGATCCGAAGATCTTGGGCGCGCAGGAGAACGCTGGGGCGCAGACGAACGCTGGCACGCAGGAGAAGAACGCTGGCGAGCAGGAGATCGTGGGCGCGCAGGAGATAGTGGGCATGCATGGTGCGCAGCAGGATGAGGGCGCGCAGATGTGCGCTGGCGAGGTGAAGATCACTGGCGCGCAGGTGAGCACTGGCGTGCAGGTGAGCGCTGGCGAGCAGGTGAGCGCTGGTGCGTTGTCTCAGGAACAGGAGAACTCTTGAGTGCAGCAGGAGAGCGCTTGCGCACAGGAGAACGTTGGCGCGCAGGGGAAACCTGGCACTTAAGGGACTTACTCACATTGTGAGAAAGCCCCTTTTTCCCCGAAGGGACTGGTGCCCGTTTAATAACGGGATGCGTGGGCGCCCACAGCGCATCAGCAGCCAGGAACGGTGACGGCAGGTCAGCAGGTCTGGCAGGAGAAGGAGATCGCGAACGATCTGCGGAGAGGTCCAGGGATGCAGCAGGAACGGTCGGAGCATGGTGTGGAGGATCCTCTGCGGGGGACTGCGAAGATGAAGACCCGAAGAGGCACCTCCTAACACACTTGTGGGGTGAAGGAAGGCCTCTACGGCGAAGAGGAGGGCGAGCTTTACGTCTGATATGACCTCTGGCAGCAGGCAGACCATCGGCAGTCCTCCGAAGAGGAATCTCTGTTAGTGCACTCCACCGAGGGGGAGAAACACCTGCAGAAAAGACCGTTGGACTTATCTCGTCCCTCGAAGGATGTTTGGAGGGGGGAACTAAGCCTTCCGCTACATCAACAACCACAGCAGGGGTTTGACCTAACTCGTCAGAAGCCTCTGCCACAACAACGTCGACGATAGACAGAGGATCAACCTCTGCTACCGCCGGTGACTGTTTGACAGCTGCTCCCAACGTGATCATGTCAAACAGGGCTTCCTTGGAGGGCGAGCCCTGAAGCCCCAAGGAAGCCCAAAGCTGTAATAAATCATTGTTAGA
>NC_090725.1:239596982-239606982 GCF_036898095.1 Palaemon carinicauda | reverse complement strand
CATAAACTGATGAAGACCTTGATGTGCCCATGAATGAATTCAGTGTGTCTGAAGTCGAAGCTATCATTAAAAAACTCAGGAGATGGTAAGCTCCTGGTTATGATGGAATAACTGCTGAGCTGAAAATGAAGTGACCCCTCAAATAATTTCAAGTTTATTTTATAGAATGTGGCATGAAGAGGCAAAACCTAATGAATGGGAATCACGGGTGTTGATGAAAATGGAGACCTAGCGGATTGTGTTAATTATAGAGGCATCACACTTGAGTCAGTTGTCATGAAAATATATAGCATGCTTATTTTAAAGAGAATAGAGTGAAAGATTGATGAAAAGCTGAGAGATGAACGAGCAGGATTTAGAAAAGGTAGAAGTTGTACTGACCAAATTTTCATTTTGAAACGTGGTACAGCAATGTGTAGAATATAGAAATCAACTTTTGATGGCATTTGTGCACTATGAAAAAGCCTTTAATACTGTACACTGGCCAATTTTGTGGAGAGTCCTGCGATATTATGGAATCCCTCTTGAATGTGTAAATTATATTAAGTCTGTTCATAAATATATCAAGTGCAATGTTTATGTTACTTGAGTCCGATCAAATTAATTTCTAGTGAACATCATAGAACTCTAAGGGAATGTGTTGTCACCTATGTTGTTTATCCTCCTCATGGATTTTGTAATACATAGAGCAGTTGGAGATGATGGAGAAGGATTAGAATGAATTGCTAATGGGAAATTAGCTGACCTAGAGTATGCTGATGATACAGTCCTTATTAGCAGAACACCACAGGATTTGCAGTGCTTTCTTATTAGAATGCATGAAATCACATGAGGTTGGACTCCAGACCAATAGAAGAAAGAGGGATGATGAGAACGGAATATGCTGTGGAAGATGAAATATCATTGAAAGGAGAAAGGAGTGATGAAGTAGAATCAATTAAGTATTTAGGAACTATGATCTCCAATACAGGATCATTAGAATTAGAGTTTATTGAAAGATTGAAAAAAGCAAATCAGACAATGGCTAGGTTAGGTAAAATTTGGAAATCAAATCGCCTGAAATTACAAATAAAAATCAGGCTATAATCCAGTTTAGTGAGATCTGTGTTACGACTCGTGGTATGACAATGAAACAATCTCCCACAGATTTAGTAGATTTAAGAGCAAAGCCCTTAGAAGAATATTGGGAGTTAAATGGTAGGCCAGGATCAGAAATGAAACTATAAGAGAGATTACTCGAGTACCATATGTGAGGGTAGACGGAGATGAAGACCGGGAGCCCAGAGCATTTATTCGTGTGAAATGCGATTAAAGGCTCAATATTATTATCATCATACTTGACCCACATATAATGCATTTCTGTATTGCTGCCGGGACGGAGCCGGGGCTATTTCACACGAATAAATGCTCTAATGGTTTGGGCATGCTCTTCGCACTCCCCAAGAGAGATTATTTCATCAAACATTTAACTGGGCTCCACAAGCACTAGAAGAGTTGAAAGAACCAGGCCTACATGACTGAGAACTATGAACCGTGAAGTGGGAATTAATGAGTTGAGAAGTATTGAGACGACTGGCGAAATCAAACCGAGGCCTTTTGCGTCAATAGGCGTAGGAAGGGATGATGATGATGATGATGATGATTATATATGTAGGATAATATTGGCAATTATATGGTAATAACCCGTTCAACTCTTGACACGAATTCTTTACATAGTTATCAGGGTAATAAGGGCAATAAAGGTGATTGTAATTTAATTCACACAATCTCGACCTACACTTTTTTTTCATCAAAGTTACTGCATCGACACCAGGATATGAAATGTATAAAATCGTTTTTAGAAATAAGACTTTTGGGTGTGCCTTGTGACCAAGCAATGTGGTTTCAGTTTTTAAACATTCCACCTACTGATTCACAATTATCCTATGCTACAAAATAAATCGAAATATAAATTTAGAGTGATACCACTAACATAATTAGATAATAATACAAGAAAACAAAGGCAATCGCGTTTTCGCACAGTTGACGTGCCTACGGTTCAAAAGGCAAAGAAAACTAGATAAATTATTCATAGAAAACGTCTAAATGGCAGACTAAAGTGTATACAAAAAACACACGCATACATATTTTCAAATTCATTATACGGTACACGTATCTATAAAAAAAAGAAAGAAAAAAGTAGTTTGGTAAATTATTTGTCCTAAATGCGACATAATTGTAAGTAATTTTGCCTGCATGTATTGTTTTAACGATGTTACCCTGCGATACAAAATAAAACGCCAACATAAACACTAAAGGTACATGATTCTACTGACAGATAAAAAATCTGTAAACGAATGATCATCAAAAACTTCCTTATATCCCTCAACTTAATTCACCGATATAGATTTATAAGAATGAATTGCTTTAAATCTTATCTGTTTTAAAGCCTTTTTTATTTAATATAGATCCACTGATTATTTGAACTTGAAATTCCTGATGTTTAGCTACAGATCTTGTTTACTAATTGTCAGTCCAACATCATTCCATCCTAAGACGGTAACCGTATAGTGAAAATGAATTGACAGATAAATTTCTAGAATTCTTTAAAATCAAAATAGAAAACATAATGGGATCTTTTGGGGATATTCTGAATCATATTAGTGCTAAACCATACACACAAATAAGATTAACGAGATTTAACAATGCAACAAATGGTTATGTTGTCAGGATTATTAAGTTCGCAATGAAAATAAATTGTGCTATTTCTCCAATGCCAATATCGTAATAGTTAAAGAAAAATTTTCTAGTCTAACATACAATTATAAAAATAATAAAGTCGTGCAATATACCTTTAGCTAGAGTTTTGCAGCGAGGTCAGCAAAGCATGATGTATTGGGGCATTTCAGGAACGCTTATGCTTTTTTCAAAACCTAAACAAATATCTAATAACATTTTTAACCTCCAAATTCAGATATACAAAATTGTTTTGTTCCTGTAAGTCAAAAGATACTCTAAGCATTTATTAGATGTGAAGAAACACACAAATGTATTATAATCGGCTACCTTTTTTATGTAAATATTTTCAGATAAATTTATAATCGCGAGAAGTGGCTTTATTATATATTTCTGTGTAAATAAACTAATTCGTACTAATCTGCCTTTCTGTTCAAATACAGACCAGCAAATTAGTAATCCCTAAGTGACCGAAGATGCCCGACACGCCAACAATGCACTCGATGCCATTGCTTCCATCCGCCTGCCTCCTTTTCACAAACTTACAACCCCAAGGACTGGTTCTTTAAAGCAGAAATAATCTTCAAGTCATCGTTATCGTGGAAAGATGACGTGGTACTTCTCCCCGACAACGTCTTCAAACCAATAACAGTGTTTTTCGCAGAGCCAGACACCACCGTCACATACGAAATTCTGAAGGCAGAACTGGTCACCCTTCAGCATGTCCCAGCCCTCAGAGCAAGAAAATTTATAAACAACCCAAATATGACAATAGAACAACGGCTCTCAAAGTTTTATAAGCAATTCAAATCACTAAAAACAGTTCCTGCCACTGACAGCCAACAAGAAGCAATGCTGGACTTGATGCACGAAGTCTTTCTTAGGAAGTTACAGCACTTATGCAGTTGCAGAAATTCCTAATGCATCTGCCATGACCCTCAAGGTTTTCCTCAAAATCGTAGAAGAGGTTCACCTGGCCCAGATATCGGCAGAACCCAATCAAGCATCTGTTAACAGTGGCTGCCACACAACCACATCTCAAAGGTGACATTCGACAGTCCACTCTTCCATCAGCATTTCAGACACAAGCTCGAATGACGCCAATTTGAGTGCAAACAGACTATCAGGCCTTGATTTACGCCTTTACAAAAAGAAAAAAAGAAAAAAAAGAAGAAAATAATAATAATAATAATAATAATAATAATAATAATAATAATAATAATAATAATAATAATAATAATAATAATAATAATAATAATAATGCCAGATTACTGCTCAACAATCCAACAGAAGCAACAGAGTGATCCTGTAGCATTAAGCATCTGAATGGCTCTTCTAGCAGCATAAAAAATGCCCTTCCCAGAAAACAAGATTAGCACTGTCCAGATCGAGATATCATAAACCAAGATATTGCCAGGAATGAATTTTTCTGACAACTACACAGGGTTATTTAGTACTCACTCATTAGCCAGAATTGCCATTTTGCAAAGGCGTTATGAAACAGTATCTCCTTCCTTGTTGACATATTATTATTATTATTATTATTATTATTATTATTATTATTATTATTATTATTATTATTTTCTAAGCTACAACCTTAATTTGAAATGTAGGATGGTATAAGCCCAAGGGCATCGACAGGGAAAATAGCCCAGTGAGGAAAGGAAATAAGGAAAAACTGCAAGAGAAGTTCAAGAACAATAATAACATTGAAATAAATATTTCATATATAAACTATAGAAATTTCAAAATAACAAAAGGAAGAGAAACAAGATATAATAGTGTGCTTGAGTGTACCCTCCAGCAAGAGATTTCTAACCCAAGATAGTGGTAGACCATGATACAGAGGCTATGGCACTACCCACGACTAGAGAACAATGTTTTGGTTTTGGAGAGTCCTCCTAAAAGAGCTGCTTACCAAAGCTAAAGAGTCACTTCTACCCTTATCAAGAGGAAAGTAGCCACTGAACAATTACAGTGCAGTAATTAACCTTTTGAGAGAAGAAAAATTATTTGGTAATTTCAGTGTTGTCAAGAGTATGAGGAAAGAGGAGAATGTGTAAAGAAATAAAGACTATTCTGTGTATGTGTCAGCAAAGATTAAATGAGCCGTAACCAGAAAGAGGGATCCAATATAGTACTCTCTCACCAGTCAAAGGAACCAATAACTCTCTTGCGGTAGTATCTCAATGGGCGGCTGGTGCCATCGCCATCATACTAACTACTACCTTTCCCATTACAATAGTGTTGTCGATCATCAACACTCCTGCATGACCTATCAGATGCTGTTGGAATAATTGTAACACCAGAAGTGCTGCCTTCATCTCCAGTAAATTAATGTGCAGGCTCTTTTTTTCTTGGGATGAGCATATCAAGATGATTTGGTTCTTTAGATGAGTACATCAGCCTTCTTTTGATGCGTCCGTAAAAAGTAATAAATCTTGGGGAGGACACAACAAAGGAGCCATTTCAGGAGATCCAAGATCCTTGTCCTTGAGACATCAATCTAGAATTCTAGATTGACCTTTACGTCCTATTGTACAGGAGGAAGATAATGGATTGGTTTGTTGGACAAAAAAAAGAGTAAGTGAATTGAAGTAGAATAGTGTGACTGAGTGTTTCTCAAGCAGGAGAACTCTACCCCAAGATAGTGGCTGACCATGGCAAAAACGCTATGGCACTACCTATGACCAGAGAACAATGGTTTGATTTTGGGGAGTCCTTCTCCTAGAAGAGGTGCTTACCTGTTTTCTTGATGCCAACTTTAATGAAGTTAGTGCTTTCACCTTTGCTGTTGGTCCTGGTGTCCTGGATTCTTAGGCATTACTGTTCAGTGGTAAACGGAATCAAGACTAGACTTTTTCAAATTTCCACCATTTCATCTATGTTGTCGAGAGGAGAGAGCACTGGAATCTGGTTAATTGGGATATTACTTAGTACTAGTGCCTCTCGTCCGATTTGTCTTGCTAATTTGCCAGCTACTGCATCCCTCTGGTTAAGGTAGCAGACTGGTGAACCACTAATGTGAATTTCCTCTTGCTCTAGGGATCAGGCAATAAAGTCACCGTTCCTGACCAGTGGTCCATCCAAGATGTCGCCAGGTGGCTACCCATCACAGTAGCTTACATATTTGCAGACACAGAGGCCAACAAGATGGTTGACGGCATCCCCAGTTTTTATTGATGTACCCAGTGTTAGGGTCATGGCAGCTGTGTCTATCGAGAGAAGAGAAAGAGAGGAGTCTTCATAAATATAGAATTTTCTCTGCTTGGATAGAGCTGGTAGTAAAATCCTGTTGGAGCGACTTGCTCATTGCGAGTTTCTTCGGCTAGATATTGGGATGTTTGCGTTGTCGATGGCTTCCTTTGCCAGTTCTGACCAGAGAAGTTGGAAGGTGGATCTTGAGCCTTGCAAAGTTCTATAAAGCCTGTCAACTAAAGTTGTATCCTGTAACCGAAGCTTTGGTTGCCTCTCCCTGATCACTGATCTGTCTGACGACAGTCAGGACTTTCATGCAGTGTAACTTTGCCAAAGGGTATTCTGTCTCTGCCAGGGTAGGGCCCAGGTTGGATGCTGAAGGATTGATTGTGTCTGATGACTCCTCACCCCTCGACTGAGGGGGAGGAGTTGTCTTGATTTGGAGATAGGTGGTTAAGTTTTGTCTCATTTTTTTATCCACTCCTAGTGCTGAATCTATATGGTAACTTGGGCCCATTGCAACGGGATAATTCCTTGCAGATCTAGAGATTTCCTTCGTTCCCTTGCTAGTTTTGGGTGCTTGTACTTCTGATGGGCTAACAGTCTCTTGTCTTGAAGATCTGTTTAACATAGCGTCCTTGGATTGCCTAACCGCTGGTGAGGATGAAGTACTACAACGTTCTCGAGGTGATCTATCACTAAAGATGTATCTGGGAGAATGAGCTCTGGAGGAATTGGACTGAGGTATTTTGTGGAAGTTTCTCTCCAGGTTGGGTTCATTATCCGGAGACATTCTGTGTGGAGAGCGATCTTAAGCAGGGTACTTCCCAGGAGCTTTCCTTCAGTGAATTGCAAGAGGAATCCTCCTCTTAAGATCGCACACATAGTTCTGAGGTTTCTGGAATGGAGGATCATATAGACATATTCTACCAAACAGGGGAGTGAGATTTAAACAGGTGAGCACATCTTGATGGGAGAGCACACATGTGCACAGAACTGTGAGCTTGAATAGATCGTCTTCTAATTGAAGAGCACACATTAACAGGAGAGAGCTTACAATCAGGTGAATGCTCTTGTGATCAGGTTAGTGTACTTGCATGTGAACAATAACATCCTCAACAGAGTGCATGTGCTCAAACAGATGTGGATTCAGGATCTGGTTAATGTTCATCCATTGGAGAATGCAGACATGTGCAAATAGAATAGTGCTGCCTAGAAGATGAGCGCACATAAACAAGTCAGTGTTTGTATCCATACGAACATTTAAAATCGGGAATCTGCACATGTACGAGAGGATTCTTGCAAAGGCCGGTAGTTTCATTGAGGAGGCGTGTGCCAAAGAGGCTGGTTCGGTGAGCAACATCTTAAAACAGTTCGGCACAACCATATGTATGGAGGAAACTGCGTATATAGGGATATCCATATCCAGTTGAATGTGTGTGAAAAATAAAAATGAGTGATAACAGGGGAGTACATGGAGACTATTCAATTTCCGATGAATTTGCACTAAGTAGGGAGGGCGTGCCAACAGGTGAGCTCACTTGTGGACCAACAGGTAAAACTTCAGGATCCGATGAGTGCTAATTGGAGAGCTCATGCAAACAAGGGTCTCCAGGATCATACTAATTGGAGAGCAGCAATGCAAACAGGTAAGACCTAAGGATCAGATGAATTTGTCCTTATTGGAAAATGTATACTAGTGCGTAAAAGGAATCGTGCTCTCTCAGTAGAATGTGGGTATGAGTGTGGGCACAGGTGCGGGCGAAGGCATGGGCATGGGCGAGATTTCAGAGTACGCAATGGTACTCTTTATAAGTGCAGGAGAGGTAGATTCCTTAAGGGAACTGAAGACATCGAGGACATGCTCCTGTGAAGGATATAGGGGAGGATATAGCTGTGCCCTCCTTTTTGCTTTATGAAGGCGGGCAGAACTAGGCAGTCCCACTGCAGTAGGGGAGGTAGAAGGAGTCTGGCTTGGAGGTGAGTGAGGGCGTGGCCATTTCCTTCCCTTACGAAGTGTCAAGCTCTAAAGGTAAGGATTGATGATCTAATGCACCTTCAGGGGCGGCAGAGGAAAACAGCACAAGAGGAAAAGACTTATCCCTCGATGATGCAAGCGCTGCCAAAAGTATTTCTATTGATGGAATTCCCTCGGTGCCTGAGAAAAACCCACATCGTCCTTAGGGCTTCGTCCTTAGCCCTGTCGTCATCTGTAAAGTTAGTTTCAGGTTTTCCGAGGAGACAGTAACGGCTTTTCTAGGGGATACAGATAATGAGGCCTAAAGTTAAATCAATGTCATCACAATTTAACTTCACCTTGCAGGAGGGAGACAGAGAAGGCTCTGAAGCCAATTGAAAGATGGCCACTCCCTCCATCCCTCACATTATGATGACTGTGCTCAGTCATGACCCCAGCAAGAAGGGCACACAGAATGGAGATCAACAAAGTTCTGCTCTTAAATATTCTATACCTATGGCCAGAAAGCTCTGGGTAGTACCGCATACACGCACATGATTTTTCCATTCGTCAAGCACATAACAATATGCAAGAAAAGGAAAAAAGTTAAAAAAAGCATGTTTGCTCAATGTCTGAAGTCAAGAGTGACAACTCAGTGAGCTGGTAGGGTCGAGAAGGTTCCCCACTACCTGTAACTACCTACACCTCATTAAAAAGTTTCCAGCTTCACTGAAATGATATATCTGTTAACCCCCTGAGGTTTCAATGATGCACTTTGGCATCATCTGTTTGTGTAACCCTAAGTGAACCTATGATGCACTTAAAGCATCATCAAATACTTATATCACGGAAATATTCACTAAAATATCTCTTCATCATTCAAAATAATGAAATTTGTATAAGAGTTAAGAAAGGTGCCGGGCCTAACGAAAATATTACAGAAAACAAATAGAAACAGCACAAGCATAAGACTGGTCATGAAAATGTTCAGTACCTAGCGCCCATTCTCCATGTTTACGAGTCAGGAGCCGTCATACTATTTTCTTTTTTCTTATTTTTTTTTTTTTGGCCATCCTGACAAGTGCTTAAGAAATCCTCTTGCGTTCTTTTTATTAAAAGTTATTGTAAATCGTGTTGATAAGCCTTTCTTTGTTTTTTGGCACAAAAATAACGTAAAAAAAGCAAGGGCAAAGCATTCTGAAAACCTCACGCAAGTAGAGGCAGGCCAGCTTAAAGTACTTTCCTTTATTACAACTTCTTCAGAGCGGCAATTCAAGAACTCCATAGTCCAAATATACAGTTTAAACCTTTTAGATAATTTCCCTTTAGCCTTCACTTCTATTATAGTGAAAAATAAACATAAGTCTGCGAAAGATTTTAAAGAACTTGAAAACTGACACTCGTTAAGAAAATTCATTACAGTACAGTATTTCATCAGTTACAGACAGAAAATAAAATAACCTTCTGTCAGCATCCAAGGTCACTTTAATAATAATTTACACTCGCCCATCTACAATCACTAGGTTATTGAAGTTATGTGAAAACCTTGTAGGTTTGGAACTTGATAAAAAATTGAAATTCACCAGAGCTAAAAAAACATTTGGGATCCCAATAAACAAGATGAATCTCTGTTTTAGCAGTAACTATATACGAGATTTTTTTGCATTCACTCATTTCTGGATCTTGACTTGTCAAAATTAATTTTGATCCAGTATTTCTTATCCCAAGTGAATTTTGTTCAATAAGAAATTTCTCAACAGGGCTATACATTCTGACTTAATACTAATGGTATATTCCTAACAACTTTAAGCTATGGCTAAACAAACAAAACCTAAACTAGTAATTCTTAATTTATAAAGGAATATTTCTTTAAGTTGTAGGAGACACATTAATCTTCAATCATTAAATGACACATTTATGTAAGTACGATTTTCTCAAATGGAACATCAATGAAACAAGGCTAATGTTATTCTCTTCAACTAAACTACATTCGCACTAAGTTCCACCTTCTGACTTTCCACCGACAGCTGGTATTTGAGTAGGCAGATCATTCCACAATTTAGTCAGAACTACAATAAAGCTTCAGGAATATTTTGAAGTATAGTCTTTAGGGAGAAAAGCAACACTTTT
>NC_090725.1:239569482-239591982 GCF_036898095.1 Palaemon carinicauda | reverse complement strand
TGTATGTAGATGTCTTATACGACAAGGTAAATGAACACAATATTCATGAGTATTCCACAAAAACCGATGTCTTGGCATACTATTGCAAAGCTTGCATTTTGGTAGTGAAGGGAGTTTATTTGCCGATGAGCGCTCGAGTTGACAAGTCCCTCACCTGAGAGGGTAGTTGTGTATAGTGTACTTACGAACGCACCTTTTGTAATAAATGAAGAAAACCCATATTCCGACGTCTCATTATCCGTCTACATGGGTCATATTAGTGTCAGGTGTAAAAAAATATGTCTGTTTGTGTATGCTGTGAGTGAAGTTGTTCTTTGAGCCGGTGAAATAAAAGTTCAAGATGCCGAGATACACAAGGACTAACATAGCAGACACTGCTGCTGCAGGAGATGAGAATGAAGGAGCAGTGGGATATAGCATTCCCCATGAACAACATAGACAGGAAATTAGAACGCAATAATTGGAAAATAAGTTAGAACAGTTAGAAGAGTTAATTAACAGATTGGTGGTGGAACAAGAAGAGGAGCGGCATGCAACCACAGCATATCCGACGTACATAAACGAAGTTCAAACGCACACAAGTGAAAGTACACATGCACAGCCGAGTGAAGATACGCAAATCGTAGTTCGAAAGTTGCCAGAACTCCAGCCAAGTGTTAGGCCTTTTGATGATCAACAGCCTAACGAAGGGCTTCAATCGATTGAAGTGTTTTTGAGAGACTTTGAAGTAGCCACATATGGGTGGTCGGAAGGAGAAAACGCGATTCAAGTAATTAGATTGCTGAAAGATGCTCTGGCAATGGAGGTAATATGTTGGCCACAAGAAAGTTTAAGAAGTTATACTGAAATAAAACGACGTTTAATTGAGAAGTGTGCCTTGCCTGATGCGAGAAAGGGAGACCTAAACGAAGATTACGAACCCAAAATACGGGAAGGTAAATCCGTTCTCAGTTTTGCAACTCGCATTTTTCGGGATTGCGATTCGTTTGCTACCCGGAGTGCCAATCTACCAGAAGGTGATAAAAAGGCAATTGCCCGTAAATATATTCACAGATTGGTAAACCCGTATTTATGTGGTTATTTGTTCAATGACAATCGCTTGTTAGCAGACGTAGTGAGTGCGATACAAAACATTCTAGACAGTTTGCCACAAGAAAAAAGGACTGGGAATAATGGGGCCGATTCCGAGAAGTTGGCAGCCATGAGAGGCAGTCGACCCCCGAAGAGAGGTAAGGGGGAATGCAGTCAGCAGATTAGGCGAGTCTTCAGATGTTGGCACTGTGGGGGAGAGGGGCACTGACAAGTGGAGTGCCCCACCCAAGGATTCCCCCGCTGTTACACTTGTCAGGCCTACGGTCATCTATCTCGATAGTGCTCAGCAAAAAACGACCAGGGCGGGCGGGTTGGCTGTGGCACACGCACACCTTCCCCCGCCCAACATCAGAGGAAAAGGAAACAGAGGAAGAGGGAGACGAGGGAGTTCAATGCCCCCCGCATGACATCACAAGTAGTAGCCGAGGAAGCAGTGACGACAGACGTGACAGAGCAGGCACTGGGACCTCCATCGGTAACCCCAACCTCACTCCCCCACAGCACTAGGGGCCAGCGGCATTGCAGCCGAGGTCATTGGCCCGTGCCCCATATCTCGTAATGGCCGTCTAGGAATGTTAGCAGTTAGGATCGACCTGCAAGATAAATCTATCCGAGCGCTGATTGACACGGAAGCCAGAGTTTCATTGATTGAAAAAAAATTCTCCTCAAATCCACTACAGCCAGCGGCATCCATTGTTCTTGACACGCCAGGAGAAAATAAACTACACGTAAACCATACAACAATCGTCAAATTCAAGGTGGGGTCTGAGAAGTTTACATATGATTTTTTTGTCTTGCCCACCTTGGGAATTCCAGGAATCGAGGCTATCTTAGGAATAAATTTCATCTCTAATAATCAAATTTGCATTTCTGGTGGAAAAGATACAATAACAGTAAAAGCAGGAGGGTACATTTTGCCGATAGAAAGTCATGAGACAGTAAGTGCGTGTGTTAGCTCGGAGAGACATTTAAGTAGGGTAACAGCTGTACCTGAGAGAGGAGAAGTCTTGTCTCCCCAGACCCTTACGAGCATATCAGTGACCTCGTGTTGCCCTCTTGCGTAAGGAACCAAGGTCGTTGTTAAACTCCATGACAATTGGTCACATATGATATTAGAGGCCTTGACAGAAACAAAAGAGAATAGAGCTGATATAACGATAGTTAATTTGTCCAATAAAGAGTTGTTTTAGGAAGTGATTCTGTGTGTGAATTAGAGTTATGTGAAATTACTTATAATGGGATGATGGGAGCCACAACTCTAGCCCACACAACTCAGAATTTGATTATGCAAGCGCGAAAATTATGTCCATCAGAATTTCAGCCTGTAGTTAGTTACATTGTCAATAATTATTCCGATGTAATTGCAATTGGAGATGAGCCACCCGGGAGGATTGATCAATTTCCCTTTAGCATTGAAACTAGGCAGGCGAAGCCGATCAGGTCCAGGCCTTATAAGGTACCCATTCATTTCCAGGGAGAGAGAGAAAGGGAATTTAATAAATTAAGGGAACAAGGGATAATCGAGGAGAGCGAATCCCCCTGGAGTTCTCCAATTGTAGCTGTTAGGAAAAAAGATGGCTCGGTAAGATTGTGTGTGGATTATAGGAAGTTGAATGCAGTCACTAAGGATAATGCATTTCCATTGCCCTCAATCGAAGAATTACTTGTGAAAGTATGAGATAGCAAATATTTTACAACTGTCGATTTAAAATCTGGATACTATCAAATACCCATTCAGGAAGACAGTGAATGTAAAACGGCATTTATAGCTAACGATCAATTATTTCAGTTTAATTTTCTTCTTTTCGGTGTTAAAAATGCTCCAAGTCATTTTTCTAGAGTAATGATGGCGGTTTAGTCGCCCTTAATTGGCGATAATGTTCTTGTTTATTTAGATATCATAATTACAGGGAAAACGGGCAAAGAACATAATAATATTCGTAAAATTTTAGAAGCATTGCGACGTAATGGTACGAAAATAAAAGTCAAAGTGCGAATTTTTCTGTAAACAGGTCGAATTTTTACGTCACATAATAACCCCAGAAGGTATTCAACCCTGCACCAGTAAAGTAGCGGCTATTAGAGATTTCCCAAGGCCACGTAACCCTAAGGAAGTAGCTGGATTCCTAGGGCTTGCTGGTTATTACCATAAATTCGTAAGAGGTTTTGGAGAGATAGCGAGACCCTTAGATGCTTTAAAAAAACAAAAAGGAATAAATTGGGAAGGGGAAGAAGAAAGGGCCTTTAACCATTTGAAAGCTGCCTTAACTAGCAATGAATTACTCGCATATCCTAGATTTGATCACCCGTTTTTAGTGACAACAGATGCGAGTAGCGTAGCTATTGGTGGCGTAATTTCTCGACGAGATGATAAAGGCCGAGAGCAACAGTTTTGTTTTGCTTCCCGGGCATTAAAAGGCGCAGAAAAGAATTATAGTACATTCGATCGAGAGGCTTTGGCTATTCTTTGGGTTCTAAAGAGGCATCGGTTCTTTTTATTAGGTCAGTCAATTGAATTGCAAATTTATCATCGCCCCTTACGTGATTTGTATTATAAAAATAATTTGACCTCTCGTCAAGCGACATGGATTGAGAGATTGTTAGAGTTCAACATAAAGGGTTTTCACCACATAGAAGGTAAAGCTAACAAGGTAGATGATGCTCTCTCTAGAGGTACAGTAATAGGAGTAACAACTAGGGCACAAAAGAGGAACGAAGAACATAACCAAAATACTGAAGACCCCCACCATAATAGAGAAAATAGAGAACTGGATGAGAATTCTTGCGATGCGCATGCAGAAGACGGAGAGAGAGAGAGAGAGAGAGAGAGAGAGAGAGAGAGAGAGAGAGAGAGAGAGAGAGAGAGAGAGAGAGAGTTGCAGATGTTCGAGAGAGAGAGAGAGAGAGAGAGAGAGAGAGAGAGAGAGAGAGAGAGAGAGAGAGAGAGAGCGATGAAGATGAATATATGTGGGTGACCGAGGACATGACCAGGGGTGTCCAGAATGAATGCCCTGATGATGCAGGTTTGATTGACTTGGAGGTTGAAACATAAAAGAAGTCCGAGAGGGACAGAAAAAAAGGAATAGATGGAAAGAGTGCGAGCAGTGGTTAAAGGGGAATCGGAGAGTTATCCGTCATTTCTGAATGTGCATCGTGAGAAATTTTCTATTGAAGATGTTATCTCATATTGTGCTTACGAGAAGAGGGGAGGGGAATTTTGTGCACAGGTAGTTCTTCCTCCCTCTTTAATTAAACGAGCCATCCACATTGTACATGCAAGTCCGTATGCAGGGCATTTAGTGATTGATAGAACATTAAGGAGAGCACGTGAATCCTACTTTTGTTTAGAAATGAAAAAATCTATAGAAAATTACATAAAAGGTTGTCATGCTTGTAACTGTTACAAAGAAACATAAAAACACTGTACCGGAAGCCAGAAAGTGGCCTGCGATTCCTATTAAATTTTATCGAGTGCATATGGATGTAGTAGGACCATTTTTTACTGGTTTAACACAACATAAGTATTTATGTGTATTTGAGGAAGCATTTACTCGGTACACTCATACTTATGTAATGTTGGATAAATCTGAAAATTCATTAGCCCAGGCGCTGTGCTCTTTCATTACTAGGTTTGGTTGCCTGAAAATGTTTATAAGTGATAATAGTCTTCAGTTTATAAATAGGGTGGTGAAATCGGTCACAGACTAGTGACCGTATATAGGCCTTCAGCAAATGGCTTAGTAGAATCGCATAATAGGGAAGTAGTGCGGATTTTACGTTACTTAGTGGCTGATGACCCCCCTTCATTGGCACGGCATGCTTCCTACAGCTGAGCTAGCTTTGAACATTGCATATAATGCTTCGCTCAGGGACATGCCTTTCTTTTTAGTGTATGGACAGGATCCTGTGTTACCATATACGCTACTCATTAATTCACAACAATTGCCAAATTATTCAACTGAGCAATACCGTGTATATTTATTAAATCTATTGAGGAGAGTAATGAACACCACTGAAAGGTTTTTGAAAAGAGCTAATGGAAATCACAGCTCAAAGTATGATGGGCGGTTCAAAACCGCACAGGTGAAAGTATTTGTGGGCGATCGTGTGTATTTGAAACGATTACAACCTAGGAAACACAAACTAGAGCCAGCGTATTTGGGTCCGTACCGAGTAAAGATGGTTAAGTCTAACACAGTTGTGATACAAAGCATTGTTAATGGCGCAGTGTCTGAACATCATCAGGCACACATACATGTGGTGCCTGAAGAGGTAGTTTTCAAAAGTGTTCCTCCTTACCCCTACATAGATGACATCCCTCGAGTTGATGAGTAGAAAATTTTTTTTCCTTTGCTGTTGTTACTGTTTGAACAGACCTCATTTCTTCTTTTGACGTGTTTTAAATAAACTTGATAACAATGTGTTCTTATGTTGATGCTAAATTTATACGTAAAATGTTGTGGTAATTTTGCTAGGTGTGGAAATACGTATAACATTGCTGAGTGAACCTAAAAAAACCAGAGGTTAAATAGGTCAAGTGAGATCCGTCTGGGGGATGCTGAATTATTCATCTATTTATATGATTCCTGGTTGCTGGGGCCGGGACAGTTCCCGAATGGCAAGTGACAGCAGGATTAAAGTTCAGCCTTGAAAATGGGCAGTGTTAGAGAATGTGTAGATGTGAATACGTTATACTTGATGTTATAGAAGGGCGGGAAGATTAATGATTTTCTCGGCAAAACGGCTAGTGGCCACCGGTTAAAAGTTGCAAGTGCAAGTGTTGTAGTGATTTAAATAAATGGTGAAACGGTGGTGGTGAGTTGTGTTGCAAAATTGTGCCGTAAACCCGGACAAGTAAAATCGAGGGATGAAGGAATATCTATTCCTACCCCTGTCCCGCCCAAGAAGCCCGTATTGCCCGCAACCAGAGGAAAGTTATTGATGAGGTTATGTAAAACTGATATGATTTTTTTTTACTTTGAGTATTCTGTGTTTCGGTTGCAGAGAATATTGTGTTGGGTACCATTTTAGAACAATATTTCATCTTTTATTTTTTTTTGTGGAAGATGTGTTGTTTTTTGGGGTGATTTCTATATATATATATATATATATATATATATATATATATATATATATATATATATATATATATGTATATATATATATGTATATATATATATATATATATATATATATATATATATATTATGTTGTATTTCTGTTCAGTATATGCCATGCCTATTCCGGGTTGGAGTGTCCTCCATATATCATAGACTAGTGAGGGCAAGAGCGCACCTCCTCCTGGAGTGAGGAGCTTGGGGGAGGAATAATGTCCTGATTCATGTATGTAGATGTCTTGTACGATAAGGTAAATGAACTCAATATTCATGAGTATTCCACAAAAACCAATGTCTTGGCATATTATTGTAAAGCTTGCATTTTGGTAGTGAAGGGAGTTTAGTTGCCAGTGGGCGCTCGAGTTGACAAGTCACTCACCTGAGAGAGTAGTTGTGTATAGTGTACTTACGAACAAACCTTTCGTAATAAATCAAGAAACCCATAATCTGACGTCTTATTATCAGTGTACATTGGTCATATATATATATATATATATATATATATATATATATATATATATATATATATTGGTTATATATATATATATATATATATATATATGTATATATATATATATATATATATATATATATATATATATATATATATATATATATATATATATACATACATTTATGTATGTATACAGATATATACATATAGAGATAAATATATATATATATATAATATAAATATATACATATACATATATATATATATATATATATATATATATATATATATATATATATATATATATATATATATATGGGTAGTAGGTTGGGCAGGGTACCAGCCGCCCATTGAAATACTACCGCTAGAGAGTTAAAGGGTCCTTTGACTGGCCAGACAGTATTACACTGAATCCTTCTCTCTGGTTACGATTCTTTCCCTTTGCCAACACATACACCAAATAGTCTGGCCTATTCTTTACATATTCTCCTCTGTCCTCATACAACTGACAACACTGTGATTATCAAACAATTCTTCTTCACCCAAGGGGTTAACTATTGCACTGTAATTGTTCAGTGGCTACTCTTCTCTTGTTAAGGGTAGAAGAGACTCTTTAGCTATGGTAAGCAGCTCTTCTAGGAGAAGGACACTCCAAAATCAAACCATTGTTCTCTAGTCTTGGTCTTCCACTGTCTTGGGTTAGAGTTCTCTTACTTGAGGGTACACTCGGGCACACTATTCTATCTAATTTCGCTTCCTCTTGTTTTGTTAAAGTATTTATAGTTTATTTAGGAAATATTTATTTTAATGTGACTGCTCTTGAAATATTTTATTTTCCCTTGTTTCCTTTCCTCACTGGGCTATTTTCCCTGTTGGGGCCCCTGGGCTTATAGCATCCTGCTTTTCCAACTAGGGTTGTAGCTTAGCAATTAATAATAATAATAATAATAATAATAATAATAATAATAGTAATATATATATATATACATATATATATACATATATATATACATATATATATATATGTATATATATACATATATATACACATATATAAAGATATATATGTAAGTATACAGATATATACATACACACACATATATATATAATATATATATATATACATATATATATATATATATACAGTATATATACAAATATATACATATATATATACTATATATTATATATATAGCTATATATATATTATATATTATATATATAGCTATATATATATATATATATATATATATACATATATTATATATATATACAGATAGCTATATATATATATATATAAGCATATATATATACATACATATGTATATATGCGCATACATATATATATACATACATATGTGTGTGTATATATATATATATATATATATATATATATATATATATATATATATATCAGACAGATACAGAAAGGAATAATTATTTTTATAATACAGTTATATTTACCGATACCGATAGCCTTACTAAATCTTGCCTGTGGGTTAAGATACTGTTACTGAATCAACTTTTCTTCTGAATAAGACAATTCTGAGGGATGGCAATGGTAAAGGTCCTAACACATGGTTTTGATTAAAGACTACCTAAATAAATAATAGAAAAAAATCAAGAGAGAATACATTTCTGCATACAAGGCAACTGCTCTGTCAGAGATAACTAAATTACCAATTACCTGTCGAAAGCAATATGGTCAAAACTGAAAGACAAATGAGCACAACCTCGGCACGTGGTAGTAGCCGAAGCCCTGTCCCCTTCAAACCAATAAATCTTGCATGCAAGGTCATGCTGAGCCCACACTCTGGATTCACAGCATCCAAGATATGACCTGTTGCTGCTGAGAGAATTTTTCTAGTACAATTCCTTCATAAAACAATTGCTATTTTAATTTAAAACAGTATTAACATATTCCAATTCTTTTTTTTTTTATAGGTTTCGTTGACCATTGAATTGCAAAATATCTCAAATGAAGGTTGTTTCCAAATATAGAAAAATCAAATAAAAATGGAACTTACCCCATATCCATAATCATAGACTTTCAACCTAACGTATGATCCTTCAATATACCGTTAAGAAATACAGCATCTTTTCACATCTGTTCCCGCAGCTTCTGATAAAACTCCTTCGAAATTAAATTTTATATGAAAATTAATACTTACTCTTCGGAGGAACTCCTAGTTGCATCATAATAGCGTAGTTATTTCTTCTTTTTTTCTTCTATAAATGTGTGTGTGTGTTTGCCTGTTTACACGTCTCTTCAGTGATTGTTACAAAAGCAAGCAACAGGTCAAACCGTTTTTCATAAAGTATCTCTGTTCGGTAACTTAAACAGATTCATCAAGAAATGTCTATCAGAAATAGATCGGCATGAATCAGTTCTTTCATTAACAAATTGTATGATCTCCAATATATTTCATCTTTTCCATTTCTACTGGGATTGAGGTAGAAATGTCGTGTATTGAGCGTGCCAAAGGTCGTTGTATTTGAACAATCGATTTTGATCTTGCAAACAAATAAATTTTTAGTTATTTTAAAGATTTTACTGTAATTCTTTGGTTACAAATTCTGACAACAGTTTCACACACTTTCGAAAATATTCAGCCCTTGAGACAATATATGCAACTGTCACCATAAAAAATCTTAATTTCCTAAACATATTTCCAAGTCAATACTTAGTGACCATACTCTGCCGTTTTTACACTAATGAAACAAAACTGCTGTGGGCCAAAATTACAATCATGCAACAATTCCTGTAAAAAATATTTCCACTATGTTAATCTGTTTATCAACATGTCATCTGAAGGCAATTTAACTATATCTTTTTATCTACTTACTATTGCAAGTCTTTCTATATAAAGCAAAAGTTTTACAAAAGAAAACATCCAAATACAGTCCTTAACAAACTGGTAAGCTTCACTTACATCACTCGTACTATTCGTGATCGTTAGTAGGATTATGCCATTCGTAAAGTAACAAAGGATAATAAGTGAACAGGTGAACGACCAGCTTGTCATTATGTCGAAACGCAAAGATTTGTTTCTATTACTGATGAGATGATAAACTTCTATAATATGGTCTGACGAGATCAACTAATTCTGATTATCATATGATACCGTTTTACTTGAAGGTAATCCTCACAATTTCATTACAAAAATAGTACTGGTGACTACTGATTAAAATGGTGTTTCTTCACATTATAATGGCTCTTATTAGTAAGAAAAACCTCTTACATTTCCCCCCAAATAAGGTCAAAACTTAAAGATCATTACTGAAGTCTTATTTCAAGTTTACATCACTTGTATACATTTTAAATCATACACTAAGATTATTATCTTAGGAGAATTGCTCAATCATTGATATTATTGAAGCTGGATATTCTACACATATAATCGTTGAAAATAATGTCAATGGTATATTTCATGTCTGATTTTTTCAATTAAAATTGTCGAAAATTATTAATTTTATTGTAACTAAGGATGGAACGATGCTCTTTATTCTGTACCAGAGAACATCAAACAAAATGGGAAATAAAACTCAGCGAGTTGACAACCTGTTGGATGAGTCTCTCTCTCTCTCTCTCTCTCTCTCTCTCTCTCTCTCTCTCTCTCTCTCTCTCTCTCTCTCTCTCTCTCTCTAAGGTAGGGTAAAATCTGAAAATCATTTCTGTAAATAGCAAGCAGCAGTGAACATAAATGTATGGGTGGCCGGCTAAGTTAATGCCCATAAATACTGATTACCCTGCTAAAGTCAGGTCAAGATATAGTTGAAGACGTGGTTAGTTCAACGATTTATGGAGCCATGAACATTCAACTCATGCTAAAATTATATTCGAACTTTCATACTCTGAAATTTCAGTGTTTTAACATGCTACAGAATCATGTACACACGTACAAAAAAGTACTTTAAATGTATTTCCTCCATTTCAAGAAATTGCAAAACCCCATCAAATTTAAAACAATTGTACGAAATGTAAATCGACAAAGAACAAAAGCAAGATTTAGTTTATTAAAACCATTTGATAAAAAAAAAATTAACCGATGAAAGATTACAATCAAATCTGGTATCATTCGTTAGCGCAGTAAGCGTTTCTTTCTGAACTTTGAAGTACGCCCTAATTCCTGAAAAATCAGCTGACACGGAAAGGTAATTTCACCAAAGGAATCGCGCCTGTCACTCATCTCTAACTAACCTTTTAATGGGATCCACTACAGCTGACGGAAGACTCGACAGCTGCCTGTTGTCTTCCTAACTTTATTCTCATTTACACATCGGGGTGACCTCTCATCACTACCTCCAAACAAATAAACTGACCAGGCGAATAAATCACCGAATGCCATCGTGAAACGAGAGCAAAGGCGGTCATCACTATCACACAATAACAATAAGGAAATTCTATAGTTATCGATATATCATTGTGAAACATTTATTATTACAAGACATAGGCATCACATCGCAATTAGATTCCATGAACCACTGATTAATTTGTGCGTTTGCCAGTCATTCGTCAAAGATGACATGAATTGACAAAATTGGGTAGTTTCGCGTAGCGCTGGCACACGGGTAGCGTAATTGTGACATTTGCATTGACAATGGCGTTCTCTTAGATACAAAGTAAACAGGTGTTACACCGACCATGAATAGCTGCCACCCTTTCTGTTCGCTTTCATCAGTATATTTCGAACCGTGTTAACGAAGAGTCTCCAATTCCGAACACAGTGTTTCTGAGGGACTGCCAAAGTGTCAATCATAGATGTTGCTATGTTAACTGACGTCAAAATTATTAATGGTGGTATAATTATTTTCTATATCACATAGTGTCTGGGTTATAGTATAATGTGCTATATTTTCAATGTGTGATGTGCAATATATATAAAGCCTTATGTATGCTGGATGTATTTGTTTGACAATTTCACTAATACATTTCACAAATATGTACAGTATATCTATCTATATATGAATACGTCTCTCTCTCTCTCTCTCTCTCTCTCTCTCTCTCTCTCTCTCTCTCTCTCTCTCTCTATATATATATATATATATATATATATATATATATATATATATATATATATATATATACATACGTGTGTGTGTGCACTAGTGGACAAGTCTTAGATTTGAAGGACAAATCAGGTCTCTGACAAAGAACAAAGACTTTGCCGACATCCTACATCTTAATTCTTCTCTCATTTTGCAATCACCCATTATATTTAAATCAAGATACTTATTCAACAACTTCAATTATTCCACAATCCATACCAAGCGTCAGCTAGGGTAGACACATATAATGAACTAGACCTAATACATTACTTCATTACTCATCAGAATGTGACACAAAAAATGGACAATTTTAGAACAAGGTCAATAACACATACGCCATATCAGCTTCTGTTCTCATCAATAGACCGGCAACATATCACCTCATGTTCTAATTAATGGAAAACGAAATGTGGCAGTACAGAGCACATTTTCTGTATCAACACCTGTAGAATTGATAGACCTTCAAACACCTACTTGGTAAAAACTGTAAAATAAAAATTAATTTAAGATAAATTCAGAATCCAGATTGCAATATATAGAGGGCTATTCAACATTTTTCACTGTAAATGTGAATTACAAGTAGATCAATCAAACACTGAAAACAAAAAATGTTCCAGGTAAGAAAAAGTCATAGTTTAGACGAGGTCATGGCAAATAAAGACAACTGTCATAGGTTTTCAATATTTTGTCTCACTTCCCTTTCAAAAAGAAGGCATCAAAGGCTTGGAACGTTTAATGATCATTAATTCTTGAAAGGATAAAAAAAAAGGTTAAGGGTGGCATTTCTTTCAGAAAGGTTCAAGCAAAATCTAAAATCTCAATAGCGAAGTTGGTTCCCCGTTAGCATTACTTTTTACATTAGAACATGATTAGATTTATTAAAAATAATGACAGGATATCGGCATAACTAACACCAATTTACGCAAGTGGCGACTTAGGCAAGATTCAATACCATAACTTGTGATATAATCACTGCATAACTGAATTATCTATCATGAATTTACAATTAGAATTGTAAATGGTTTTGTCATTAAAATAAAGACAAAAGTAACATTTGTTTTGAATAACATTACACATAACGAATCCAATAGCTTTGATTTGTGAGGTTGTATATCATTGTTATTATTATTTATGTTGAAAATATCACATTTTGGCGGTAAAAGCAAAATGGGTCGTTATCTTGCCAAAGAGGTTCTTCCAGAACAAAATAAGCAAATGGTCAACGAGAAGAGAAAAAAATACAATAGAATAACGACAGCAATAAAGCAACAAAGATACACACAAACAATATAAATATATACATACACGTACACACACATGTATATATATATATATATATATATATATATTTATATATCAACACTAAACAGTTAGCAGTAGGCCTATCCCCTAACAATTAGTGGTGTCAGACAAAAATGTCTGATCTTATACTTTTTATGCCAATCAGTGAATAACCCCTAAATGCAGAAACTTCCACATTAGTCATTCTAAATATATTACACAGGAGACTCATCAACAGTAAGCCAGCTACACAAAATGCACCATTAAACCTATTTCAAAAAACTTTCTTCCACTATATAATGATGAGATATACCAATCTCGCACTTTCTTCATTACATACATCAGCTTGCTTTTCCGCCTACCCTTTTCCGGCACACAATTTAACAGACACATACCTATATATATATATATATATATATATATATATATATATATATATATATATATATATATATATATATATATATATATATATATATATATATATATATATATATATATATATATATATATATATATATATATGATTGATTTAAGGATTTCAGGCATCCTGACATCTAAGGTCATTGACGCCGATATCATTTAGTTTATATATACAAAAAATTAGAGATTATTCAATTAAAACCGTAAAAGTTGGATGTCATTATAAACGTTAGATAGTTTTCAGAAGACCTGCTTCTGAAATAAATCTAAAAATGCCACTTTCATAGTAGAACACATCATGTCCAATACTCTCACACAAATAGCTTTGAATGCAAATACCTTCCGACCGTGATCACTTCTCCTATTCATCTAAGTAGTCAGTAATAAGCAAATGTGAAAGTATCCATGACATCTAAAAAACAAATAAATATATATATATATATATATATATATATATATATATATATATATATATATATATATATATATATATATATATATATATATATATATTATATACATATACATATATATATATATATATATATATATATATATATATATATATATATATACATAAAGATAAGGAAAATACTATTAATAGAGTTAGGACAGCAAGACAAAAGAGTTATAAAATTAGGATGTCGAAATAATATTGAGAAGCAAAAATAGATTACACAAAGAGAAATTTAGATTCGAAAATTTGATTGATTGAAAGTTTTTTGGCATCCTGACATCTAAGGTCATTAACACCGATAGCATTTATTATACATGAAAAATAAAAGAGAATTCAATTAAAACCAAAAACGTTAAGATGTCATTATAATAGTTATATAGTTTTCAGAAGACCTGCTTCTGAAATAAATCTAAAAATGCCGCTCGCATAGTAGGACACATCATGTCCAAGAATCTTAGCGAGGATGAACCTGCCACCCTCACCTCGAGCCTCAAACAAATATCTATTCCTTAAGTTATTATAATTAGGGCATTCGGTCAACAAATGCCTCACTGTTAGAGGTACTAAACAGTCTTCACAATAGGGTTGGTGTTGGCCCTTCAGCAGAAACTCGTGTGACCAATACGGGGACGACAAAGAGAAGTCTCCCATTTTCGGGGCATCATGTTATACCTCCAAGGTGATATGGCATTTGTTACTTCTCTCATTTTATTGCCATCTAGACTACCCCAGTGCTGTTGCCATTTATTACAAAGCAATTTCTTGATGTTAGATAGGAAATCGTTACACGGAATGGGATATCTTCTTGGCAGCAACTCGGATGCAGCATTCTTTGCCAGTGAATCTGCCTTCTCATTCCCACACACACCTACGTGTGCTGGAACCCAACAAAATCTAACTGTTATACCTCTCCGTCCAATAATAAAAAGCCATTCTAAAATCTTTAAAACTAGAGGGTTGCTATTATTAAAAACTTCTAAAGCTTGAAGGACACTCCTTGCATCACTAAAAATTGTAAAATTACCCTCCTTTTCCAAAGCTATTTTCTCCATAGCAGTTAGTATGCCATACAGTTCGACAGTAAATATGGAAGCTGTTAGAAGAAGTGCACCTCTACAATTAAAACCATTACTATGTACTCCAAATCCAACGCCAGCATCAGATTTGGAGCCATCAGTATATAAAAAAGTCGATCCTCTATGTTCTTCAACATGTTCCATAAAAAGAGACCTGGCTTCTAGGTAGGTCATATTCTTCTTAACTTCAATAAAGTATTTACAAAAAGATATCTCTGGTAATTTCCATGGAGGCGTTGATGATACCTCGAATGGAAGTACCTTACTTCTAATTATATCTAGACTGTTTAATAATCTTTTCAACCGAAAGCCATAAGGTTGAGGAGATTTTGGGTGCAACTCAAAGTATGATGCGTGTCTTACAAGGCTTGCAGTCTGAAATGGAAGATATTCGGTAAAGGTCTAGAGGTAACTCTCCAGTATCAACATGGAGACTTGGGATAGGGGAGGTTTTAAATGCTCCTTTAGACAATCTAATACCTGCATGATGTATCGAGTCTAATATTTTTAACCAGCTTGGGGTGGCTGAAGAGTATATTTCACATCCATAACTAATTTTGGAAAAAATCAAGGCCTTGTATAATTTTAAAATAGTATTGCGGTCTGCCCCCTATGATGTATGGGACAATACTTTTAAAATATTCAGAGCCTCGAGACATTTAGCTTTTAACGCTTTTAAGTGAGAAACCCATGTAAGCCTACAATCAAATATCAAACCTAAAAATTTAGCTTCACTTGCACATGGTATCCGTTGACCTTTAATGTATATATCCGGGTCTGGATGTACTCCCCGGATACGACAAAAATGGACAATGGTAGTTTTACTTGTCGAGAACTTAAATCCATTCATGTCAGCCCAATGGATAATTTTTGTCAATAGAGTTGAATTTTTCTCTCAACCATTGCCATTCTAATGCCAGCAAATGATATTGAGAGATCATCCACAAATAATGTTGAGAGAACATCTTGGGGAACGACTGAGGATATCCCATTAATTGCTAGTGCAAACAGGGTTACACTCAGCACACTCCCCTGAGGAACTCCTTCTTCCTGACACTTACTCTCTGATAGAGTTTCCCCCACTCTCACTTGAAAAACTCTATGCGAAAGAAATGACTGAATAAATAGTGGTAGTTCTCCTTTTAATCCTAGTTCATGAATTATGAATTGTTTTAAGTATACCATATCTCCATGTGGTGTCATATGCATTTTCAAGGTCGAAAACAAACTGTCACATGGCGCTGTTTGGAAGCAAACGCTTCACAAATAGAGGACTCAAGTCTATCAACACCTCAGTTATTGAGTGCATTTTTCTGAACCCACATTGAATCGGTGATAAAATACCCTTCTTTTCAAGGTACCACATCAACCTTGCATTGACCATCTTCTCCATGATTTTACATAAACATGAAGTCAATGTAATAGGTCTATACCTTGCTCCCAAAAACTTGTCCTTACCAGGTTTTAAAAACGCTAAAATAATGGCTAGTTCCCAAGCACTTGGGTAACTATGATCATGCCATATCCTATTAATAATACTTAAAATAAATAACTTTGTATTAAAATGTACATGTTTAACCATTGCATATGGAATTCCATCGTGTCCAGGGGCTGTATCGTTGCAAGTAACGAGTGCGGAATCAAGTTCTCTTTCAGTAAAGGGAGAATTATACGATTCTTCCCTTCCTGTTGCAAAATTTAAAATTTTCTTTTCTTCAATGCTCCTGTACTGGTGACCAGGAGCTGCTACACTCTTACACGATACATTTGAAAAATGGTCAGCCAGGGCATTGCTAACTTCATTTCCTTCAGTCACAACCTGACCATTCACTTTCAACACTGGTGGTGGGTTCGGGGTAAATTTGCCTGCAATCTTTTTTATTTTCCTCCATACAGAAGATGGTGGTGTTCTACTATTAATGGAGGAAACAAAAGCCACCCAAGATTGGCGTCTAGCTTCTTTCATGGCACGAAGGAACTGTGCTCTACACTTTTTGTATGATATCAAATTTTCATCCGTACGGCGTCTACGCAATCTAGTCAGGGATTTTCTGGTGGCTCTGTGAAAGGCTGTTAATTCTGAGGACCACCACGGGACTGGTCGTCTTTTGGATAGTCCTGTGGTTTTGGGAATCGAATAGATTCCTGCTGTATGGAGAGTTCCATTCAGTAGGTCTATGGCATCATCAATACTTTCAAACTGTTCTGCTCTCCCTTCGATTTCACTTAGCTCAGAAAATTTAGCCCAGTCTGCCTTGTCTAGATTCCATCGTGGCGATCTTTGCAAAGGTGGACCCTTCATGGTGTTTATAATGATTGGTGCATGATCACTAGTATGCCAATCATCTAATGTCCTCCAATCAAAATCAAGAAGGCAGTTAGAGCTTGCAATTGAAAGGTCAATGCATGACAAGGTACCTATTTGAACATGAAAGTGCGTGGGCTCTCCTGTATTAAGGAGTCCTACATCCTCATTCTCCACAATTGATGAGATAATATTGCCCCATGTGTTGGCCAAAACATCACCCCATAAAGGATGTCTACCATTCATATCTCCCAGTAAGAGAAAAAGTTGAGGGAGTTGTTGAATGACCTCTGCTAAATCATCATATAAAATATTATCATTTGGAGGTACGTACAGAGAGCATATTGTATATTTTCTCCCTATATCAATTTGCACAACCACTACCTGCAGGGTTGTACTTATAGACATAGATATTTGGGGAACATTTCGACGAATGTACATGAGACTTCCACCATGGCTCACTGCTTGTTGATTATATGGTGTTTTATAGCTAACATACTCTCGAGGACTAGGAGTGTTAGAATCAAGCATACTTTCCTGTAGACATACAATTATGGGGGAATGTTCATGAATTAGGAGATTAAGTTCTTCATATTTCGCCCTCAAGCCCTGACAGTTCCATTGCAAAATCGAGGAGAAAAATATGGATTATTTCTGGAAGACATCTTGGACGAAGTCTTCCCATTAGCAGTTTTTAATCTAACATTGTTACCTGTAGGTTTCTTCAGAGGTGGTCTTGTTATGTTGGGTTTTACGTTTGTGTTTTTCTTTGTATCCTTTTGATCTATTTGTTGAGGTGGATGGTGGACCTCAAATTGAATTTCTGATTTATTCAGTTTATCTTCTGGTTCATTAGAAACATCAACAGACAAAACATCAAATTTATTTGATGTCATAACCTTAACGTTTCTAATGGAGGGTGGTGAGAGAGATGGAGGTCTCTCTCTTTTACGATTAATAGATGGTGGGATTCGAGGTTTTTGCACCTTTCCCACTACAGGTGCATCAGGTAAGTTGGTCTTAAGTGGAACCTCCATCAGATCAGGCAAGGACATGGCCTGAGAGAGGTTTGTACTATTTTTTGTAATGGGGGATGAAGTTTGTACAGCAATGGGCAATGCCCTAGTGTTAATACACCGTGGTAAAGCCTCAGGAGGTAATATGGTTACCTCGTTATTTGACATTTTATCAGATGGTATACTTTTTTTTTTGAGCTATTGGCAGTACTAGGTTGATTTGATTTTAATGCCTTAGCATATGTATTTGATTTATTTAACAGTCTTTTGGCATGGGTCACACTTATATGTTCTAAGTTCGATTTGTTGAGGGCAGCTTCCTCCAACTTATATAGCTCACAGCTCCTGTCTGTGGATTTATGATTCAAGCTGCAATTTAAACACCTGGCTCCAAGTGCACACTCTCCATGGTAAGATTTGGAGCAAATACCACACATCTTCTCATTTTTGCAAACTTTAGACGGTTGCCCAAATTTAAAACAATTGAAGCATTGCAGTGGCTTCTGCTTGAAGGGTCTAACTTTAATCCTTTCGTTCTCAATAATAATATGAAAAGATACATCAGCATCCTGGAACGTAAGGATTATCATTGATGTACCTAGGACTTTGTGAACTTTCCATACATTTAATGGACACATGGCCAGTATCTCCTCCTCTGCAAATTCATATAGATCTCTGTTAAAAACTACGCCCCTTCCGTAGCTAAAATTTAGGTGAGGTTTGACATCTAACTTAATGTCATCATTACTTATTTTCATATTGGACAATATTACAGACTGTATACTGGATTTGGCACGGATAAGGAAACTATTTTTTCCAAAACGAGATATATCGCCTGGTGCAATAGTTCCTACTTTTTTCTGAATCAATTTGCATATTTTAAAATAATTCCCTGTAACCCCCTTTGATTCAGCTATAAGCCACATCGGTGGTTTTGGATTTCTCTGGGAGGGCATAACTAAATCTGCGTCTTTTTCCAACCAATCGGCAGGCCTATACACATCCAAATCTTTTGGTTATTAATTTTAATATTATTCAAGTTACTTATTTCATTAAATGCTTCGTCATAACTACTGTAAGATATCCATGAATCCCATGTTTCAGCTTCAAGTTTCATCCTTATTTCTTTTATGCATCCATAACCTTCAAATGCTTTACATAGATCATCATGATTTGTCTCTATTGAAATTTGGGTAACATGAAGGATTCGAAGTTTCCTAATGTTACCCATATTACTCGATTTTGAAATATCAGTAGAATGGTCCTTTCCCATTCCGAGGTCATCAACAGAACTTTCCCTTATCACATTATCAGAGGTCGTCAACAGTGCCGGGGGGGAGTCAGCAAATCCAGGGGATGGGGAGTCAGTATTTGAAGGGTCCATAGTTAAGGGTGGGGTTTTTTGTTTTTTGTTGGTTTTGTTGGTTTACCTGCTTGAGAATTTTGAGAAAGTATCATATATTGGAAAGGAAATTTGCATTCTCCGCTATCGGCATAATGAGAGTATACTTCCCAGATGGTCCACTCCATACCCTACCCGAAGGATAGCATCAAAACAGATATAGAGGCACAGGTGTAAGCTAAACCCACCTATTAGGACTGAGACCAAGGATATATGGAATCATCCTCCCCATATCTGTAATGATGGGCTTCCGGCCAAAAGCTAAGAGTCCCACCTCAAGGATTGGATCCCCCTGGATTCCGATGACCCAACCCTTGAGAGTAGTTCCGCCAAAAAGGTCTAAACCATCTTTGGGATGGCTGAGATCATCCAATACTCTCATATATAGCTTTGAATGCAAATACCTCCCAAACGTGTTCCCTTCTCCCATTCATCTAAGGCAGTAATAATGAATGTGGAAATATCCACGCCATTTAAATAAAATAAAAATAAATAGATAAATAAATAAATGAACAAATAAAATATATATATATATATATATATATATATATATATATATATATATATATACTTAAGAGAAATAATACTCAGAGTTAGGACAGCAAGACAAAAGAAAGTTGATAAAATTAGAAGGTCGAAGAAATATTGAGCAGAAGGAATAGAGGAAAGGGAGAGAAATTTAGATTCGAACTTGGGGAGTAATTTCCCCAAGTTCGAGAGCCCTCTTGCCCGTCATCAAGTTTCAGCACGGGAATGGAATGCCGTGCTGAAGCTCAATGACTTCATCAAGGCATTCTCTCATTAAGAGGGTACATACATATATATATATATATATATATATATATATATATATATATATATATATATATATATATATATATATATATATATATATATATATATATGTGTGTGTGTATTTACTGTATAGATTATTCATTATATAGGCACACATAGCATAACATACTGTATATGACAATATCACTAGTTCAAATGGGAATTTTCATACTCACAAACGTTAAGCCAAAATACCATTTCAAACAGAATTTACTTCATATCCGAAACGAATTATACCCAAGGGGAAACAAATATCCTGATACCCCACCAACCTTTGCCAGGACTTATTTAATCAGCTTACGAGAGAGATCCAAGTTTATACAGACTGCTGTGCTTAACGATGTCTAATTTACGGTCTATAATTAAAATAAGAATTACCCTATCTCTACCATGATAATCAGCTTTAAGTTAGTAATACATGTCTATCCATGATAATTTTGTCTCTAATTCACATTAAACTTTTCTGGCCTTTATTAGGCCAAAAATACAGACGAAATGAAACTAGCAGTCCAATTTATTTTTCTAACCTATTTGTGACCCAACAGAGCCTTAACAACCTCAAGAGCATACACCTAGTTCAACACCCTAATTGCTGGCCCGACAGTACTACATTGAATCATTCTCTCTGGTTACGGTTCACATTCCTTTTGCCTACACATACACCGAATAGTCTGGCTTATTCTTTGCAGATTCTCCTCTCTCCTCATAAACCTGACAACACTGAGATTATCAAACAATTTTTCCTCACCCAAGGGGTTAGCTACTATACTAATTGTTATGTGCTACTTTCCTCTTAGTAAGGGTAGAAAAGACTCTAGCTATGGTAAGCAGCTCTTCTGGGAGGACACTCCAAAATCAAACCATTGTTCTCTAGTCTTGGGTAGTGCCATAGCCTCTGTACCACGGTCTTCCACTGTCTCTTGGGTTAGAGTTCCCTTCCTTGACAGTAAACTCGGGCACACTATTCTATCTATTTTCTTTTCCTCTTGTTTGTTAAAGTGTTTATAGTTTATATAAGAAATATTTATTTTACTGTTGTTACTCCTCTTAAAATATTCTATTTTTCCTATTTCCTTTCCTCACTAGGCTATTTTTCCTGTTAGGGCCCCTCGGCATATAGTATCATGCTTTTCTAACTAGGGTTGTAACTAAGTAAGTAATAATAATAATAATAATAATAATAATAATAATAATAATAACACCGTAAACATTAATACTTCATCAAAGATCCCTCATAAATGGCAGGGGGAAGGGATAGGACTATGTACTGGAGACCGACCGTAAACACATGATCAACGCTCTCCATTAAGCTAAGACCAGGGAGGGTCAGGCAATGACTGTCGGGTCATCAACAGGTAAACCTAGAGGCTTTTTAACTGTGGGGTATCAGCAACAAAAATTACCAAGAAACCATTTTAAATGTGTAGGAATTAAGGGAATTGGAACAACTAAGTGCATCAACATTGTGGCGGTTGGTACTCTATACTACGAAGTAGCGACCAAAACAGTTGCAGGCACCGAGGACATTAGTGAAAGTTTTATACTGAAATAAAAACTTAAGGGAGAATACCAAACAGAATGCCTTTCAGGGGTATGCAAGGTAATCGTCATTTTGGAGAGAAAAGAAACTACAGCTTCAACATATAAAAAAAATCTTATGAACAATACCTGGTTTACCGAAAGCATTATATAAAATAATTCTTGCCTTCTGATTAGAATAAATATCAACGCAACATGTCGCCTAGTAACTTCAAATGTTCGGAATCCTCAAGTTCAGCATCTTTCACTATCTTAGGTTAGAGTTGTTTTGCTTGAGGGTACACTTAGGCACACCATTATATGTGTTTTCCTTTTTTTCTTTCATCACTGAGCTATTTTCCCTGTTGGGGCCCTTAGCCCTTAGGCTCATAACATCCTGCTTTCCCAACTAGGGTGGTAGCTTAGCTGGTAATAACGATAGTTACAATAATTGGCCTTCTAAAGTAAAGCAAACT
>NC_090725.1:239561982-239564482 GCF_036898095.1 Palaemon carinicauda | reverse complement strand
TGCAGTATTGGGGAGGGGGGGTCTACCCAGGGTGACACCCTAAAACGGGGTGACACCCCGAGAGTTACATCTACAAAAAGTTTGTCTTTCTAGCTCGAGGGTTATGATATGATTTTCAAAAAGTTATTCAATACTGGGGACACACTCAAAGGTGTTGACACTTGGGGGTGGAACCTTCAAAAAGATCGACCAAATCATGGTGACATCCTCGAGAGGTGTGTCACCCCAAATGCTACAACTATTTAAAAAAAAAAAAAAAAAAAAAAAAAAAAATTCTTGTATACTGTATACATTGCTCCTAGAATAATTCACATATCCAAATGAAAATTTAAGGGATTAAGGGAAATATATTTTCTCTTTTCTGCTAATTTCCATGTTGATAACTGCAATAGAAAAGACACAGCTGGCATGATGCCTTTTTGATAAGGTGTTCAATGCAGCAACTTTTAGAGTAAACAGCATGATAGTGAGATATCAACGAGGGACAAAACTGATCCCATAAACAAAATTCGGCCTAAGTTGTACATATCTAGTTTATTCTTAATATTTTACCTCATATTATGAACGAGCCATCAAAGAGACACTTTTACCAACAAAAAATAACCTTACAGAAAAAGCAACCAAGAATGATAAAAACAAAACAAGAATAAGGCATTTGCTCAAATAGTAACAAAAAGGGATGCAATCGAAGATTTAAGAAAAAGAGATGAAATGAAGAAAAATAAAGGGACAACCCCAAAGAAACGCATTAAGAGAGATAAAAACAAAACAAATAATGGAAATACAAAGCAACCAAATATTTCTCAATTTTTTAAGAAACATTTGTGCAAACGCTAAAGTGAATATAAAAAAATCTAAATTGACCAAGGTAATTAATAGTGATAATTCAAACTACTTGTATAGTCCTGATAGTGAATCAAAAGGAATTTAATTCATTTTGGAAGAGCGTTTCACCTCCATATAAAGAAGCCTCAGTTGTAGGAAAATGGTATGTGGTAATTTATAAAGATAAGGAGCATCCATTATTTTGCAATGGTAGAGCAATAAAACGGTTTTTAGAGGAAGAAGGAGGCAAAGTGACTCACCCTGAGTTAAATAGCTTGAAACCACATATCATCATCATCTGCTCCTACGCCTATTGACGCAAAGGGCCTCGGTTAGATTTCGCCATTCGTCTCTATCTTGAGCTTTTAAATCAATACTTCTCCATTCAACATCTACTTCGCGCTTCATAGTCCTCAGCCATGTAGGCATGGGTCTTCCAACTCTTCTAATGCCTTGTGGAGCCTGGTTGAAAGTTTGATGAACTAATCTCTTGGAGAGAGCGAAGAGCATGCCTAAACCATCTCCATCTAACCCTCACCATGATCTCATCCACATATGGCACTTGAGTGATCTCTCATAGTTTTATTTCTAATCCTGTCCTGTTATTTAACTCCCAATATTCTTCTTATGGCTTTGTTCTCAAATCAAAAAAACCTGTTGGATATTGTTTCATTGTTATACCACGACTCATATCCAAACAGTAACACCGATCTCACTAAACTGATATATAGCCAGACCTTTATATGTAATTTCAGGCGATTTGATTTCCAGATTTTACTTGACCTAGCCATTGTTTGATTTGCTTTTTTCAATCTTTCATTGAACTCAAATCCTTAATCCGTGTATTAGAAATCATAGTTCCTGAATATTTAAATGGTTCCACCTCATTAAACCTTTTTCCTTCCAATGATATTTCATCTTCCATTGCATGTTCCATTCTCCTCAACTCTGTCTTTCTTCTATTTATCTTGACCTGCGGTATTCTGTTAATAAGGACAGTGTCATCAGCATACTCTAGGTCAGCTAATTTCCTGTTACCAGTCCAGTCCAATCCTTCTCCAACATCCCCAACTGTTCTATGAATTACAAAATGCATGAGGAAGATAAACAACATAGTATTTTGATGACAACTGACGTAAGTGTGATTATTTTCTTTCTGATTATACTCACTGACCATAGTTGTTTTGACTAATTTTTCATGGCCGGATGCCTTCCCTGCCGCCAAGGCAACTATGGTCAGTGAGTATAATCAGAATGAAAATAATCACACTTACGTCAGTTGTCAAGAAAATACTATGTTGTTTATCTTCCTCATGCATTTTTTAATGCATAGAACAGTTGGAGATGTTGGAGAAGGATTGGACTGGATTGCTAACAGGAAATTAGCTGACCTAGAGTATGCTGATGTAATTGTGATGCCTCTGTAATTATTGCAATCAGTCAGATCTTATTTTTGCCGTTTTCACCAACACTCCTAGCTCCCATTCATCAGGCTTTGCCTCTTCACACCACATTCTACAAAATAATCTTGTAAGTAATCAGGGAGTCACTTCATTTTCGGCCAATATTAACTTAGCAGTTATTCCATCATAACCAGAGACTTCCCATCTCTTCGAGTTTTTTAAAAGATAGCTTTGACTTCAAACACACTGAATTCCTTGATGGGCATATCAAG
>NC_090725.1:239527764-239561482 GCF_036898095.1 Palaemon carinicauda | reverse complement strand
ATAATGCTAGCAAGTTTATACCTAAACATGCGGTTTACCTCATCGCTCTGTAGTTCCTTGGTGGAGTAAAGAATGTGCCAACGCAAGAAAAGTGACCCGAACTTGGTTCAGAAGATACTTGAGAACAAACTATGTAGCAGATAGAATAGCGTACCTCAGAGCCTGTGCCAAACAAAAAAGAACTTTTAAAAAAAGCAAAGAGAGCATCTTGGAGAAATATATATCTAATATTAATACCAAAACTCCTTCAAAGGAAATATGGGACAAGATTTGAAAACTTCAAGGCAAATTCGTCCCTAAGCCTCTACCAATATTAAGGGAAAATAATAAATATATATCTGACCCCAAAGATGTAGCAGAGGTTCTTGCTAAGCACTTTGCCCATGTATCAAGTGCTGACAACTATTCCCAGCATTTCAACAAATTAGAGCATCAACATCTGTTGTTCCTCCTGCTTCTTCAAATACTGAAGCTTTTAACCTGCCTTTTAGTATGGAGGAGATGCAAAATGCTATCTCTAGCTCTTCTTTAACTGCCCCAGGTGAAGATGGCATCCGGTATGAAATGATATCACATCTTCCAGTGGATACCAAGGAATTTTTATTAGAAACCTTTAATGGTCTATGGGCTTCCCATACATCTCCCGATTCCTGGCATACTTCAATTGTAATTCCAGGCCACAAGTCTGGTAAAGACCCAGAACTGCCATTTAGTTATAGGCCCATATCCTTGACCAGTTGCATATGCAAACTATTTGAGAGAAGGATCAACAACAGACTTGTGTGGTATCTAGAATAAAAAAATCTTTTATCTAACAGACAATTTGGTTTTAGGAAGAACCGAAGTACTCTAGACCCTTTGCTGATGTTATCAAGGGAAAATTTCAAAGGCCTTTTCTGGGGTCGACCTGTGACGGCCGGCGAAAAAGTCCTTCTTTGTACTTTTTCTGATATAAATCTTCCAAATATACCAGAGAAAATTAAAAGCATGGAATGCAGAGGTTACAACCCTCGCGCGAGCACCTTGTTGGTGTCGTATATCTAACAAGGGCGTTTGTAAAACACTATTCACAGGCTGTCTTCCATTTAGATAATCCCTTCATCAAAGGGGGAGGGGCCGTGACAGGCCCTAGAGAATACAGTTTGGGTTACCCTACCGACACCTACCACTCGCGCTCCACCAGGTCATCCTTCTGTTTTGGACTTGCCCGCAAAGTTGATAAGTGTTTTGCCCAGTGTTTTTCAATATTAATCTTACCCGATAATCATATAGCTGTCAACTCCGTTTGCCCGACAGAAATCTACGGACGGGATACGCCAGCGATCGCTATACAAGAGGGGGGTGTACTCACCAGCGCCATCTGTGGTCAGGTACTCCAGTACTTCTTGTCAACACCACCTCAATTTTTCCTCTGTCGTGCCGCCGGCAAGACCTACATGGATACGCTGTTGATTTTGGAGTCTTTGTTCACGGTTTTGGTGAAGTATTGCTCTAAAATTTAGCCTTCGCTATACAGGAAGCTTTTTCCTTAGCTTAGATAGCTTTTGGAATTAAATTGATTTAATGGTTAACGATCTTTGCTTTACTTTGGAATCCCCCCTTGACTGTTCTCTAATTCAAGATGTCCGACCACTCTCAAGCTCCTAGACAAAGGCGATGTAGTGTTAGGACGTGTAGTAGGCGGTCTTCCGAAGGCCTCGGTTGATCCTCACACCGTTTGTTCCGACTGTAGGGGAAAATCCTGTCAGTTGGAAGATCGATGTGAGGAATGTGCCGGGCTTTCGGAATTCGATTTTAAATGAATTCCTCAAGTATACGGCTAGGTTAGAGAGGGAGAGAGTTACGAGGAGTTCTTCTCGCTCTTTGGTTTATTCCTCCCCCCATGATCCTCAACCTTTTCCTTCCCCTGTAGTGGTGACCCCCCGAACCTATTACGAGTGCTCAGCCTGATATGTCGGATATGTTACGTGCCATTCAGGCTCTAGGTGATAAGGTGGAGTCTTTAGTGAGTGACCACAATCTTCTCTTGGCAGATGTCAAGGAACTTAAAGTGAAAAGTGCAGTGGGAAGTGTTAGTGCCAGTGCTGTGCCTAGTGTCAGTGTCAGTGTTGCGCATGAGGATACTTCTGTGCGTGCCAGTCGTCCTCCCAGTCCGGGACCTCTTGCAAGCTCCCAAGCCCAGGGGAGAAGCAATGTCGAAGGGCAAAAAGGGTTCGGCAGGCCTTGATCGGCGCACAGTTGTATCCTCAGTGGTTGCGGGCGTATCTGATAGAGATCGTCACTTCCACTCCCAGACGATTGAGCCCTTTATTTCCTCGTCTGCGGAAGAAGTTTCCAGGAGGAAACGCTGGACCCAGGTCTCACGACCTCTTAAACGTAAGGTCCAGACCGAGCGAGTCCAACAGCCCAGGTGTAGCCACTGGGCCAGTTCGGACTCGCCGCAGTCATCTGATGACTGCACGCCTCCTAAGAGAGGTAAAGCGATGCCTCAACAGGCCTCTGCTCCAACTTCTGTTGATCCCAAGTTGTCTATGCTGCAGACAATGCAGTCTCAGCTTGCGGTGTTGATGCAGGAGTTTCAGGCAGAGAAGGTTAGCACACCTCCTCCTGCGAGCGCTCCTCCACCTCTGCGCAGTCCACCCTGCCAGACGTATGATGTTGAGGCTCCTCCTGCCTCCATGCGTGAGCTGCCGCATTGGGAGTTGCCAGGTACCAGCGCTATGCAGCAACCTCCACTTTCCTTGAGGCAGGAACCTCTTGCTATGCGGCAACCTCCTCAACCCTTGAGGCAGGAGCCTCATGCTTTTGCAGCAACCTCCTCTACTCATGAGGCAGGAGCCTCATGCGTTGCGGCAACCTCCTCCATCCTTGAGGCAGCAGCCTCATGCGTTGCGGCAACCTCCACCATCCTTGAGGCAGCAGCCTCATGCTATGCGGCAACCGCCTCAACTCTTGAGGCAAAGAGCCTCTCTCTTGCGCAGCTACCTCCTCAACCCTTGAGGCAGACGCAACTCTTGAGGCAGGAACCTCATGCTATGAGGCAGCCGCCTCAACGCATGCAGCAACCGCATTCTTCGCAGCATGAGCCTCTTCCCATTCAACATGAACCGCATACCATGCAGCATGAGCCTCATGCCTTACAGCATTTGCCTCTGACCACGCTTGCTCCTCAGACCTCCGCAGAACCTCCTTCATCCCAGCCTCTTGACTTTGTCATTGCCAGCCCTCATCCTCTTCAGCAGAGACTTGATGATGGATCCGCAAGTGCGCATGCACCCGTTCTACAGGAATTCAGCCATTCAGCATACCGCTTTATCGTTACCTCTCGCTTCTCAACCCTCAGGTGATGAGGTTTCTGAGGATGAAGCTGCTCACCTGGATGATCCTTCTTCTGATGTGGAGGAACACAAGTCGTCGCCACCTTCCTTAGACTTTCGTAAGGTCCTGACTCTGTTCAGAGAGTTATACCCTGAACACTTTGTTTCTGCAACCCCTCGTTCTCCTCCATCCGAGTTTTCTCTAGGCATGCAGCCTATTACGTCTGCCTACACCAAGCTTGTCCTCGCCAGATCATCAAAGAGAGCTTTGAGGATTTTAGGGGATTGGTTGCAGTCCAAGCAGCAACTGGGAAGGACATCTTTTATGTTTCCTCCTCCTAAGCTGGCTTCTAAGTTGGGCGTCTGGTATGCCACGGGAGAGGAACCAGGCTTGGGGGTCCCTGCCTCTGCCCAGGCCGACTTCTCAAGTTTGGTTGACTCTCCCCGTAGGTCGGCTATGAGACGCTCTAAGGTCTGCTGGACCTTTTCTGATCTGGACCACTTGTTGAAGGGAGTCTTTCGCGCCTTCGAAATTTTTAATTTCCTCGACTGGTGCCTGGGGGCCTTGAGCAAGAAGACTGCCCCTTCTGACAAAGACTCGGCCATGCTGATCATGTCCTGTATGGACAGAGCAATTCGCGATGGTTCTGGCGAACTTGCTTCTTATTTTTGTCTCAGGAGTCCTCAAGAAAAGGGAACATCTATGCTCCTACCTATCTACTGGTATCACCTCTTGCCAGAGGTCACAGTTGCTGTTTGCTCCTCTCTCCAAGTTCCTGTTTCCGGAGGAAGCTAATCAAAGAGATGGCTGCGGCTCTTATCCAGAAAGATACGCATGACCTCATGGCCTCTTCAGCTCGTAAGGCTAAAATCGTACCTTCAGTGCCGAGAACTTACCGCACCCCGGTGGCTGATACACCTGCTACCAGATTCATTCCGCCCTTTCGTGGCAGAGCCCCCAGCCGAGGAAGTTCCCGTCCAGACGGTCACAGGGGCAAGTCCAAGAAAGGTGCCAAGTCCACGAAAAGCAAGCTTTGACTTTCCTCCTCTCCAGACAGCTTTAGGAGCCAGACTCAAGACCTTCTGGCAAGCCTGGGAAAGAAGAGGTGCAGACGCTCAGTCTGTCAAGTGGCTAAGGGAGGGTTACAGAATTCCGTTCTGCCGCAATCCCCCTCTGACCACATCTCCCATCAACCTCTCTCCCAACTACAAGGAGAAGGACAAGAGGCTAGCGTTACATCAAGAGGTGTCGCTCCTGTTACAGAAGGAGGCAGTGGTGATAGTCCGGGACCATCAATCCCCGGGCTTTTACAACCGTCTCTTCCTGGTGGCCAAGAAGACAGGAGGTTGGAGACCGGTGCTGGACGTCAGTGCGCTCAATGCTTATGTCACCAAGCAGACGTTCACAATGGAGACGACGAAGTCGGTCCTAGCAGCGGTCAGGCAGGAGGACTGGATGGTCTCGTTGGATCTGAAAGACGCCTACTTTCACGTTCCCATCCATCCAGACTCCCAACCTTTTCTGAGATTCGTCTTTGGAGAGGTTGTGTACCAATTCCAAGCCCTGTGTTTTGGCCTAAGCACGGCACCTCTTGTGTTTACGCGACTGATGAGGAATATTGCGAAATTCCTTCACTTGGCGGACATCAGAGCCTCCCTTTATTTAGACGACTGGCTTTTAAGAGCCCCCACAAGTCGTCGCTGTCTGGAGAGTCTCAGATGGACTTTGGATTTGACCAAGGAACTGGGTCTCTTGGTCAATTTAGAGAAGTCCCAGCTCGTTCCTTCCCAAACCATCGTTTACCTGGGAATGGAGATTCAGAGTCAAGCTTTTCGGGCTTTTCCGTCGGCCCCAAGAATCATCCTGAGCATGCTGAAGAAGAACAGATGCTCGGTGAGACAGTGGATGAGTCTAACAGGGACTCTTTCATCGTTAGCTCTGTTCATCGAGTTAGGGAGACTCCACCTCCGCCCCCTTCAGTACCATCTAGCAGCTCACTGGAACAAGGATATGACGCTCGAGGCGGTCTCTATTCCTGTTTCCAAAGAGATGAGGGCTACTCTAACGTGGTGGAAGAGCAACATTCTTCTCAAGGAGGGTCTCTCATTAGCTGTTCAGACCCCCGACCTTCATCTCTACTCGGACGCATCAGACTCGGGCTGGGGCGCGACATTGGACGGACAGGAATGCTCGGGGACATGGAACCAGGAACAGGAAACGCTTCACATCAATTGCAAGGAGTTGTTGGCAGTTCATCTGGCCTTAATGAACTTCAAGTCCCTCCTGCTAAACAAGGTGGTGGAGGTGAACTCCGACAACACCACAGCCTTGGCGTACATCTCCAAGCAGGGAGGGACTCATTCGAGGAAGCTGTTCGAGATAGCAAGGGACCTCCTCATTTGGTCAAAAAGTCGAAAGCTCACGCTGGTAACGAGGTTCATTCAGGGCAATATGAATGTCTCGGCAGATCGCCTCAGCAGGAAGGGTCAAGTCATCCCCACAGAATGGACCCTTCACAAGAACGTGTGCAGCAGACTTTGGGCCCTGTGGGGTCAGCCAACTATAGATCTGTTCGCTACCTCGATGACCAAGAGGCTCCCATTGTACTGTTCCCCGATTCCAGACCCGGCAGCAGTTCACGTGGATGCTTTTCTGCTGGATTGGTCCCACCTCGATCTGTATGCATTCCCGCCGTTCAAGATCATCAACAGGGTTCTTCAGAAGTTCGTCTCTCACGAAGGGACACGGCTGACGTTGGTTGCTCCCCTTTGGCCTGCAAGAGAATGGTTCACAGAGGTACTGCAATGGCTGGTCGACGTTCCCAGGACTCTCCCTCTAAGAGTGGACCTTCTACGTCAACCTCACGTAAAGAAGGTACACCCAAGCCTCCACGCTCTTCGTCTGACTGCCTTCAGACTATCGAAAGACTCTCTAGAGCTAGAGGCTTTTCGCAGGAGGCAGCCAGAGCGATTGCCAGAGCAAGGAGGATATCCACTCGCAGAGTCTATCAATCTAAGTGGGAAGTCTTCCGAAGCTGGTGCAGAGCCAATGCAGTTTCCTCTACCAGTACCACTGTAACCCAAGTTGCTGACTTCCTGTTACATCTTAGGAATGTTAAATCTCTTTCAGCTCCTACGATCAAGGGGTACAGAAGTATGTTGGCAGCAGTTTTCCGCCACAGAGGCTTGGATCTTTCCTCCAACAAAGATCTGCAGGACATCCTTAGGTCTTTTGAGACCTCTAAAGAACGTCGCTTGTCCACTCCAGGCTGGAATCTAGACGTAGTCCTAAGGTTCCTTATGTCATCTAGATTTGAACCTCTCCAGTCAGCCTCTTTCAAAGACCTTACTCTCAAAACTCTTTTCCTCGTCTGCCTTGCAACAGCCAAAAGAGTAAGTGAGGTTCACGCCTTCAGCAGGAACATAGGATTCACATCTGAAACGGCTACATGTTCCTTACAGCTCGGTTTTTTGGCAAAAAATGAGCTTCCTTCACGTCCTTGGCCTAAATCGTTCGAAATTCCTAGCCTTTCCAACATGGTGGGTAACGAACGGGAGAGAGTTCTTTGCCCTGTCAGAGCTCTTAAGTACTATCTTAAAAGGTCAAAACCCTTACGAGGACAATCAGAGGCCTTATGGTGTGCTATTAAGAAACCTTCGATGCCTATGTCTAAGAACGCAGTTTCTTATTACATAAGGCTTCTGATTAGAGAAGCTCATTCTCACATGAAGGATGAAGACCTTGCTTTGCTGAAGGTAAGGACACATGAAGTGAGAGCTGTGGCTACTTCAGTGGCCTTCAAACAGAACCGTTCTCTGCAGAGTATTATGGATGCAACCTATTGGAGGAGCAAGTCAGTGTTTGCATCATTCTATCTCAAAGATGTCCAGTCTCTTTACGAGAACTGCTACACCCTGGGACCATTCGTAGCAGCGAGTGCAGTAGTAGGTGAGGGCTCAACCACTACATTCCCATAATCCCATAACCTTTTTAACCTTTCTCTTGAATGCTTTTATTGTTGTTTTGGGTTGTTACGGTGGGCTAAGAAGCCTTCCGCATCCTAGTTGATTTGGCGGGTGGTCAATTCTTTCTTGAGAAGCGCCTAGGTTAGAGGTTGTGTTGAGGTCCTTTAGTATGGGTTGCAGCCCTTTATACTTCAGCACCTAAGAGTTGTTCAGCCTCCTAAGAGGACCGCTGCGCTCAGTAAGGAAGACGTACTTATTAAAGGCAGAGTAATGGTTCAAGTCGACTTCCTTACCAGGTACTTATAATTTCATTTGTTATTTTGAATAACTGATAAAAATGAAATACGGGATACTTAGCTTCTTGATTAACATGTACACTGGTTTTCACCCACCCCCCTGGGTGTGAATCAGCTACATGATTATCGGGTAAGATTAATATTGAAAAATGTTATTTTCATTAGTAAAATAAATTTTTGAATATACTTACCCGATAATCATGATTTAATTGACCCACCCTTCCTCCCCATAGAGAACCAGTGGACCGAGGGAAAAATTGAGGTGGTGTTGACAAGAAGTACTGGAGTACCTGACCACAGATGGCGCTGGTGAGTACACCCCCCTCTTGTATAGCGATCGCTGGCGTATCCCGTCCGTAGATTTCTGTCGGGCAACGGAGTTGACAGCTACATGATTATCGGGTAAGTATATTCAAAAATTTATTTTACTAATGAAAATAACATTTTTCGAAGTGATTGTCGTTAATTCAACATGACTGACGTTGCTACTTCACCCTTACCAATGTTAAGTACCATAGTTTGTTTTGGCAGCTTTTGACAGTACCGGGCATTTGTTCTGTTTCCAATATGGTGGTTTTTAGTTTTGGAAGCGATTGTCCTGCCGAGGTATCGGCAGCCATTTTGGGTTATGTTCGCTTCGGTAAATATGCTAGTTATTTTTGCCCATCTGGTACTCTGTCATCTAGGTTATATCACTTACGTTTTATGGCCTTTTTGTGTTATCATTAATTTTTATTAGTTTATACTATGGTATTTATTTGCTTGCAAGTCCAATTTGGACCTACGAAGAATAGCGATTTAAAGAATAGCGAATTAAAGTTTAGCGATTTAGTCTGTTAGTTTGTACTCGCCTCAGAGGCTTCGATTTAGACTATATCCTTGTTTATTTGTTACGTTGTCGTTATTCTTCGTTCTTGGTTATTACAATTACTAAGAAAAGCAATCAATTTTATTAATTTTCTTGTTTTATTGTGTGATGTTAGTTTTTTATTATGTAACCTTGAGAGCGAAAACAGAGACTGCTCGTTCCCTGTTCTACAGATATGAGTTATCCCTTCTCTCTTTTTCTTTGTTAGCTCGAGTAGAGAGGTGAATTTCCCGTTCTCCGTTTTTATACGATCACGAGTTATTCAGGCCTCCTCTTAGTATCAGAGTTGATGATAGTACGTTTAATATTATAAACGTTTTTATTGATGTGGTTACTGTTAATATAGCTAACACTATTAATAGGTACGTTAGTGTATGAGTCATTAATTGGGGTCGTTTTATACCGACACCCTTAGCTCCGCCTTGAGTTATGCTCCGCTATAATGGATACTCATTGGGTGAGAACTAGTTAACGTACAGGAGCAGATTTTTGGAGTGAAATCCGGCACTCGGACTCCGGCTGAAGCCTTTTACACACGAACCTTTGTCATGTTTGATCATAATTACACCGTTACAGCCGGCTTCACGGGAGATAACACAATCATTCATTGAGGTTAATGTTATCGTACTGGGGACGGTCACGATATCACGGTGACGGGCCTTTGCTACCGGATCTCCGGTACAAACAGAAATCAAGCAGACGGCCAGAACCGGAGTTAACAATGTGATACCGATGAAGACTTCACAGTTTCATTATTACGGTCCCTTTTTTCATCGAATCTCCGGCTTCACTGGAGATAACACAAACATTCAGTATTAGAGAATGTTATCGTACCGCTGAGGATCACGTTTTCACGATGACGGACCTTTTTCACTAGTTCTCCGTTACAAACAGAGATCAATCAGACGATCAGAATCAGGGTATGAACCCCTTTTCATGAATAATCACAATATCGTTATTACGATCCTTTTCATCGAATCTCCGGCTTAACCGGATATCGTACAGGCGATCAGCATTGAGGTTAATATTAGTTTTCCTCTGGTGTTCACGTTGTCACTATGACGGACCTTTGTACCGGGGATTGTTACCGGAGCTCCGGTACAGACAAAGATCACTCAGACCACGGGTGGCCAATCTCTTGTTTTGCTGTAAAGGAAAGGATTTAACATGAATACAAAGTAAACTGTACTTACTTTAATGACACTTTGAATTTGCGTTGGTAATATTCATTAGCTATTCTTGAAAGTCCTAATAAAAATATATGAACATAACTATGCCTATATTTATGCATATATTTAATTCTAACTATGTATAAATATGGATAAATATCCATACAACATCGTGTTCAAATAGAAATAAATTGATTATGCCTATATTTATGCATTTTCAATTCTAACTATGCCTAAATATGAATAAATATCCATACAACATAGTGTTCAAATAGAAATAAATTGATTGTGCCTATATTTGTGCATATTCAATTCTAACTATACCTAAATATGAATAAATATTCATACAACATCGTGTTCAAATAGAAATAAATTGATTATGCCTATATTTATGCATATTCAATTCTAACTATGCCTAAATATGAATAAATATCCATACAACATAGTGTTCAAATAGAAATAAGTTTCCACTCAGTACTGGGAACCGAACGTTGGCCCCTTCTAATGAAGGGCCGGGTCGAGACTAACCATGCCATGAGAGGCTATCTACTGTTCCTTGAAACTCTGGTCAGTGAACAGATGAATCAATAGAATACTAATAGCCAGTAAATAATGTTAGACCCGGTTCTGAACGTCTGAGTCAGGGGTGGCCAACCTGTGGCGGATGCGCCAACAGTGTCACATTTCATGAATACAAGTGTCGAACTATACCCCAAAAGATAGTACATTAAATGACTATTCTTTAAAATTTATTTTTATGAGTTATACAGCTGATCCCAGCCTGTGAATAGGATCACTAACCAAAGTTCAAGGAACATCCAGACTTATGTCCCCTTTCTGTTACAGAAGGTTCGCCTACATGGTTCCCGTCAGGATGATGATGAATCTCTCTGGCCTGCAAGAGAGGCTCTCCGCCCTTGGGTATCAAGGTTGGGAAGAAATGCTCCATCTAGAGGTCCCTATCTCCTCAGAGTGTCCTCTCTAAGGTTGGACGACGACCCCATGGACGGGCAGGTAGGTGGGGATGAGTTTTGAGCCTTCAGCTTTGCAATTACCTACGTCACCGACCTAGGACCCTTAATGGATCCTGATGTTCATGTTACCCTGCATAAACCGTGACTGCTAAAAGCAACACATTCTAGGGAAAACCAAGGGGCTATGACGGAGCTCAAAAGTATGGTGGTGAGTCGGATCCGTTCAGGAACTCGGAAGTTTCCCCCTACAGCCCCAGGCATATCGAAGTAACCTCCTTCGATAAAAACAACGCATAGAGATTTGCCTTACATGTTCCATATATAGATGGTACCATAAATCTGGATGGCGTAGACGTCCTCCCTCTGGGGGACCTAGATTTTACTCCCAGGTACTAGAATTCCCGTTCAACGGATTCGTTCGATTGAAAGAGATTGCCATGGTTAGGTTAGACAAGGTACCGAAGGTAACAGTATTATTTCCTAAAGGGCAGGCCCGATCTGTCTGGACCAGGATGTTGTCAGTCTGGGGGGTACGATAATTCCAAGATCTGCCCTTCCAATTCGACCTACACGTTTGATGGTCTGGTTGGGTAGTTGTGGGAAATACGTTCTGTCTGAGGCCTCTATCAGACAGGAATCGATAGTCGGTTACCCACTCGTCATCACAGCCTTCCTCTGATTCGACGTCTATGCATCCAAATCCCCCTCATCAGGTGGTCTACCTCACTGATTCCCCAGGTACACAGCCCAACCCCGTTGGGATGTTTTACCTGCATACAGTCCTAGATCCGGACCCTCAGGCTCCTCTCGTGGACACCAGAGAGGAAGCTACAGGAGTAGAAGACAGTCTCGCCATCGAGACGGACCTAGGAAAAAGGGGGCTCGGAGAAGGAAAGTACCTAGATTCACCCCCTCACAACGCGGTGGTCCCGGTAGGGGGTAGACTTTACCATTTTCGAGACCATTGGACCTTCGGTCTGTGGGCTCATAGCATAATCTCTAAAGGTTTGAGGTGAAAATGGCCACAAGGTCCTCCTCCTCCACCAGTGACCTTCTCCCAGAAATCCACTCCCATCCTGAAAGAGTACACCACAGGGTTACTCAAGAAGAAGCAATCAAACGGGATCGATCACTGGAGTTCCAAAGCCACCTGTTCACGATTCCGAAGAAAGGCTTGTCGGCATTGAGAGTGGACCTGGACTTGTCAAGCTAAACTCTTACATTCTCTGCGACAAGTTCCGGATGTTGACTATCTCTCAGGTACGGACCTTACTTCCCCGTAGGACCGTCACCACCTCTGTCGATCTTACCGACGACTATTATCTTGCGCCTATAGCTCGAAACTTCTCTTCTTATCTGGGTTTCCGCCTAAGCAGGAAAGCCTTTGTGTTCAAGACATGCCCTTTGGCCTCGACATTGATCCCAGGATATTCACGAAACTGGGAGAGAGTGTTAGAACAACTCAGGAACCAAGAGATACAGATCATTGCTGATCTGGCCGGTTGGCTCATTTGGGCCCGGCCGGTCATAGAAGGCAACAGAGCTACGAAGGAATTACAGTACTTCAATTTCTCGACAACCTGTGATTTCGGGTCAATCTCCAAAAAATCTCGCCTGCAACCATCAGGCCGCTTAGAATGGTTAGCCATTCAGTGGGACCTTTCGAAGCACACGTTGTCTCTCCCTTCCAAAAGGTAAGAGGAATAGTTTCCAAGATCAAAAAATTTTCTCAAACACAAACAGATGTCCGAAGAGCCTTAGAAAGTATCCTCGGACTTTTCCAATTCACTTCAGTAACAGATCTCCTAATAAAAGCCAAACTCAAAGACATCAATCGAGTTTGGAGAAAGAGAGCTACAGTACCTATAAGAGACATGGTCTCGAAGATCCCCTCTGTCTTGAAAATGAGACTACGCCCATGGTCCGAACCGAAGGACCTCTCCAAATCGGTTCCTCTACAATTCCCACCTCCACAAGTGACATTCCATACAGCCGCGTCTCTAAGTGGATGGGGGGGATTACTCCGAACATCAGATGTTTCAGGTTCTTGGTCACTCTCCATGAAACAGTCCCATATCATTGTTCTCAAAGCCATGGCAGTGTTCTTGACCCTGAAGAGAGACTCTCCTCCGAGGTCGACCCACATCAGAGTAGTGTCAGACAGCACAGACGCAGTACACTACGTCAACAGGGGAGGATCCAAGTCACCCAACCTGAATCAGATCCTGGTCACTATCTTCGCCTGGGCAACAGAAGAGAACTGGTTCCTGTCAGCACCTCACCTAGCGGGAGGCCAGAATGTGAGAGCGGACTCACTATCCAGGACGGATCCACTGGAGTCAGAATGGTCTCTAGACATAATTTCATTCCGGTGGATACTCAGGCTCGTTCCAGGCCTCCAGGTAGATCTATTCGCAACTCAGATGAATCACTAACTTCCTTGTTATGTGACCCCAACCCTGGACCCTCGGGTTTATGCCATGGACGCATTACCCCGGGATTGGAACCATTAGAAGAAGATTTCCCTATCTCCCCCAGGGAATCTTCTAAAAACTTTTACACAAACTACGCTCCTTCCGGGGCGCAGTGGCTTTAGTACCACCTCACTGGCCAAGAACAGTTGGTTTCCTCTCCTCCTCGAGTTGAAACTCAGTCCCATCCGGATCCCGTTCCTCAAACTGACCCGAGTATCCAAACTCACTGTGTCAGATTACTCAAGGATAGCCAAAACTCTAACTTTGTGGACTACAGGAAGTTGGCAGCTCGTAGAGATGCGAACATTGAACCGGAAAACGATCTCTTCATCGAATGGGACAAAAGGGACTCGACAATTCGCCAATATGATTCGGCCGTTAACAACTAGTAGGTCCCCTAAGAGTGCAGACCATACTCGTATGTCCCCGCATTTAGCCATCTCTTTCTTGAGGTTCCTATTTGACAAAGGCCTAACAGTTAGCACTTTAACTACCATCAAGTCAGCTTTGAAGATCTTCCTTGTTGGGTTCAACATTAACCTAGCTGATTCCTATTTCTCATCAACCCCAAAAACATGTGCTAGGCTTCGACCTTCGGTTTGGCCACAAAAGGACTCTTGGTCTCTGAACGGTGTTCTCAAACTTGCGATGGACACGGACAATGAATCCTGCTCTTATATCACTCTTCTTAGGAAGACTTTATTTCTAACGGCTATGGCCTCAGGTGATGGAACATCAGAACTAGCAGCTCTCTCACGAAACCCGGAAAACATAGATTTCCTCCCTTCAGCCGAAGTACTCCTTTTCCAGACAAAGCTTTCCTAGCTAAAAAATGAGGATCCGCAAAATAGGTGCTCCCCTCGGAAGATTATTCTTCATCCCCGGGATTTTTCTCCGTGTACAGTCACACTCTCAAGCCCCTTTTTAGCTAGAACTGCCACCCGCTCGTCTGGCCCCTTGGTTATCAGGGAACAAGGAGGTACTATTTCCATTCACGGTATCAGGCAACAAATCCTCTACTTCATTAAACATACTAATCCGGAATCATTTCCCCAGGCTCATGATATACGGACAGTAGATGCCTCCAACAATGATTTCCAGAACAGGGACTTTGATGATTTTAAAAAATATACGGGTTGGAAATCCCCTATGGTTGTCAAACGCCAATATCTAAAGATCTTACAGGCCCTTAAATGCCGACGATGGCAGAGGGGAGCCTTATCCCTCCCCATTAATCTCCTCTTCTTCCTTTCTTCCATCTCTTCTCTTCTCCCTCCTACTTGCCACTCACACCACGTCGCCGCTCTCCTTGGTAGTTCGTTAGTCCTATGATATTTGCCATGTTTAATTCCTATGGTTTAACTGTTATTGTAGTTACCGTTCCTTTAATGTTTAGATATACTTAGACATGTAAGGTTTGATGCCTTTTGCGATTCGACACTCAGTTGGTTCCTTGTCGTCATTATTATTTAACCTTACGTTCCCTATGTCATTTGGCTGGTTGGTAATTGGACGATTACTTTATTATATCATAGTATTGTCGTACATGGTGATTGTATTCTCCTCATTATGTTATTAATTTATTGGGCTTGGAAGGCATTCTCTGGTACTTTTTCGCCGGCCGTCACAGGTCGACCCAGAAAAGGGATTTTGACGAAGGAAAAATCTATTTCTGGGGAGAGACCTGTGACGCCCGGCGAAACCCTTCCCGATTATTTTTGTACGGACCCACCCTTTCCTTGCCAAGCCATATGTTCTTGCAGAAGGATGACCTGGTGAGCGCGAGTGGTAGGTGTCGGTAGGGTAACCCAACTGTATTCTCTAGGGCCTGTCACGGCCCTCCCCCTTTGATGAAGGGATTATCTAAATGGAAGACAGCCTGTGAATAGTGTTTTACAAACGCCCTTGTTAGATATACGACACCAACAAGGTGCTCGCGCGAGGGTTGTAACCTCTGCATTCCATGCTTTTAATTTTCTCTGGTATATTTGGAAGATTTATATCAGAAAAAGTACAAAGAAGGACTTTTTCGCCGGGCGTCACAGGTCTCTCCCCAGAAATAGATTTTTCCTTTGCAAAATCCCTTTTCTAACCAAAACCAGGTGGTGGATGTCTTTTTTGACCTCGAAAAGGCATATGACACCACCTGGAGGGGTGGTATTTTAAAGCAATTGGCCTCGTGGGGTATAGGAGGACATATGTTCTCTTTTATTGAAGAATTTTTATCAAACCGCTCAATTAAAGTGAGAGTAGGGTCAGAACTATCGTCATCATATATGCAAGAAGGAGGTGTCCCCCAAGGCAGCGTATTGAGTGTGACCTTGTTTGCTGTTGCTATTAATAGTCCCATTAGTCACATACCTCCTGGCATACAAGGATCACTATTTGTCGATGACTTTGCAATTTATTGTAGTGGATCATTTGCACTACAAGCATGCCAAAATCTTCAAATTGCAATAAATGCTGCTTCCGCATGGGCAAATTCTCGTGTATTCATGTTTTCTCCTCAGAAGACCAAAGCCATTCGCTTTACTCGTACTCGTAAAAGGGAAGAGATCCCCACCCTTTTCTTGAATGATTGTATTTTGCCATATGAGGATAATGTCAAGTTTCTTGGAGTCATTTTCGACAAGAAAATGACATTTGGTCCCCATATAAATGACCTATCTATCAGGGTTAAGAAGTTACTGAACATTCTGAAAGTGGTATCGCATTTTGATTTGGGTGCTGATAGAACAACTTTGCTTAGAATTTATACATCTTTGTGTCTGAGCAAGTTAGACTATGCATGCCAAATATATGGGTCAGCTACAAAGACTTTACTTGAAAAACTTGATATTGTTCACAATGCTGGGCTTCGCATCTGCACAGGTGCTTACAGAACATCTCCCATTGACAGTCTCTATGTTGATTCTGGCATACCTCCCCTTTCCATTCGCAGAGAGGAGTTGAGTTTGAGGTTTTTAGCTAGGTCCCTTGCTGTGAGAAACAATCCTAACTGTAAATATGTTAGGACGCCTTTAGATTGGGCTCCTAACAGATCTAGAGTGCCTAAGCCTTTGGGAGTACAGCTGAAAAATTATGCTAGAGAACAGCACAGATAGCAGAGGTAGGATATCCCAAGTCTCCTCCTTGGTGTAATCCACCCGTTAAAGTATGTTTTACGGCAGGAAGGAAAAATACCTTACCTAGTAGGGTAATGAAAAGTGAGTTTTTAAATCATGCTGCTCAACATCATGGGAAACATGTTTTTACAGATGGCTCCAAATCGGCTGCAGGAGTTGGAAGTGCAGCTGTGGTGGGGGATATTGTTATTAGAAGGAAACTCCCGTCCTCTTGTTCAATATTTACTGCTGAGCTGTACGCAATGATTCTCGCAGTCCAACATATTTTTATAAATGGCAACCAAAATAGTTTTTATACAATTTTTACGGATTCCAATAGTGTTTTACTCGCATTAAAACAAATTATGCCAGGCCATCATCTATTACAAGAGGTGCAGGACTGGTTAGTACTTCTGCAGTCTAGGAAGAGTATCAGTGTTCACTTCTGTTGGGTCCCTGCCCATGTTGGGGTGGATGGAAATGAACAAGTAGATAAGGCAGCAAAGGAAGCTTCAGGGCTAAGTAATCCACCCCCCTTGAGTATTCCTTACAAAGATCTTAAAAGTGAGATTCATCTTTACTGTAAAAATAAGTGGCAGGCTCGATGGTCTGAACTGACCACCAATACAAAATTGAAACAAATCCACCCATTGGTGGAAAAATGGTCATCTTTTAATTCTACAAGTAGGAGGGATACCATTATTTTAACTACTATGAGATTCAGGGCCTCTGTAACACGGTTTTTTGGACTTTGCTCCTTATCAAAGCATCGGATGTAGCTGAAAGTTGACATATGTATATTTTACAACCACACACAAATTTGGTCAGCATTATCAATAATCTAAACCCGATAGTTTTAATTTTTATAGAGTAAAAATGATCTAGCTGACGCCATAGCCAGTGATAACGACCCAAGAGTCGAAAACATTCATTACGTAAGCAATGTAAACACCTTTTGACAAAATTTTGCCCCGTCCATCCATCAGACACCCATTCAACTTCTTCCATCAGCTCTGAAACCCATAACAGTCAAGAATGGCTAACAGGATTTGGAATTGCCCCCGTGGTTGCAAAACTGCATTTGTCTTACGACTTGCAACTTTATACAGTCAAGAGAAAGCCCGTGGCCACATTTACTATAGCCTGAATAGGTAATTATTCAGTTTCTAGTTTAAATCCAATGTTTATGGTCTGATTTGTATTTAGCGTAACATGATTATAATACTTGGAATGTCATTCAGGCTTTTGAACATTTCCATTAACTATTCACTATGCCACCAAGAGAGAGAGAAAGAGAGAGATTGTATGTAAACAGTCTTTATATAACTATTTTTGTTAAAATAGGATTTTTGTGCTAAAATCTCCATCAGACCAACGGATCATCCGATATAATTTTTTTTCTTCTTTTTAGGCCATACGACCGTGTTGGCTATGTTTTGGGCATGACTGCATTTTGTAAATAAATCATGAATAGTTTTAGGAGTTTTATTTGTACATCTAATGGGAATTTATAGAAGTAAAGTGAACATAATTAATTTATCCTTTAAAATAATTACTACATGTAGCCAAACAAATAGTAGTGAAGATGATAATGCAATGAAGGAATGATACCATACTTTATCTTTAGCTTCAACATCGGCAATAACATACCCAGTTGCCATAATTTGTCAACTTAATGAAATAACCTATCATCTAATGTTAAACTTAATTTCTGAGGACGCCATGGCTTATTGCACAGTGGAAAAACATGACAAAGACTTTATGAATGGCGGACCGATACATAAATGTGGGTGGGGTATCTGTGCTAGCGTAGTAATACTACTGTAGCAGTAGTGCCGCAACAGTAGTATACTGTACATAAATTAAACGTTTAGGCCAACTGCTGGGATCCTTGAGGATCATTTAGCACTTCTTACAACTACTCGAGAATTGAGTTTTTATAGCCAGAATTTAAATTTTATAATCCAACAATGCCCATGATAGCCTTCAGTGTTATCCTGAATTATAACGAGGCCAAAGTGGGTGGAGCCTCATGAAGTCATCATTCTGACGGTAAGTATTGGTGAAGGTTCAAAGCCAAAATACGGTACCGGCTTTTTTTTTTTTTTCAGTAAATAGGTAGGTAGATAGACAACAAATAAAAATTGCTTGACATTGGATATAGCAGTTATCAAATCAAGCTTGTCTACTACGTTTTTGAAAATTACCACTATTCCCTACACCTTGTCAATCTGATTGTGACCTATAAAGTAGACTGTAATTTCTTAGGAAACTTATTTTGGGAGTTAGACTAATAATCGAAGTGTTTTTGTATTTATTAACATATTTTGTTGGTTTGTTCATTATGACAATTATCAGTGGAGAGGTTTCAGAGTTCATAAAGGTGTACTGTACTGCTTTGCTTTTATTTAAACTTTTGTGTCATTGTTGGCAGAGGTATAGCCTTCGTTACGTATAGCCAATCATCGATCGAGAAAGAGGGAAGAAATGCCGTCATAGGTTACGTAACGAGTGCGTTTGAAACCTTTTCTCTGAGTAAGTTGGCCCATCTTCAAAAAACGTCACTTTTACATTATAAGTACCAAATTTATTCAACCTACGTAATGCAGAATATAGTCAAAATTTATGTGTAGATATAATGTGCATTCTGAATAAGCGTTATATTTATGAAATTCATAGATAAAAATTTATTGCGAAAAAACCGTGTTACAGAGGTCCTGAATCTCATAGTAGGCTGCGTATTGGCCATACACATGCAACACAATTATTTAATGAAGAGTGGGGAAGGGAGACAGGCCCCTCTTTGTAATACCTGTCAAGTGACAATGGATGTTAAACATATTTTAGTCGATTGTCCTGTTTTTAATCTTCAGAGGATACAGTTACTCCAGGAAAAACCTTTAAGAGATATACTGGGGGAAAACTGTAATACCCTGAACTTGAGAAAATTTATACAAAGTATTGGGTTATATTACGAGCTATAATTGATTTTATTAATTTATTTATTTATTTTACCCTTTTAATCCCTATTTATTTCACATCTAGATTTTATTGTATGAAAGTGTTGCGATTTGTATTAAAGGTTAAAATGATACTAAATGGCGTGAGTATACAGATATGATTGAATGATTTTCGTTATATAGCGCTGAATGGCCTTTGATGCCCCAGTGCTTGGCTTAATGCCTAAATCCTATATTCAATTCAATTCCTCCCAAGCTCCCAGTCGATCGGTCTCTCGCGAGAGGCCGGCGAGTGGTAGCGCAGGCCCTTCTTTTGTTTCCCAATCTCGGGGTTTGGGAGAGGGCGTTGCCTCCCATAGCGAGGCAGCTCCCCCTCCAGCTCCGGGGGAGGGCATTGATTCTGACTATGTGACTAACGATGATCTTTTTCAGCTTTGGGCTTCCTTGGGGCTTAAGGGCTCGCCCTCCAAGGAAGCCCTGTTTGACCTGATCCAGTTGGGTGCAGCTGTCAAACAGTCGCCGGTAATAGCAGAGGTTGATCCTCTGTCTATTGTCGACGTTGTTGTGGCAGAGGCTTCCGATGGGTCGGGTCAAACCCCTGCTGCAGTTGCGGTTGTTGCTGAAGGCTCAGTTTCCCCCTCTGAACATCCTTCTTGGGAGGAGCTGGGTCCAACGGTCTCCTGCGGGTGACTCTCCCCCTCGGGGGAGTGCACTGACAGAGACTCCTCTTCGGAGGACGGATGATGGTGATGCTGTGCCTCGAGGTCGTCTTCGCCGTAAGGCTCGCCCTCCTTTTCGCCGCAGAGGCCTTTCTTCTCCCTACAAGGGAGTTAGGAGACGCTTCTTTGCATCTTCGCCTTCGACTTCCCCTGCAGAGGATCCTCCACGTCAAGAGCAGACCGTTGCAGCTGCTTCCTTGTACCTCTCCGTAGATCGTTCGCGATCTCCGACGCCTGCCAGACCTTCCAGTCTTCCTTCCCCGTTCCTGGACACCGATGCGCTGTGGGCGCCTACGCACCCCGTTATCCAACGGGCACCGGTCCCTTCGAGGCAAGAGGGCTCTTCCCACAATGTGGGTGAGTCTCTCGAGCGCCAGGTCTTACCTGCACGCGCGTGCAGTCCTAGAGATCCCTCTGGACTTGCTGCGCCCGGCCGATCTCCTGAGTCTTGCCGTAGATCTCCTGCTCGCCAACGCCCGCCTGCTCGCCAACGCCCGCCTGCTCGCCCACGCTCTCCTACGCGCCAGCACTCTCCTGTGCCTCAGAGACCTCCCGTGCGCCAGCGTTCTCCAGCTCGCCAGCGCACTTCTGCTCCTGCTACGCGCACTGCGCACCATCGGTCTCCTGAGCATCAACGTTCTCCTGCTCGTCAGCGCACAACGGCTCGCCTAGTTCCTGATGCGCGCCAACGTTCGCCCACGCGCCCACGATCTCCGGATCTGGGCGCAGGCAAGGACACTGTCCCTCCTCTTCCTCGCCGAGGTTCGCCTACGCGCCAACCATCGCCTGCGCGCCATCACTCGCACTTCAAGACCAGCCCGAGTTCCTGCGCAACACGCCCACGACATGTCTCCTGAGCCCACCCACGAGCGTTCGCCCTTGCGCAAATCATCACCTTCTGGTCCTGCGCCCCAGCTGGTTCCCTCGGAACGCGCACCTGCGCGCCAGCGATCTCCTGCTCGCCAACGACCTCCTGCGCGCCCGCGCGATGCTTCACCTGCGCGCAAGCGCTCTCCTACGCGCCAACGCGCCCCTGCACAGGATCGCCACAGGTCTCCGACAGGCCCGCGCGCTAACTCGCTTGTGCGCGCTCTGCGCCATCGCTCGCTAACGCGCCGTTGCGCTCCAACGCGCCAACACTCGCCAACGCGCCATCACTCGCCACCGATCGCCTACGCGCCATCGTTCTCCCAACCGCCAGCTCTCTCCCTTGCAGCCGCACGCACCCTCACCTGCGCGCCCATGCGTACCTTCGCCTGCGTGCCCACGCGCACCTTCACCTACGCGCCCCCTCGCCATCGCCCCCGTGCCCACGCGCCATCATATCCGCGCGCCCACGTTCGCCCGCGCCCGAACCGGCAATTCAACCATCACGCAAGCACCAGCGCGACGCCGCCAGCGATTCCCGCCGGGTTTCGCAGCGCCCCCAACCGTGCGAGCCGTCGGGGATGTGTACTTCCAGATCCTCGTCATCGCAATTTCCACCCCGCAAGCGCAGAGCTACGCTAGTCCAGGAGCAGGAAGAATCTTCGGAGAGGTCCACGCAACATTCTTCTTTTTTTCAGGCAGGCCCCGTAGTATCCACTCCTAAGGATCAGCCGATCCCCTTCCCTCCAGCGGGTGTTGCTGACACTGCGTCGGTCAGCCGCCAGCCTTGGTTCGGATTCCTGATCAAAGCGGTCGTGCAGGCGATGAAGCCGGCCCTCGCTGATCTGGGACTGAAACCAACGGCTCCCGCTTCCCCGCTGAAGAGAAGGAGAGGAGTGGACTTCGTGGTTACTTCTCCCAGGGTTAAGTTGGCTCCCAAGAAGTCCGTCGGGACGGCCCCTTCCCCTTCGCAGACGTTTTCTCCTTCCCCTGTGGACGAAGCCTTTCCGTCCTCAAGGGAATCCAGCGAGGTGAGGCGTTCTCCCACGGCACTAATGGGAGGAACCCCACCTCGAGGAAGAGAATTGTCTTGCGTGGAGAGGAGCCCCCAGACTTCTTTGCTTGAGTCCTGTATCCCTCCCAGGGGGGAGCCTAAGGACTCGAAGACTGTCCCTAAGTCTTCCACCCGGATTCGACCGGAGCTACCGAGACCCCAGGAGAACGTCCACGTTTCTCCCCAGGTTGAGCTACTGGGGACAGAAGACCTCGCTGCCAGCCCGCAAGGAGGAGAACAGCACGAGTCGGAGCATGCCTTCTGGCAGGTCCTAAGTTTGATGAGGCAACTCAATGGATTCAAAGACCCCAAGACCGCCCCTTGCGAAGGCAAGGACACGGTCCTGGACCAGGTCTACGGTACCCAGAAGCTCCCAAAGGCCAGTGCGGCTCTGCCCTGGTCCCAGGGAGTGAAGGGTGCCAGAGACAAGGTTGAGGGCCAGCTCGCCGAAATCGCCTCCTCCAGCCGTTCCTCTGCCGGTAACAAACTCCTCCTACCTCCTCGCGTACAGCAGAGGAGGTACTTCGAGATCATGGGGGAGTCTGGTTTAGCTCTTCCCCTCCACCACTCCGTGGAAGAGCTCTCTAGGGGAATTTCTTTCGAGAAACTCTCCACCCGGCAGGTGACATTCTCGGCTACGGAGATCCTAAGCCAGGAGAAGGTTGCAAAGTGTGCCATGTAGGCCACTTCGTAGCTGGACTTCTGGCTTGAGTCTCTGGGCATCCTGTTGCGATCCGAGGACTTGTCCAAGGAGAGCACCAGGAAGGCCCTTGAGACGTTCCTCCTCTCGGGCACGCGCTCCATCGAGTTTTTAGCTCACCAAGTTTCGAACTTGTGGGCTAACTCGATCCTAAAACGTCAGGATGCCGTGACCGAGAGGTTCCACTCGTGGGTCCCAGCCGTGGATGTCAGCAGGCTCAGACACTCCTCCATCCTTGGAGAGAGTTTGTTCGAACCCAAGGATCTAGAACGTACAACTGAGAGGTGGAGGAAGTCGAATCAGGATTTGCTCCTCCAAAGGGCCCTCACATCTCGGCCCTACAAACCTCCAGCTCCTCAACAACAACCTCAGCAGCCTCGTCAGTCTAAGACACCGAGACAGGCTCCGGCAGCGAAGGCCAAGGTGTCTAAACAGCAGCCCTTTCCTGTCAAGGACAAGAAAGGCGGTAAGTCCTCCAGGGGAGGTAAGAATCCTAGGGGGAGCGGCCGAGGCCGTAAACTCTAGGATTGGCAATCCCCCTGCATGTCCACCAGTGGGGGGATGCCTACAAAGTTGCGCGAACAGGGGGCAGCAACTCTGGGCCGATTCCTGGATGATCTCTGTGATCAGCCAAGGATATCGCGTCCCGTTCATAACATCTCTTCCTCCCCTGACAGCAATCCAGTGTCGTTGAGCTCCTATGCCATGGGATCGGTAAAGGGGCTAGCCCTTCGGGCAGAAGTCGAAACCATGCTCAAGAAGGATGCTCTCCAGGAGGTCGTCGACGGCTCCCCAGGCTTCTTCAGTCGACTCTTTCTTGTAAAGAAGGCGTCTGGAGGCTGGAGACCTGTCATCGACCTCTCAGCTCTGAACAAGTTTGTCAAGCAAACTCCGTTCAGCATGGAGACAGCGGACACGGTCAGACTTGCAGTGAGACCGCAAGACTTCATGTGCACTCTGTATTTAAAGGACGCGTACTTCTAAATCCCAGTCCATCCGTCTTCCAGGAAGTACTTAAGATTCAGCCTAGACGACAAGACCCACCAGTTCAAGGTGCTGTGTTTCAGTCTCTGCAGAGTGTTCACCCTGATTTCTTCGTGGACACACAGGATCGGCATCCGACTCCTCCGCTATCTGGACGACTGGCTGATCCTGGCAGACTCGGAGTCGACCCTTCTTCGACACCGAGACAAGCTTCTGGGGCTTTGCCAAGATCTAGGGATCATGGTAAACCTCGAAGTCTTCTCTGCTTCCAACTCAACGACTGGTTTATCTAGGCATGATATTAGACACCAATTTCCACAAAGCCTTTCCATCAGACGACAGGATAGCAAGGCTGAGGAGGGTCGCAAGACCTTTCCTCGGACAGGAAGCCCTTCCAGCCCAATCGTGGTTACGTCTCCTTGGTCACCTAGCCTCCCTGGCCCGTCTAGTTCCGAACGGCCGCCTCAGGTTGAGATCCCTTCAATGGCGGCTCAATTTCCCGGTGGAATCAAGGCAACAATTCCCCGGACACTCTGGTCCCTATGGGACCCGCGGAATGGACGGACCTACAGTGGTGACTGACCGACGAAAACCTACGAAAGGGAGTGGATCTTCTCGTCCTCCCCCCGGATTTGATGCTGTTTTCGGACGCGTCAAAAGAAGGGTGGGGGGCCCACGTTCTGAACCAGAGGATCTCAGGCCTATGGTCAGAATCAGAAAGGTGCCTCCACATCAACCTGCTAGAAATGAAGGCAGTCTACCTAGCCTTTCAACAGTTCCAACAGGTCTTGGCGGGCCACTCCGTGGTGGTGATGAGCGACAACACCACGGTAGTGGCTTATATCAACAAGCAGGGGGGTACCTGTTCACAACAGCTATCCCATCTTGCAGTAGAGATACTGAGGTGGATCGAAGTCCACTCGATTCCACTATCAGCTCGCTTCATTCAGGGCAAAAGGAATGTGCTCGCTGACAGTCTGAGCAGGGATTCGCAGATAGTGAGTACCGAGTGGTCTTTGGATCCTCTAGTAGCCAACGAAGTCCTGACTTTTTGGGGTTCCCCGACAGTGGACCTGTTCGCGACAGCTTTGAATTTCAAACTGCCGCTGTACTGCTCTCCAGTCCCGGACCCCAAGGCACTCTGGCAAGATGCCTTCCAACAACGGTGGGACAACATCGACGTCTACGCCTTTCCACCGTTCTGTCTGATGAGAAGGGTACTCAACAAGACCAGATTATCGGTCAATCTGTCAATGATCTTAATAGCTCCGCTATGTCATCATGCATAGTGGTTCCCGGACCTTCTGCAGCTCCTGACGGAACTCCCGAGAGAACTCCCCCCATGACACGAGCTACTCAAGCAACCACACTGCAACATCTACCACAAGGCCGTAGCTTCGCTTCGGCTTCACGACTGGATACTATCCAGTGTCTCCTCGTTGAGAGAGGCTTTTCGCAACAACTTGCGGACAAGATGTCTCGACACCTGCGGAAGTCATCCGCTGGGGTCTACCAGGCGAAGTGGAGAGTCTTATGTGGTTGGTGTCGTGGAAGGGGTATCTCTCCCCTCGATGCCACTATTCCAGCAATAGCGGAGTTTCTTGTGTATTTGCGGGAGGAAATGTGCCTTTCAGTCTCGGCGGTGAAAGGCTATCGCTCAGCCTTAAGCTTAGCCTTCAGGCTGAAAGGAATGGACATTTCTTCCTCGCTGGAACTTTCTTTACTCATACGAAGCTACGAGCTTACCTGCCCTTAGTCGGAAGTGAGACCCCCTCCTTGGAACGTGGTTCGAGTCCTCAGGGCTCTTAAGAGACCTCTGTTCGAACCATTACGCCAGGCCTCCGATCGACACCTGACTTGGAAGACGGCGTTCCTGCTCGCTTTGGCGTCAGCCAAGCGGGTCAGTGAACTTCATGGTCTCTCATACGATGTCGCCCATTCAAGGGGATGGGGTGAGGTAACGTTCAGGTTCGTCCCTGAGTTTGTAGCTAAGACTCAGAACCCTGGAGTCCCGGACCCACGGTTCGACTCCTTCTGGATTTCGAGTCTCCGTTCCGTAACAAGTGACCCAGACCATCTGTTACTATGCCCAGTGAGAAGTCTGAGGCGTTATCTGAAGAGATCGGCTGCAGTCCGTCCTCGCGTGCAAGCCCTGTTTGTGAGCACGGGAGGGACAAAGAGGAAGGTCACCAAGAACACTATCTCTGCCTAGATCCGAAGGGTCATCCACCACACCTTAAATCCAGACCCTCCTCCGTCACGTCGTCCCAGAGCACACGATGTCAGAGGCATCGCTACGTCTCTGGCTTTCAAGAGAAACTTCTCGGTGACGCATGTGCTACAAGCTGGGGTCTGGAAGCGTCAAACGACCTTCACAGCCCACTACCTGCAGGACGTGACCCGCAGGAGCCTTGATACATTCTCGATCGGCCCTGTGGTAGCTGCACAACAGCTGGTCTAATCTCAGGCTCCTTAATGGACAGGTAGCAGAAGGTTGAGGGCATTGTTACCCGGTTTTAGTCTGCGTGAACGAAAGAGTATGTCTGGCCCTTACTTCTTTCTTCATCCTCCCCTCTCTTGGGGAAAGCAGCATCCTGGGTTCTCTGCACAGCTGACCTCAACTCTCTTCAGGTAAACCATGCTCCCTTGTGTTCATAGTATTTAGATAATACTGTCGCGTCCCCCATACCCTGACGAGGTGGTATTGGGAACGTCCTAGCCTAGAATTCCATCTATAGGACTTCAGGTCAACTTCCTAGGATGAGTCACACTTCAACCCTCCACACACAAGCTTATGTAGGCCGCACGTTCCATGCGAAGCAAGGAACTTGCGAGGTGCAGGGACTCTTTTTCTCGACGTGCTACTCACTCGGTTTCTGAGTTCCCGGGTAAAAGCCAAGGCCAGTAAGGCCGGGACTTTCCTCCCTACCTATGGGGTAAGTCACCCCATGTAAATAGCGTGGTTTGTATTTCGGTTACGGAACAAATGACAAATTCGGAGATAATTTGTATTTCCTAATCATACAAACCTTAGCTATTTACACATATTTGCCCGCCAGCCCTGTCCCCCAAGGCAAGTGTTACCTCTAAGTGAAGTGAAGCAGTTCACCGGTGTGTGTGGAGGGGGGGTAGCTAGCTACCACTCCCCCTACCCCCTTGCTAACTAGCGCGGGGGTAGTTAACACTAGTTAAAATTCCTATGGCTTGTTATTTCAGCTACGCCGAAAGTAAAACTCCATGTAAATAGCTAAGGTTTGTATGGTTAGGAAAGATACAAATTATCTCCGAATTTGTCATTTTATAGGGAAACCACCTTTAGTTTTAGCTCCAATAGATCTCTCTCCCAGATCTAGAGAAGAGTCTAAGAGGCAGGCTATGATATCAAACTTTATCTGATGTTTGTTTACAAGGAGGAAGGGGGGAAGAATGTGTCAGTTTAGGGCCGTGTGTTTTGGTCTCGGCTCCGCCCCTCTAATGTCCACGAAACTTGTGCTAATTGTATCAGAATACTGCACTCAAGAGATATCAGAGCCTCCCTGTATCTGGACGTTTGGCTTCTCAGAGCTCATTCTTTCGATCTTTCATGAAGGATCTTCAGATAACGTTGAGCCTATCAGAAGAATTGGATCTTCCTGTCAACAGGTCGAGTCTCCTCGGCGTCTTTCTCTGTTGGCCTCTCGGCGCCATGTCTTACAGGACGCTCGGCCCACACCTTCTTGGACGCTCGGCGCCACGTCTTACAGGACACTCGGCGCCACGTTTTACAGGACGCTCGGTGCCTCGTCTTGCAGGACGCTCGGCGCCACGTCTTTCAGGACGCTTGTCGTCGAAGATCTAGCATGAGGCATGACATTGAACGTGAGAACCCCGGACTTCATGATGACACTGGTTGAATCGTGTCGAGATCTAGGATGCCTTAGTTCCAATCTCTTTGATCACGGACGTTTTTATCGACCGTCTATCCTTAAAACAACTTGGCGACAGAGGCGGTGATCTGGGTTCCCTTGATGCCAGAAGTCAGAACCTTAAAGAGATGTATCCTGTTAAACACACGTCACTACTTCCGTTAGATCTTCTGACTCCATCACAAAAAATACTTTATTTAAGGATGGTGATTCAGAGTCAAGTTTGGGCTTTTACGTCTCCCCTTAGAACGGAGCAAGCCGTCTTGAAACTGCAATCTTTTCTAAAGATACAGAAGTGTTCTGCGAGGAAGTGGTTGAGTGTGTTGGGAATCCTCTCCTTATTGGGAGGGTTTTTTTCCCCTGGGAAGGCTGAATCTTTCTTTGTGACCATTGATATGTCACTGTTCATCCTAGTTTTCCTTGACCAGGGTTCCTTTCCCGGCCAGTCAGATGCTAGAAGCTATTGTCCTTGTGTGATTTTTCTTCGTCCTCTCCAATTTTACCTCAATCATTTTGGGACAAGGAGAGGATCTGGAATCGGTATGCATTCCTTTTCGAATGCCAGAGGAAGTTGCCTTCAGTGGTGGAACGATCCGGTCAATCTTCCAGAAGGTCACTCCTTTGAACAGAGGAACTCAGACCTTGTGTTGTGTCCCGACGCCTCGGACTCAGAGTGGGAGCAACACTGGACAGCTGGAAGCTTCGGAACTTTGGACAGAGGATCAGAAGAGCTTCCTCATCATACAAGGAACTGTTGACAGTCCAGTTAACCTTCAAAAAAATTTGAAGGGTCAGTTTGGACAAACTGGTGCAGGTCAATGCCAATAACACCGCAGTTTTGGCTTTCATTGCCAAGCAAGGCGGAACCCACTCGAGGTCCCTTTACAGGACTGCGAGGAGGCTTCTCATCTGGGCAAAGGAGAAGAATGTAATCCTTCTAACAAGGTTCATTCTAGGGGGGAAGAACTTATGGCAGACAGCCTCAGCTGGAGAATGGACACTCCATCGAGTATTCTGCAAGAATCTGTGGCGACTTTGGTGTCGTCCTTGTATAGACCTATTCGCGTTTTCGCAGACAAAGAGACTAGAATCTTACTGCTCTCCAGTGCCAGATCACGAAGCAGTTCACATAGACGCTTTCCTGTTAGTCTGGTCCAATCTGGATGTGTACGTTTTTCCACCGTTCAATGTCCTTTGCAAAGTGATAGAAAGTTTGTGTCATATGAAGGGACCAGATGACTCTAGTGGTCTTTTCGTCCTCGAGAGGATGGTTCACAGAGATACTGGAATGGATGATGGACTCTCCTTGAAGCCTTCCTTTAGAGTAGGTTTACTCAGACATCCTCTCTTGGAAAGGTACCTTTCAAGTCTCCCAGCTCTTCATCTAACTACCTTCAGTCTATCGAAATCTCACAGGAGCTAGAGATTTTTTGAAGTAGGCAGCTAGGGCTTTTACAAGGCAATAAGGACTTCTACCATTAGGATTTATCAATCCAAGTGGGAGGTTTTAAGAATGGTGGAGAGTCAACTCTGTTTTCTCTTCCAGTATCTTTACAGCTCAGATTGCTGACTTCCTTTTGTACCTTCGAAGGAAGCTCATTTGTTCATTCTCTTCCATCAAGGGATACAGGAGTCTGTTAGCGACTGTAGTCAAGCACAGTATCTTGGACTTTTCGAATGATAAAGTCCTACAGGTACTTCTCAAATCGTTTTAAACATCGAAACAACCAGGATTCACTAGCTTCGATTCTGGATATTGTCCTGAAGTTCCTTATGAGTGACAGGCTTGAGCTCTTGCATTCTTCTTCATTTAAGGACCTCACGATGAAAAAACTATTTTTATGAATAGAACTTACCTGACAGTTATATATATATAGCTAATGTCTCTGAGACTTTCGGCAGAATTTTTCAAAACGCGGCAACCGCCTTGTGGTGGTTGTGCGGTTAGGTGGGTAACACTCGTCACAGGGTGGTACGAGGAATCATTCGCGTTTTCTATTCTTCAGTTCATCTCTGCCGGCCGGATCGCTAACACGTTGGTCCGTCATTAAGAGTTTTTCTTCGCTTTCCCTGTTTCGCTGTACCAGTCTGCTATTTGGTGAAGTACACTGATTTGGGGATTTGGCAATCGTGTTTTTGTTATTTCTTTGCCTTTTTGCTGTTATCATTATGAGTGATAAAATTCAATTTCATGTCTGTGTGAATGAGGAATGTAAGGTGAGGTTACCGAAAATGGCGGTAGACCCTCACACCGTGTGTTTGAATTGTAGGGGTTTTGAATGTACCCTTAATAATAGGTGCGGGGAATGTAAGGTTTTGGATGAAAAGGATTTGTTGATTATGAAGTGCTATGTGCGTAAACTAGAGCTCGATAGAGTTAGGAGAGCTTCTAGGTCTAAATCTAAGTCTGTTAGTGGAAAGGAAGACAAACTTAGTGTAGATTTATCCTTTGAGTCTATAATTAATTCCTCTTTGGAAGTTGATCCTTCCCTTGAGTTAGTAACTCCTGCCCCTTCTACAGGATCCGTATCTGCGGATGACCCTCGGTACACTAGGATGGCTGCCGAGATGAAGGCCATTAAAGAACAACTTGCGGCCTTCAAAGGTAAGAAAAGTGAAAGTGATTTTAGTGCTTGTGAAAGTGCAGTGGAGGTGGCGACTGACCGCACCTGTCATTACCCTAGGCCTTGACCTCTACCAAGCTCCCAGGACCAAGGGAGAAGGTACGTCGACAACCGAAAGGGGGTGAGAGGTACGTACCCTCGGTCAGCCATCGCCTCAGACAGTCCTGTTGCCGATTCCCAGGCTGTTCTTGACCGGCACGGAAAAGATATGTCGGATGTGTTAATTTCTTCTCCAAATTCTCCCTGATGTAAATGGAAGTTTGAAGCGTCAAGACCTACTAAGAGGAGGTGGAACCGCGACGAACTGTCTCGTTCTTTCTCTCCCGGTTCTAGCAGCTATGAACCTTGTCCATCAGAGGACGATTTTGACTCCGTGCCTGTGAAAAGGACGAAGTTTAAGCCCGTAAGTTAGGATATTACAGCCGAAGATCCTTCCCCTTCTACGTGTGTTATTCGTCAAGCCTCTCCTTCGGGACCGCAAGACCCAGCAGAAGTTGCTAAATCCTTTATGTCTGTCATGCAGGAACAACTTTTTTCGTTATTGCAAGCGTTTAGCCGCCCTCACGCCCAGTCTGATAGACGTAAAGACAACTCTTTGCCTATTAAGAAGTCAACTTCTAAGAGGGAACGGAGTTCTTCTCCTAAGGAAACCTTACTCTCTTCGTCGAAGACACGACACCGTTCTGCTTCCTCTACTGCTCGGCGTCAGGACGATACCTCCTCTCTCTCTCGGCGCCAGGACGATGACGGTATGCTTACGCAGGACGATACTTCCTCTCGTCGCCAGGACAATACCTCCTCTCGTCGCCAGGACGATACCGCCTCTCGTTCTCAACGCCAGGACGATAGCGCCTCTCATTCACGATGCCAGGACGATACCGCCTCTCGTTCACGATGCCAGGACGATACCGCCTCTCGTTCACGACACCAGGACGATACCGCCTCTCGTTCACGACGCCAAGACGATACCGCCTCTCGTTCTCGACGCCAGGACGACTCTGCTTCTCGCTCTCAGCGCCAGGATGATACCAGCCTGCTTCCTCAGGACGATACTGCCTCTCGTTCCAAGGACTCTTCTAGCACTCGGCGCCAGGACGATACCTCTTCCCGGCGCCAGGACGACACCTACGCTCGGCGCCAGGACAACACCTACGCTTGGCGCCAGGACGACACCTACGCTCAGTGCCAGGACGCAAGCCCTCTTTTGCAGGACGATTCCTTTGTTTTGCCGTTGTCTGATTCTAAGGAGCCTTTTTCTCGTTCGAAGGATGTTGCAGATGTGGATCAGGACCTCGAGGAGGTCTCTGATGACGATGATAAACCTGCTGACGCTGCCGGAGATTACAAAGTTCTCTCTCGCTCCCTTCTTGAACTTTATGGAGAGGAATTCCAACCTGCCACTCCGCAATCTCCTCAATCCCAATTTAACAGAAAGAAGGCCAAGAAACAGTCGGCCTTCATCAAAATGAAGCTGTCGATTTCTGCAAAGAAGGCTCTTGCGAAGATTGATGACCGGATGAAGGAACGGAAACAAGCAGTTAAGACTTCCTTCTCGTTTCCACCAGCTCGTCTTGCTTCAAAGGCTGGTATGTGGTATGAGACTGGGAAACCTTTGGGTCTGGGAGTTCCTTCCTCCTCCAAGGGTGACTTCTCTGGCATAGTGGACTCAGCTAGAAGGCATGCTCTCAACTCAGCCAAGGTCATGTGGTCGATGTCGGAGGTGGATCATCTCGTCAAAGGTATTTTTAGAGCCTTTGAGGTTTTTAGTTTTCTAGACTGGTCGCTAGGGTCTCTGGCAAGGAAAACTGACCAGATGGAAGGAACTCGAGACCTAACCAGTATTATGTCCTGTATGGACAAGGCCCTCAGAGATGGGGCGAATGAGTTGGCTTCGCTGTTCTCAGCTGGAATCCTAAGGAAGAGGGCCCTTCATTGCTCTTTTACTTCAAGGTCTGTTACCATTGCGCAGAAGTCTGAGCTTTTTTACGCCCCCGTCTCAACATCTTTTTCCCGAGACCCTGGTGAGAGACATTACGCTTTCGCTAGCCCAAAAAGCCACACAAGACCTATTATCTCATTCGGCTCGTAAGCCCTTGGTAGCCGCTCCTTCTTCTTCGAAACAGGAAGAAAAGAAATTCCAGCAGCCCTTTCGTGGCAGGGCTACTTCAAGACCAGATTCTAGAGGAAGAAGGCAAGAGTCAGGACCAAGATCGAACAGAGGTTCGTTCAGAGCTCGCTCCAGAAAATGAAGTTCATCTCCTCCAGACAGTGGGTGCAAGCCTGTCAGGTTTTTGGCAGTCTTGGAAGAGAAGAGGGGCAGACACCTGGTCCCTCTTAGTCATCAAGGAAGGATACAAGATCCCCTTTCTGAAGAAACCTCCTCTTGCAGATACTCCGCTGGCCTTAGTAGCCCAGTACACAGATCCGGGGAAACAGAAGGCCCTCCTAGACCTAGTCGACCAAATGCTGGACAAGGGAGCGATAGAACCGGTTCGGGATCTATCCTCCCCAGGCTTTTTCAATCGCCTGTTTCTAGTGCCTAAGAACTCGGGCGGATGGAGACTCGTCCTGAATGTCAGTTCTCTGAACGTCTTTTTGGAGAAGACAAAGTTCTCCATGGAGACGACTCAGTCTGTGCTGCCATCAGTACATCCAGGGGACTGGATGGTGTCCCTCGATTTACAGGACGCGTATTTCCACGTCCCCATCCATCCGACTTCAAGGAAGTACCTGAGATTTGTAATGCAGGGTAAGTGCTTCCAATTCAGAGCTCTTTGCTTCGGTCTCAGCACGGCTCCTCAAGTCTTCACCAGGATAATGGCGAATATGTCAGGCTGGCTGCATCAAGAGGGGATAAGGATATCCTTCTATCTGGATGATTGGCTGATTCGTTCACGATCGAAGGAGAAATGTCTGGAGGATTTACGAAAGACTTTTATGATGGCTCAAGATCTAGGCCTGGTCATCAACAGGGAGAAGTCTCAGATCAAGCTGAATCAGACTATTCTCTGAATTCAGTTCTTTTTCGGGCTTCTCCCTCACAGGAAAGACAGACCAAGTGTCTCGAAAAAGTCAGAAGTTTCCTGGACAAGAAGAGGTGCTCAGATAAGGAGTGGATGAGTTTACTGGGAACTCTCTCCTCCCTCGAGCAGTTTGTCTCACTGGGGAGACTCCATCTAAGGCCTCTACAGCACTTTCTTTCAAAAACGTGGAACAGAAAGACGCAGGAAGTCTTCTTTTCCTTCCCCATTCCAGCAGAAGTCAAGGATCTTCTAAAGTGGTGGCTGGATCCAGCCTTGTTGGGGGAAGGGATCTCCTTACACAAGAAGAACCCAGACCTAGTGTTGTTTTCAGACGCGTCAGAGTCAGGTTGGGGGGCAACACTAGGAAGCAAGGAGGTCTCAGGCTCTTGGGAAGGAAATCAGTTGGAATGGCACATCAACAACAAGGAGCTGATGGCCATTTTTCTGGGGCTAAAGGCCTTCAAAGACTCAGTGTCTGGGAAGATTGTGGAGGTCAACTCAGACAACACCACAGCTCTTGCGTACAGCAGAAAACAAGGGGGGACTCACTCTCTGTCCCTGTTCGAAACAGCAAGGGAGCTCCTTCTTTGGGCGAAGGAGAACAAGGTAGATCTGCTGACGAGGTTTGTACAGGGCCAGAGGAATGTGAGGGCGGACATGCTCAGCAGGAAAGGGCAGGACCTTCCCACAGAATGGACACTCAACCAACAGGTC
>NC_090725.1:239520264-239522764 GCF_036898095.1 Palaemon carinicauda | reverse complement strand
CTAAAAGGAGGTCAAAGAACTTCTAATGCAAGGGGGGGGGAGCTAAAAAGAGGTCAAAGAACTTCTAATGCAAGGGGTGGGGGAGTTAAAAAAAGGTCAAAGAACTTCTAATGCTAGAGGTGTGGGAGCTAAAAAGAAGTCAAAGAACTTCTAATGTTAGAGGTGTGGGAGCTAAAAAGAGGTCAAAGAACTTCTAATGCTAGAGGTGTGGGAGCTAAAAAGAGGTCAAAGAACTTCTAATGCTAGAGGTGTGGGAGCTAAAAAGAGGTCAAAGAGCTTCTAATGCTAGAGGTGTGTGAGCTAAAAAGACGTCAAAGAACCTCTAGTGCTAGAGGTGTGGAAGCTAAAAAGAGGTCAAAGAACTTCTAATGCTGGAGGTGTGGGAGCTAAAAAGAGGGCAAAGAACTTCTAATGCAAGGGGTGTGGGAGCTAAAAAAAGGTCAAAGAACTTCTAATGCTAGAGGTGTGGGAGCTAAAAAGAGGTCAAAGAACTTATAATGCAAGGGGTGTGGGAGCTAAAATGAGGTAAAAAACTTCTAATGCAAGGGGTGTGGGAGCTAAAAAGAGGTCAAAGAACCTCTAATGCAAGGGGTATGGGAGCTAAAAAGAGTTCAAAGAACTTCTAATGCAAGGGGTGGGGGAGCTAAAAAGAGGTCAAAGAACTTCTAATGCAAGGGGTGGGGGAGCTAAAGAGAGGTCAAAGAACTTCTAATGTAAGGAGTGTGGGAGCTAAAAAGAGGTCAAAGAACTTTTAATGCAAGGGGTGTGGGAGCTAAAAGGAGGTCAAAGAACTTCTAATGCAAGGGGTGTGGGAGCTAAAAAGAGGTCAAAGAACTTCTAATGCAAGGGGTGTGGGAGCTAAAAAGAGGTCAAAGAACTTCTAATGCAAGGGGTGAGGGAGCTAAAAAGAGGTCAAAGAACTTCTAATGCAAGGGATGTGGGAGTAAAAAGAGGTCAAAGAACTTCTAATGCCAGGGGCGGGGGAGCTAAAAAGAGGCCAAAGAACTTCTAATGCAAGGGGAGTGGAAGCTAACAAGAGTTCAAAGAACTTCTAATGCAAGGGGTGGGGGAGCTAAAAAGAGGTCAAAGAACTTCTAATGCAAGGGGTGTGGGAGCTAAAAAGAGGTCAAAGAACTTCTAATGCAAGGGGTGTGGGAGCTAAAAAGACATAAAAGAAATTCGAATGCAAGGGGTGGGGGAGCTAAAAAGAGGCCAAAGAACTTCTAATGCAAGGGGAGTGGGAGCTAACAAGAGTTCAAAGAACTTCGAATTCAAGGGGTGTGGGAGCTAAAAAGAGGTAAAAGAACTTCTAATGCAAGGGGTGTGGGAGCTAAAAAGAGGTCAAAGAACTTCTAATGCAAGGGGTGGGGGAGCTAAAAAGAGGTCAAAGAACTTCTAATGCAAGGGGTGTGTGAGCTAAAAAGACATCAAAGAACTTCTAATGCAAGGGGTGGGGGAGCTAAAAAGAGGTAAAAGAACTTTTAATGCAATGGGTGTGGGAGCTAAAAAGAGGTCAACGAACTTCTAATGCAAGGGGTGGGGAAGCTAAAAAGAGGTCAAAGAACTTCTAATACAAGGGGTATGGGAGCTAAAAAGAGGTCAAAGAACTTCTAATGCAAGGGGTGTGGGAGCTAAAAAGAGGTCAAAGAACTTCTAATGCAAGGGGTGTGGGAGCTAAAAAGAGGTCAAAGAACTTCTAATGCAAGGGGTGTGGGAGCTAAAAAGAGGTCAAAGAACTTCTAATGCAAGGGGTGGGGAAGCTAAAAAGAGGTCAAAGAACTAATAATGCAAGGGGTGTGTGAGCTAAAAAGAGGTTAAAGAACTTCTAATGCAAGGGGTGTGGGAGCTAAAAGGAGGTCAAAGAACTTCTAATGCTAGGGGTGTGGGAGCTAAAAAGAGGTCAAAGAACTTCTAATGCAAGGGGTGTGGGAGCTAAAAAGAGTTAAAAGAACTTCTAATGCTAGAGGTGGGGGAGCTAAAAAGAGGTCAAAGAACTCCTAATGTAAGGAGTGTGGGAGCTAAAAAGAGGTCAAAGAACTTCTAATGCAAGGGGTGTGGGAGCTAAAAGGAAGTCAAAGAACTTCTAATGCAAGGGGTGTGGGAGCTAAAAAGAGGTCAAAGAACTTCTAATGCAAGGGGTATGGGAGCTAAGAAGAGGTCAAAGAACTTCTAATGCAAGGGGTGTGGGAGCTAAAAAGAGGTCAAAGGACTTCTAATGCAAGGGGTGTGGGAGCTAAAAAGAGGTCAAAGAACTACTAATGCCAGGGGCGGGGGAGCTAAAAAGAGGTCAAAGAACTTCTAATGCAAGGGGAGTGGGAGCTAACAAGAGTTCAAAGAACTTCGAATTCAAGGGGTGTGGGAGCTAAAAAGAGGTAAAAGAACTTCTAATGCAAGGGGTGTGGGAGCTAAAAAGAGGTCAAAGAACTTCTAATGCAAGGGGTGGGGGAGCTAAAAAGAGGTCAAAGAACTTCTAATGCAAGGGGTGTGTGAGCTAAAAAGA
>NC_090725.1:239503581-239519764 GCF_036898095.1 Palaemon carinicauda | reverse complement strand
CAAGGTCCTCCTCAGCTTCAGGTATATCAATAAAATTCGTTCCCTTTATATCTCCTATTCATGACCCCACTAAAGTGTTCAATCCAACGTTGCCTTTCTTCATCTTCCGTTGTTATAACAGCTCCATCTGTCTTTTTGATGGTTATATGCTTCTTCTTCTTTGCTCCCCTAGAGATTTCTATGATAATTCTATGTACAATTCTTATACCATAGTCACTCCCTGAATCCGTAGCTTTGTCAGACTAATCTGCTTTCCTGTTTAAATATTCTCTCCAGTCATTTCTGGCTTTTCTTTACCTCACTATCAATACTGAAATGATTAGCATGCTCTACCTTGCAATTTCATTACTTCCTCAAAAACTTTTAACAATCAACTTCTATCTTTGTCTCATTTTTATAGTATCCCAAGTATAATTCGTTAATTGTTTGCTATTTGTCTCTTAAAGTCTCTAAGACTGCAAATCGATTTCTACATTCAATTGAAAAGATTTCTGTGCTCATCCTCTAGAAGTTTAGTTGTATCAAACCTAGATATTTTATCTACATTTCTGTTGGGTGCTTTCAGTTTTAATTTCAGTGTAGCAAGAGGAGCTTGTGGTCACTACCAATATTTGCACCTCTATAACTTCTTACACTTCTCAGAGTCCTCCTCCTCTCTTTATCAATGGCTATGTGATCTATTTGATTTTTGTAACTGCTACATGATGAAGCCCATGTTTATTTGTGGATGTCCTTGAGCTGAAAAAGAATATCTCCAATAACAAGATTGTTTGTTGAACAAAACTTATAAAATGTGCCCCATTTTCATTTGCAACTTCGCCAAGACCGTCAACACCCATCACATTCTCTATACCTCACTTATTCCTTCCAACTTCAGCATTGAAGTCACCAATCACAATTTTTATATCTCTCTCTGGGATCTCATCTGTTATACTCTGCAATTCTTTATAGTATTCATCTTTCCTGTCTTCAGGGGAATCATTTGTTGGTGCATAGTTAACTATAATCCTCATATTGCACTGCTTTGATTTAAACTTTGCAAGCGACATCTGCTATATACAGCTCTCCATTCCATTAATGACTTTTCTGCTCTTGATGTCGTCATTCCTACGACTTCTCTTCCAACTCCATGTGTTCTTCCTGAGTAGATGTATGTATTGCCTTGGTGCGAGTTCTTTACCAATCCCTTTACGTGTTTCACTTAGGGCTGAGAAATCCCAACTATATTTCATAAATTCATTCTCTACTTGCTTTAACTTCCACATCTGATTCATCTTTCTAACATTCCAATTACCAATTTTCAATTTTTCTTTAGTATTTATTAACTGGGAGATTCTCAGCACCCTGTAACGCCCGGGACTGGGGGCCATTCATTCATTTTCGCTTTTCAAAGAATAACTAAATCCATAGAGGATTCATTGGTTAGTCATCAAAGGACTGCCAGTTCCTTGTGATGCGCAGTGCCTAACTAAGGCAAGTGACCCCTGCCGGTCCATACTAATTCCACTAAGATCATTCACCAGGCCTCAGGATAGAGGAGTATCCATAGCACCAAACGGATACATACCTTTTTCAAATCACATATGTAATTAAAGGTCCTTTATTTATGGAACCCAGGCCTTTACGAAAATGGTTAGTGCCATCTATAAAAGAACAGATATAGTTTTTTGAGCATTCAGTTGAAGTAAATAGGCAAGTCTTATATTCAGGCATTTCTTTTGTTACGTATATTGCTATAAATGATATTTTCATAATAAAATAAATTTTTGAATATACTTACCCGCTGGTTATATAAAAGAGCTGAAGTCCCTGACGCCAGGGCAGAAATTCAAATCTAGCGCTATCGAAGATACGCCAGGTGTACCAACCGCACCCTAGCGGTAGAACAGGTAGAACTACACACCAACTCCAGTTCTTCCATGCCTCATAGCCATACCATAGGTAGTCTCTAGAGGGGAGGAGGGAGGGTGTTAAATTTATATAACCAGCGGGTAAGTATATTCAAAAATTTATTTTATTATGAAAATATCATTTTTAAATATAAAACTTACCCGCTGGTTATATAAAAGAGCTGATTGACACCCCTTGGTGGCGGGTCAGAGACAGCTACATATAGAAAATTCACTTAAGGGTTACATACAATAAACTTAAGCAGTTCTCACCTGATAAGGAAGCTGACAGCAATGATACTCTGCCTCATTTCGTCCGCTATCCTTAAGAGATCCAGTAATCCACTCGGGCTGAAAATCTCTAGGAGCTGTCAAACGGTACAAACACCTATAACATGACAGGACCTCAACCAATACCCTTGTTCCGGGTGCACTCAAGGAACAAATTGACCACCTAGCCAAATCAAAGATTGCGGAAGACTGACGCCCAATCTCCACAAACAACCATAACAAACGAGTTCCAAGAGATAGAAAAGGGGTATTAGGAAAAAAGGGAACGTAGTGGTAGATCATTCACCTACTATCGCATTAGCCGCTATAAAAGGACCCAACGTAAAAAAGTCCTCATAGCGAGTCTGAACATTCTTCAAATAATGGGATGCAAAAACAGACTTACTTCTCCAAAATGTTGTATCCATCAGACTTTGCAGAGAACGGTTCTGTTTAAAGGCCACTGAAGTCGCTACCGCTCTGACTTCATGTGTCTTGACTTTGAGGAGCCTCTGATCCGACTCATCACACTGAGCATGAGCTTCTCGAATCAACAATCTAACGAAAAAAGACAAGGCATTCTTGGACATGGGCATCGAGGGTTTCCGGACTGCACACCACAGAGCGTCTGAGTTACCTCTCAGATTCTTAGTTCTGTCCACATAAAACCGTAGAGCTCTAACTGGACAGAGAACCCTTTCCAATTCACCGCCAGCCAAATCAGAAAGGTTAGAAATCTCGAAGGATTTGGGCCATGGTCGAGAAGGGTTTTCGTTCTTGGCCAGGAACCCCAGTTGCAAAGAACAAATGGCTTTCCCATTCCGAAAACCAATGTTCTTGCTTAAAGCGTGAACTTCACTAACTCTTTTCGCAGTGGCGAGGGTAACTAGAAAAAGGGTTTTCAAGGTTAAGTCCTTAAATGAAGCCGAGTGTAAAGGCTCAAATCTGTCACTCATGAGAAATTTAAGGACAACATCCAAATTCCAGGCGATGGGAGCTGTTTGAATCTTCTTGGTCGTATCAAAAGACCTAAGTAAATCTCGTAGATCTTTATTATCAGAAAGGTCTAGGTTCCTGTGTCGAAAAACCGTCGCCAACATACTCCTGTAACCTTTAATAGTCGATGACGAGAAGTTATGCTTAACTTTAAGGTCCAAGAAAAAATCTGCTATTTGGGAAAGCGATGTACTGGAAGAGGAAATCGCGTTAGTTCTACACCATTCCCTGAACAACTCCCACTTGGACTGATACACCTTGATGGTTGAAGACCTTCTTGCCCTTGCAATTGCCTTGGCTGCCTTCTTCGAAAATCCTCTAGCTCTAGCGAGTTTTTCGATAGTCTGAAGGCAGTCAGACGTAGCGCTCGGAGGTTTTGATGATTTCGGGCCAAGTGAGGTTGTCTGAGAAGATCGGGTCTCATGGGAAGGCTTCTCGGGACATCCACCATCCATTCCAGTACCTCTGGAAACCAGCTCCTTGACGGCCAGAACGGAGCTATCAGTGTCATTCTGGTCTCCTCGTGTGAAACGAACTTCTGAATCACTTTGTAAAGGATCTTGAACGGAGGGAAAGCATAAACCTCCATGTGTGACCAGTTCATCAGAAAAGCGTCTATGTGTAAAGCTTCGGGGTCTGGAACCGGAGAGCAGTAACACTCTAGCCGTTTGGTCTTCGCGGTGGCAAAGAGATCCACGAGAGGTCGACCCCATAACCGCCACAGACTCTTGCAGATGTCCGGGTGCAGAATCCATTCTGTGGAGAGAACCTGACCTTTCCTGCTGAGTCTGTCTGCGCTCACATTGTTGACCCCCTGGATGAACCGCGTCAAAAGAGTCACCTTCCTTTCCTCCGCCCAGATGAGGAGCAGTCTTGCAATCTCGAACAGAGACCAAGAGTGGGTCCCGCCTTGTTTCGCAATATAGGCCAGAGCTGTCGTGCTGTCCGAATTGACTTGGACTACCTTGCCCCTGATCTGCTTTTCGAAGCCGATGAGAGCCAGATGAATGGCTAAAAGCTCTTTTTGATTGATGTGGAGAGAGGTTTGCTCCACCGTCCAAGTCCCCGAAAGTTCCTGCTTCTCTAGAGTGGCTCCCCACCCCGAGTTGGAGGCGTCGCAACACAACACGAGGTTTGGGTTCCTCTGAAGTAAAGACAAGCCTTCTTTCAGTCTGGGCTCGTTGTTCCACCATTGAAGATGAGACTTGATGGAAGTCGAGATGGGAATGCAATCCCTGTCGAGGCTGTCCCCTTTCTTCCAATGGCGGTTGAGATGAAACTGAAGAGGACGCAAGTACAACTTCCCCAGGGTCACGAACTTCTCTAACGACGAGAGAGTCCCCAGAAGACTCATCCAATCTCTGACGGAGCAAAGATCTCTCTTCAGGAACGTTTGTACTTTTAGGAGGGCTGCTTGGATTCTCACCGACGACGGAAAAGCCCGAAAACTCCGACTGTGAATCTCCATCCCCAAATAAAGAATCTCCTGGGATGGAATGAGTTGTGATTTTTCCGAGCTCACCAGGAGACCCAGTTCTCTGGAGAGATCCAAAGTCATCTTGAGGTCCTTCAAACAACAATCAGCTGAGGAGGCTCTTATCAGCCAATCGTCCAGATACAGAGAGGCCCTGATTCCCCTCGAATGCAGCATGCTTGCCACGTTCAGCATGATCTTGGTGAACAATAGAGGAGCCGTGCAGAGTCCGAAACAAAGAGCCCTGAACTGAAAGACCTTGTTTCCGTCCATGAACCTCAGATAACGTCTGCAGCTGGGATGAATCGGAAGGTGGAAATAGGCATCCTGAAGATCTAAAGAGACCATCCAATCGTCCTTCCTCACAGCTGCCAGAACTGTTTTCTGAGTCTCCATAGTGAACGTCGAGTTTTGGACGTAACCATTTAGCACACTTACGTCCAGAACCGGTCTCCACCCCCCGGAACTCTTGGGTACTAGAAAAAGGCGGTTGTAAAACCCCGGAGACGAAACATCCTGCACTTCCTCTATTGCTTGTTTCTCTAATAAAAGAGACGTCTGTAGAAGCATGGCTTGTTTCTTGGGACCCTCTCTGTATTTGGGCGAAAGATCCACTGGATCTGTGACTAAAGGAGGATTGGTCAGGAAGGGGATCTTGTAGCCTTCCTTTAACACCTGGACGGACCAGGGGTCCGCTCCATTCCTCTCCCAAGCCTCCCAAAAGTGAGTCAACCTGGCCCCCACTGCTGTCTGAAGGAGAGAGCAGTCAGACTTTACCTCGGCCGGACTTGCCCCCTCTGCCTCTAGGCTTCCTTCCTTCTGGTTTAAAAGAGCCTCTTCCAGAGGGCTTCCCACGAAAGGACTGAGGTCGAAACCCAGAAGAAGATTCCTTAGGTTTACGAGAGGAGAATGACGGAGGCAAAACTTTCCTAGTCGAATGAGTAACTAAGTCATGTGTGGCCTTCTGAGTGAGAGCAGTAGCCACCTCGCCCACCAATTCCTGAGGAAATAATGAATTAGACAAAGGTGCGAAAAGAAGGCCCGTTTTCTGATAGGGAGACACTCCTGCGGAGAGGAAAGAGCACATCGTGGCCCTTTTCTTGAGAATTCCAGCTGTAAACAAGGCAGCAAGTTCGTTGGAGCCATCCCTCACACCTTTGTCCAAGCAGGACATCAAATGAACCAAACCACTAGTGTCCGTTTCCGTCATATCAGAGACCCTCTTACTCAAAGCCCCCAAAGCCCAGTCCAAAAAATTAAAAACTTCGAAGGCCCTGAAAAGACCTTTAAGCAAATGGTCGAACTCTGGAATGGACCACCAAATCTTCGTCTTCCTTAAGGCAAGACGACGAGAAGCATCTACCAAACTTGAAAAATCCCCTTGTGCAGAAGAAGGAAAACTCAAGCCCAACACTTCACCAGTCTCATACCACACACTAGATTTAGAGGTTAACCTAGCGGGGGGAAAGGCAAAGGCCGTCTTACCAAAAGATTTCTTGGAGTCCAACCAAGAACCCATTAACTTCAAGGCCCGCTTAGAGGATCGAGAAAGAACCATCTTGGTGTAAACTGGAACCTTAGTAGCTTTACCTAAGATGAATTCAGAAGGCGGAGAACGAGGGGCCACAGGGGTAAAAGAATCCGGGAAAATTCCAGTTAGAATAAGCATAAACTTGCGAAGGTCCACAGCATGCTGATAATGCTTCTCCTCCTCATTCTCAGAGACTTCCTCAATAGGATTATCCTCATCCGACTTTTCCTCTGGTTCGTCTTCAGGCAGTGCAGCAACAGCCGCAGCCTGAACCGAAGGAACAACGTCTGGATGGGACTGCCTGTCAAGGCCAACATCTGTGTCAATTTGATGGGGAGAAGTAGAAGTAGATTGATGCGAAACACGGACATGTAAACGATCATCCTCAACCAACAACTGTTTAGACCGCTTAGAATCCGACTGCTGTTGAACAGAAGAACGCTTGAAATCAGAAGGTAACTGTTGAAGATCGCCGCGAGGTCGCGTAAAGTCCGAGGACTGTTGCTGCGAACGATCAAAGTAGTCAGGATGTCGCCGCTGTAAACCAATGTTTTGACGCGACGCGTCCAAAAGTTGTTGCCGCGGGCGATCCACTACTTCAAATTGTTGCCGCGTCTCGTCCACTTGTCGACGCCGATGTTCTTCCCCGCGACCAGAATACGCAAACTGGTCGACCAAAACTCTCTGACGCGACTCATCAAAATCAACCTGGCGTTGAACACTGTGACTGGGAGACCGTCTAAGTGATAACTCGTCAAGACCAGATACCATCGAACGTTTGTGCGATAACTGGTCTGACATCGAACGCCCAGACACAACGCCAACACCTGGGTGATAAGAATCCATCAACGACGAGAGTTGTTCCTTCATAGACAAAAGCGCAGACCATTTCGGATCAACAGAACTCCTAGAAGGAAGATTCGCACCAATGTCACCACGCATTTCGGGGGAAGAAAGCCAATCCGATGGAAGAGGAGGTGCATGAATAGTAACAAGGTCCGAATCGGAAGGAATCATATCCACACGAACACGGTGATCTGAACGTTTGGCCGGAGTGCAAGCGCTGGGAGAACGGAAACGTTCCGGTGAACCCCACGAACTACATCCTGGACGCACAGGCGATTCCCGACGCTGTGAATCAACATGGGTTCGTTTAAGCGGTCTCGACGCTCGCCGCCAGATCTCACTCCCCGACCCTTCATCGGAAGACGGGGATAACGCATGAACCTCACCTTTCCTACGATGAGGTGAACGACCTGAGCTACGGCAACAGGAACGTTCGAGGGGACGTCTGCACGATTGATGATGCTTCTCGTTCCCTTAAGCCGTTCGACATTACTTCTCCCATGGGTTCGAGAGCTCGAAAGAGGTCTAAGGCTAGGTGAACAACAAGATCGTGCCGACGCACCCTCCGCAACACTAAACACATTATCAACACTTGTCACAACACCGAGAGAGTCACGATTCTTCGGTACCACATCAGACACTCGTGTCGACGCACCCTCCGCAACACTAAACACATTATCAACACTTGTCACAACACCGAGAGAGTCACGATTCTTATAGGAACCAAGGAAAATTAATCAACGATAGCTTAAACTCAAAAAGAACGTTGTACATCACCAAACAACTTCCCAAGAGAGTAAAAACACGAGAGCAAACTTCTATATGTCAGTCAGCTATGACGGCAGAGAGAAGAACTGGAGTTGGTGTGTAGTTCCACCTGTTCTACCGCTAGGGTGCGGTTGGTACACCTGGCGTATCTTCGATAGCGCGAGATTTGAATTTCTGCCCTGGCGTCAGGGACTTCAGCTCTTTTATATAACCAGCGGGTAAGTTTTATATTTAAAATATATATTTAATTGTTCACTTTCATTTCAGGTTTTGTATTGTGCATATTTTTTCATTAGTAATAGGTTTGATTAATATTTTCTTTGAAAAGAAAACCTTTCTCTTTTTCCGTTTTTTATAAATCAATATTTTTTCCCTTGAAGTAAATGGTTAAAAATACTTTTGGTTAAAATTATCAATAAAATATATAAATACATACAAGAATATAAAAGAAAAGAAAATTGCAAAATCTATTACTTAATAACTTAACATTATGAATTAGTTGCTTTTTTCATTCAAGTGTCCAAAATTGCCTCAGCATTTTTCGAGGCGAGGCAAAATTGGACACTTAGATTTTTTCATAATTTTTTTTATTTTAAACCTTCCTTTAGTATCATCTACTAATCTTTTTTCAGAAATAATAATTTCTAGTATTATTTTTGAGAAGCCCTAAAATGACGGTGAGGCAATTATAGGACACCCATATTCAACAATTTTTTTAGTGGTATTTAATACTTTTTCAAAACCAAACATACTAATATTTATAAAGTAGAAGGTTGGGAAATTTCTAACAGCATTATAGTTTTTGAAAATTATCAATAGTTTTAGAGATATTACAACTGTCCAATTTTCGACTTACTTGTCCAAAATTGCCTCTGTCCAAAATTGCCATACCCTACTATACTCTTCTTAAAAAGGGAGAAGTTTTGTCGAGGGCCACGAGAATTACAAAGCTTAGCGAGAGAGAGAGAGAGAGAGAGAGAGAGAGAGAGAGAGAGAGAGAGAGAGAGAGAGAGAGAAGGAAAGGTATTATCACATTATTGTGGAAGAGGTAGTTGAACTAGTATTAAGCTTATATTAAAAGGTTTGTTAATGCACATAGAGATCGTGAAAAGGCTTATGACAGGGTACCAAAAAGGTTAGTCTGTTGGTGTTTAAAAATGAGAGGAGTACCGGAGAAGTTGGTAAAGTTATTGAGGATGATGTCTGAGGGGTCAAGAACCACCGGAGAGGTAAAATATGGGGAGACAGATGCATTCCCTGTGAAGGCTGCCCTTCATCATTGATAAGGTCTGAGTGGAAAGGATTGAAGCTAAACATTGGAAAGACAGATCTAATGATTCGTATTAGAGAGGGACATGAAGTAAACATTCAAGTGGATGATGGTGCAAAGCTAAACAGAACAATGAGTTTAACTACTTGAGATCCATAATAAAAGAGTGGGAGGTACTGAGAAAGCTCTAAACAAAGAATGAAAGCATGGCAAAAATGGAGGGGCGTAAATGGAATTATTTTAAACTAAAAAAATGCCATCAAGACTCAAAATGAAGATCTATAAAACATTTATCAGGCCAGTATTTATATGTGGGGCAAAAATTTGGGCACTTGAGAGGAAATAGGAGGGACTGTTGGAAAGAACAGAGATAAAGATTGTGAGATGGATTGCTGGAATATTACTATAAGAAAAAAAGTCAAAATATAAGACGAATGTGTGATATATACATAGTGTAATAGATAAGTTTTAGGAAGCTCGTCTGAGATACTATGGCTATATAATAGAAGGGAGGAGGTGGAACCAATCAAGAGAACTAAGAACATGCCAGTAATGGGGAAAGGTAGCGTAGGGGGTCAGCGGATCAGATGGATGGATGTGGCCATGAGGGATATGGCCAAGATGGGACTGAGGGAAGATGATGCAAGGAATAGAAATAGATGGAGAGAATTGACTCGAACGGCCGACCCTGTTTTACACTGGTACTAATAACGTGGAAAGAAAAAGAAGATATGTCTGCAACTTTACTTCTGATGTGGCTGTATAAAATTGTAAGCACTTTAAATACGTGTAATTGAATGTGCGGACAGATCGTCATGATTTAATAGAATGAAAGCTTATGCGACAGGATAGCAGAGGGAATACGTATGCATGACTACAGCGTATTAAAGGTTTAAAAGCCACTCATGAACGGCATAGGCAAAGGACAGTGATATTGCCCTATCAAGTAGAACAATGCCCTAGAGACTGACCATATATACATATGATCAGCGCCCAAGCCCCCTCTCCTCCCAAGCTAGGACCAAGGAGGGCCAGGCAATGGCTGCTAATGACTCAGCAGATAGACATAAAGGCTCCCCCAAAACCCCCATCCTTAGCCCACAAGGATGGTGAGGTTGCAACGACCAAAGAAACTAATGAGTTTGAGCGGGACTCAAACTCCAGTCTGGCGTTCACCAGTCAGAGACGTTACTACATCGCCACCACAACCCTGGTCGGGGAAGAATGATGTGGATTTTGTGACTCTCAAACTTGTACAGTAATAAATTTAAAAGCAAACACCCGAACTCCTACTTTTACTGAATCACAATTAGTATATCCTAAAATTTATCAACACTTGATAAAAGATGAAAACAGACAATAATGGCAATCACTTACTTACTGTGTCGAATAGCTGACGATGACTTCACGAATCCAAGGAAAGCACTGAAAGATAAAAATCAATAACTGAATTTAAAGCTACAAAATTCCATGGAAGTAGTCAATCGAGACTCACAATCAAGAGTGAACTGTCAGAAAAGTAACAGACAATGAATACATTTCAACTGGGTGCATGAGACTGCACACACAAATACAATTATCATGCTCTGCTGTTGCAAGTAGGCCCTGACGAATGATAGTTGAATAAAATATTTGTCGTTATTGTAAGGGTTTATTGTTATTGTAAACTATCGTAAGGCGTCCGTACATTTCTAATGAAATTCATCAAATTATAATTACATATTCATCCAAAAGTTTTGTCCTAATACTATGCGGACTTTATCCGGCATCTGTAAACATGATCTTCAAATATGAGCCAGCTGACCAGCATGGAATCATGGGAGCCTATGGAAAAATATATATATATATATATATATATATATATATATATATATATATATATATATATATATATATATATATATACATATATATATATATATATATATATATATATATATATATATATATATATATATATATATATATATATATATATATATATAAAGGGAGTTTACTTAACACTGAACTTCACAGAATGATAGTGAACCTGCTAAGGCATTACAAGACCAAATTGATGAATCGATTGATTTAATCTTACTAACAAAGACTATCACTAAGTTGAAAGTCATACCTATTGATTGGTCTATCCCTAACCTGGAATTGCATACAAACTAAAGATGTTCTTATTTTACATCTATTTATCTCATGATACATTAGTTCTTTATGATGGTTCCTCTCTTTTCTAAAGAAAGGGAAAAATTTCATCACGTTTGAGTGGTTAGACATTCATTGCCACAGAAGCTTTTATCTGGTAAAATGCTCAATAACTATCGAAGCAACAAACCACCATCCACTGATTACAAGTCCTCCAAAGGCTTTCTTTCAATAGCCGAATGCTTGAATGCATCCAAAAATTAATGATTTGACAGCATATGTGGTTCTCACGTGTTATAATCGTACATTAACTCCTTAATTTTCTAAAATTTATATCTAATTTTTATGCTTATTTCAGTCTAAATCTACTTTCCTTTTAAGCATTCTGTAATTGAATGTATAGAATGTTCGTTTCCTTATTCACTAGTCAGGGGTTTAAATCCTCCAGAAGGTTATTTTAAGCAAGAAATATCAGATGATTTCGCCGGCAAATAATGTACAGTGTGCGTTTGTGTGTGTGTGTGTGTATATATATATATATATATATATATATATATATATATATATATATATATATATATATATATATATATATATATATATATACACACATCACCTCAGGCTAATTCGAATAGCGGATTATATGCATCCAGTCATTAGACGTGAGATGTTATTGTGACCGTAAACCTGTTTGTTTATGTTTTGATAGGCGTAAGTTTATATGTCTGTGTGTGTATTTATAATTCGCATAACTCAAAACTATTTGACCGAATCTCATTATATTTGGTGTGCTGATTGGCCAAGATCCAATGACAATTTGATTAGATTTTGAGTGATTGGGTCAAAAGTCAATGCCAGGGTCACGGAAAGGTAAAAACGAATAACAAAACTAATAAGCTGTTTAACCGAATCTCATGAAGTTTGGTGAGATGATTGGCCATGATTCAAGAACAATTGATTGGGTCAAAATTCAAGGTCATGAAAAGGTAAATTTTTTTTTTCCTTTGCTATATCGTAGTCAATTTTTATCCGATTTGCATGAAATTAATTACAAAATGTGCATAATTCAATTGCCCATCTAGTGATTCACACATCTTGTGATTTAGAACATGATATGGTGATGTCATTACCCTTGTGTGTGTATTTATTTGTTTGTGTATTTATTTGTTTGTATGTCTCTGTTTGTGATTCGTATAGCTCAAAAGCTATTTTGATTAAATTCCATAAAATTTGGTGCGATGATTGGCCATGATCCCCGGACAATTTGATTACAATTTGGGAGTGATTGGATAAATAATCAAGGCCAAGGCCACGAAAATGTCAAATACGTCTTTTTACCATATCTTGGCCAATTTTCATCTGATTTGAATGAAGCTAGTGACAAAATTTACATAATTCAATTGCCTATTTGTGATATACAACATGATATTGTGGTGTCCTCACCCTTGTTTGTAAGTCTGTCTGTGTTTTTGTGATTCGCATAGCTCAAAAACTATTTGACCTAATCTCATTAAATTTTGAGGAAGGCTAGGCCACGACCCAAGGACAGTTTAATTAGATTTTTAAGTGATTAAGTCGAAGTTTAAAGTCAAGGTAACAAAGATGTCAAAAAGTCTTTTTGCTATATCATGGTCATCTAGTGCAAAACTGTGCATAATTCAATTGCTATCTTGAAATATACAACATGATATAGGCGAAGGTATGCGCTTTACCGAGTGCCCGTTCCAGTTCTTAAAGTCTTAGTATTCACTTAACTCTTAATAATACTGTAAAAGGAAAAAAATACATTTCCCAATTTTCTTTAAAAAACCATCTCCACTACTACGCAGAGCCTCAAATTATATGTAAAAAACAAAAAAAAATATATCTGGCATTTTTCTTTCTGTATTTGTAGCCCTACTGGATGGAAAACCATCAATTTTTATTTCCATGTCTGAAGGAAACAACCAGTCTGAGATCAATCCATATCACTTCCCCTTAGGAGAAATGTAAATGAAATGGTGAAGAATGTCCTATTTCAAATGTAGATACTCCAACAATTTGCCTTTTTCGAAACATTAATATTGTGTATAACCTTGCGGTCATCCGGAAGGGCTTCGTATGCAAAGTCGCTATCACTTATAGTTAAAAAACTATAACCAAACATGTACACAGATGGATGATCTTGCACCATGCTCAAGTTTATTTGATGATCTACCTTCTCATTAAGCTTTTCTGAATCCATTCTACCATACAGAAGCAATTGCAGTGTCAATCAAGTATAAATGGTATGTTTGCAATCAAAGCTTTGATAGTCGATTGTGCGAAACAATTACGAAATATCTATCCCATAAAGACAATTTCCCTTCATGTACTTCATGAAATTTGCAGCAAGTTTAGGGGTGCCTCAGTTTAGAGGTCGCTCATGAATGGCATAGGCAAGTGACAGTGAAAATGCCCGGGCAGGACAAGACCCTAGAGAGACACAGTATCAGCACCTAAACCTCTTTCCATCGAACTAGGACCAGGGAGAGCCAGGCAATGGCAGCTGAAGATTCAGCAGGTCAACTTATAAGTTCTCCCATTCCTAGCTTACAAGGATGGTGAGGTTGCCAGACTCTACGAGAAACTATAGAGCTTGGACGGGTCTCGAACCCCCATCCAGCAGGTAATCAGGCAAGGACGTTTCTAAAAGGCCACCACAACACTAAGTTTGATTCCCATGCCTTTAAATGCGCATAAGGTGATGTCCTAAGACAGACGATCTTCCACCATGAACAGCTAAACATGACCGTATGCGTGGTGACAAGCAAGTTGGACAGAAATTAGCGGATAGACAGTTGGATAACTCTTGTGATTTAAAAGATATAGCCTACGTCAGACAGAAAGACGGAGTAATAAAACCGCGAGAGGAAAAGGTACAGGAAATAACATTCTCTCTCTCTCTCTCTCTCTCTCTCTCTCTCTCTCTCTCTCTCTCTCTCTCTCTCTCTCTCTCTCTCTCTCTCTCTCCTAATTAGAAAATACGCCCATAAGGCATTTATCTCAATATACTGGTGGCAGCCTGATAGGTAACAACAAACCAATTCAAACCTGGACCTGCGTTATGTGATCATTGAAACTGGATTAAGGTGGAGTTAGGAACCAATTCATTTTAATGAATTAACTGATAGGAGGAAATTAAAACAAATTAGCACTGCCACTGCAAGTGTGGAGAATAGTATGAGAAAATTAGTAAGTCTGTCGTGATAGATAATGAGACATCTTAATGCAATTTAAGCTAATTATAAATGTCATGATTTCAGTAAAGAAAATAAGTATACAAATATGTATATATGCACCAATTGTGTTATTTAGAAGCGGTCTGACATGCTTTTCCTTGACTGATTGACTTGGATTAACGCAAGCTTATGACACCACTAGGTGTGGCTATCTGGATTATCCTACCAGTTAACAGTTACTGCAATACCAAGTAGTTTTTACCTCACGCCGGCAGACACAAAGTAAAATTATTGAACAAGTCGTGTATCCGGGTCAGTACTAGCTCCCTTGCCCGATTAACAAGTTAAAGAGACCATTGTGGTCTTGTAAAGATATATTATTACACCGTGAGAAAAATAACAGTAATTCTAGTTTTCGCCTGTTAGGAATTCATATATAAAAGATTCCAGTGAAATAAAGTAATTTGGCTTTCCTTATTTTGCAAGTTATTGTGGGGTTTTTGTCTTGAAACCACTTTGTGCAACTGTCTTCAAAAAGTCGAGACTCCCCTCCAATTCATGGTTAGTAGTGGTTCCCATAGATAATTGAATAAAGTCTTTCTTAATTATCTGAATGAATTGGCATCATTACATGTTGTACTAAGAAGAGAAGAAAAAACTCATTCTGAAAAGCAAGTCCATGCACTGTAAAAGAGAAAATTAAATAAGTGATGTATAAATTTGTGAAGACTTCATCCTCACTCTTATATGGACCCGATTTCAGGTGAGTGCCAGGTTTGTCCATTCAAACCACTTAAGATCATTTTAACAGAGAATATACAAATCGTAGGAAAGTGGTTAAGAAATATTAGAAATGGTAATGCCTACAAGCACAGTTTGATGGGCAGTAACGGCACTAACCACCCCCTCCCCCACAGGATTAATGCTAACCTAACCTATTTTTGGTCATGACAAAAATTGTTAAAGTTTTTGTTAGTTGGTCAGACTTCAGAATCCATACTCCCATTCAAGCCTTACTGCAATTAGGGTAATGGTCTGTACTGACACAGGAGAAGCTAATCTAAACTAGTCAATGGTTGTTGTGCAGTTGCGATCTAAACCTTCCGGCGATTGTTGTTCAGTTACTCTGAATAAGGCTCGAAATACATGCTAAAGCAAATAGCATTTGATAATTAGTAAATACCTATTGCAACTATTAATACACTTGCATTTTTTCATGAACCAGAGTAAAACCTCGAGAGATATCCAAAAGGAAGTATAGTAAAAAGTAAAAAAGTAATCAAAATGCATAAACTGTATCTACTGTAGCTAATGTTTCTGGAATTAACTTTACATAAGGAATAATTCCACGTTTTGTTATCATCATCCTCATCATCATTATTATTATTCTTAAAAAGGAGTGAACGTCCAGATATAGAAACGTTCAAATAGGCCATTGACTTATATATATAAAAAACAGTAAGGTAATTTGTCAAACCGCGAAAGCATGAAATATATGAACCAAATGGCATAAGCGTGAATAAAGAGGAACGCTAAATAATAGAAAAATAGAGCAATGGTGCATGCAGCTTGGAAGTAGCACAGAATCCTCTTTTAACCTCACAATCATCACTAAAAAACATTGCCAGTAAGAAACTCATCCTTGTTACAATGAAGAGACGGTGCTTCAGTACGATGGTGGTTGAACATTCGGAAACTTGAATATAAGGAAAATCCCAACGGTCTGCAAAGCAATGGGCAGAAGTGGTAGTTCCGTATTGAAGCAAACTTGGTGCTTGTGGCCTAACAGGATATATTTCAAAG
>NC_090725.1:239403581-239498581 GCF_036898095.1 Palaemon carinicauda | reverse complement strand
AAGAATTATAGAGGCAAAATGTTGCTTGGTATACCAGTAGCATATGGACTGATAGATGATGAACAGCGGTGGTTCATATAAGAATGATGGTGCATTGATAAAGAGTTTGTTTTGAATCGTGTGAGAAGTTTGAAAGTAAAAGGAAAAAGCTTTTTGTGTTATACATAAACCAAAGAAAAGGTTATGATAGACTGGATAAAAAAGCATATGTTTGCTCTATGTTGAGAGTTATCTTAAGTTTTTTTCATGAACCACGAGTAATAGTCTTCAGGCTGGGGAGGGACTGGTTTGGTGTGAAAACGGGTCTGAGATTAGAATGTGTTGCCCATGTGGCTGTTTAACATCACAGATAGGGTTATCAAAAGGGCAGTGAATGTAGGTGTTCCCTAGAGCTCAAAGTGTGTGTCTGTCTTTCAAAGGTGTAGAGAAAACTGAACTAACCTTTACAACACAGCATGGTTGTCAAGATATTCCCCCTTACAGGAGTGTCCGTTACTTTGCAACATAGAGATTCACCCACTAATAAAATGACTTCCCCAACAGGTAAAAAATAATTTCCGCTTGTTGACATATGCCACTATACTTGTTTTGTCACTCATTAACTTCTAAAAATAACACATCATTAATTCTCCGAATACTTGCAAACCTAGCATTCCTCCAAGCCTCTCCAGAATATTGATGTGTAGAAGGCTGTTTCATGTCCATAAATTGAAAAGACTAGATTCTACATGCGTGTACCCAATTCTTCCTCCATGCTACCCAGAACAATTGTATATCCATAGGTGGGGAATCCAAGTCAATTCCCCATGAGAAGGGGTCGGTTGTGCACTCGCCAAACCAGATAGTCCCGAGTTTTTTTTTAAAGTAACAGTGCCATTTTAGGCACCAAATAAAGCAAGCAATGGTAATATTCCTTTCTTCAAGAATAACAGATGACAGAGAGCAGCTTGCCTAAAGGCCTGTCTACACCAGCGGGCATGGTAGGCGGAACTCCCCTCTAACGGGTACACTTGACTTCTCAAACGTCAAATTGCCCGATGGGTCTTGTAGCGAAATCACCATGGTGGTGCCCGATGGCTTGAGCTTCGACCCTGGCCTTTTGGAACAAAAGAAACTTTTTATACACAAAATATTTCGTGTTAATGTAGTTTTCCTGCAAGTTCTTGAATTCATATATGGCTTAATAGTTTCCAGTTTGTTTCCTTCTATTATTTGGATAGATTTCTTGCATAGTTAGCTGTACCTTATATAATAACTAGGTTAGTTTATTAAATTCAAGACTACTAAAAGCTATTTTGCAGTGGAAATCATAATGGCTTACAGCTTTCAGTTGGTTTCCTTCTGTTATTTAAAAGGATTTCTTGTATAAATTGTATTGTTAATTGTATTAAACATAATTACTAGACCAGTTTGTTAAATACAAAACTACTAAGTTATTTTTCAGGTGAAATTCATATAGGCTATGGCTTAATAGTTTTGTTGGTTTCCATTTCCCACACACTCTCTCTCTCTCTCTCTCTCTCTCTCTCTCTCTCTCTCTCTCTCTCTCTCTCTCTCTCTCTCTCTCTCTCTCTCTCTGGAATAACATTATAAGCGCTCTGTTTGCAGTTTTCTTTAAGGTTGTATTGAAAATCTGTATCTACTTCGATGAAAATTACTGTAAAATTGAAATGCCATAAGCATTTGCATTCGCACTGAGATTAATTTGAAGCATTACTTACTTGTATTTATTCAAACCTATATATATATATATATATATATATATATCATAATGTATGGCTCCAGCTCTCCTAGTAGCCGAAAGTATGAAACGTGCTTACACTCATTCTCAAATAATCTCTGAAATCTTTTTCATGGCCATCTTGTAGTTCCTGTAGTATCGTCGTGTGGCTGCTACATACCATTTCTTTTACCTAGCCATTCTTTGCACCAAATGCTTTATTTTTCATCATACACAAAGCAATTATCATACTTCACAATATATTCTATGCTGTAGGCACAATGTTACTCCTACCGCACTGAACACACTACTGGCATCGTCGGCATGCCCACCTCTATATCGACTCCCTCGTGTAGACAACATTCACGGGTAAGCCCGCTAGAATTTGCCCGTCAACCCTGGAGCATGCCGATCCGGCCCGCTAGCGCGGACAGGCCTTAACTTGAATTTGTTACTCATTCGGAGACAGGAGCTTCCAAGTTAACTCATCAAGATTGCTGAGACAATGATCTGAAGGGAAGACCATTAAAACTGCCATACGTGCCAGCATGTACAGATATTTTGTCTTTGCTTGGACAGGAGATTTGATTTCTCCAAATTTAATCATCCCCCAGATTACAGAAAAAATGAGAAGAGGTGATATAAATTCCACAACAGCTCAAATAGTGCGTCCTTCTTAAATAGTCCAAGAAGAAAATAAGGTCAGCCCTCACATGAACTATGGGAGTTATCAACTCTTAAGAACAAAACCTTAAACTGGTAAACAAGCAATTTCCGATAAAGCACGAGGTACTCTTTGAAGTTCGGGTGGATGAGTATTTGGAAATACACATCCTTCACACCTACAGAAAGTATGAAGTTTCCCTCTCTGTTTAAAGCTGACATGGGAAAAAGCTCCCACCTCCAACTGAGTTTGATGACCGAAATTGTTAAAGGGTGAGAGGTCAATAATCTATCTCCAACCACGGACAAACTTCTCCGGGAGAAAAAAAAAAACGGACCACAGTAGCCTATTTAACCGCTTCCTGTGTCTGTCAATAAGTTTGCCTCCAGCATTCTCCACACTTTCTCTTTTAAGACATGTAGAAAATTTTGCAATCTTAGATGGTAGGCTAGAATCAGGCTCAGCACATGAAATGCGATGGCAGTAGTCATTGAAAGGGAGTGCATGCCCATTCCAGGTGACTGAGGCTATCCACAGATATTACCCGTTGCTGACATGTTGTCCATTGGCATGAGAAGCCTCCATCTACTTGCAACAACTTGGAACAAGAAACAGGGATGATGACGCAAGTGGGCCACATGTCATTATCACCGTTTCTTCTTTTTCACTCTATGACCTATATGGAAAGTTACACTACTGGTTCGGGATTATCAATTCTACAAAACTTTCTTTTGGGCTCATATATGTTTTATACAGTCCCTTTCCTGAACTCACAATTCTCTTATGTATCTGTTTCATAACATGAATTTAATACAGACATCTCTTTCTTGTCTAAACCAGTATGGTTCTATCATATATATATATATATATATATATATATATATATATATATATATATATATATATATATGTGTGTGTGTGTGTGTGTATATATATATATAATGTGATCAACCATACAACTTTTTTCTCCTTTTAAAGTATATATATATATATATATATATATATGTGTGTGTGTGTGTGTGTGTGTGTGTGTGTGTGTGTGTGTGTGTGTGTGTGCGAAGTCATACAATCTTTTCCCTCTAATCTAGGTAGTAGGTTGGCCAGGGCACCAGCCACCCGTTTTAATACTACTGCTAAAGAGATATGGCGTTCTTTGACTGGCCAGACAGTATTGTATTGGATCCCACTCTCTGCTTATTGATAATTTTTCCTTTGTCTACGCATACACCGAAAAGTCTGGCTTATTCTTTCCACATTCTCCTCTGTCCTCATGCATATAACAACGCTGAGATTACCAAATAATTTTTCTTCACCCAAGGGGTTAACTATTGGAATATAATTGTTCAGTGGCTAATTTCCTCTTAGTAAGGGTAGAAGAGACTCTTTACCTGTGGTAAGCAGCTCTTCTAGGAGAGGGACATTCCAAAATCAAACCATTGTTCTCTACTCTTGGGTAATGCCATAAGCCTCTGTACTATGGTCTTCCACTGTCTTAGGGTAGAGTTCTCCTGCTTGAGGGTACATTCGAGCACACTATTCTATCTTATTTCTCTTCCTCTTGTTTATTTTGAAGCTTTTATAGTTTATATATGATAGATTTATTTCAATGTTATTATTCTTAAACTTTTTTTGTAGTATATTTCCTTATTTCCTTTCCTCACAGAGCTATTTTGACTGTTGGAGCCCTTGGGCTTTTAGTATCCTGCTTTTCCAACTAGGGTTGTAGCTTAGCAAATAATAATAATAATAATAATAATAATAATAATAATATATAAATAATAATAATAATAATAATAATAATAATCATAATAATAATAATTAAAGTGTATGATAAGTGGTGACTGAAGTTACTCCTGTATTCAACAAGCATGGGATTACGTGTCGGCAGCTTTTGTCTTTTCTTGGTGGTCATCCATCTAACTGCATAATGGGCTTCGCTATTAACTGGTCTCGTGAACATGATAATCTTTTCAAGAGATTAAGGATAAGATAATTACAGTAGAAACTTTCTTGAAAGAGATTCTCGTCGCGTTCTACTAAACCAAAGTGCCTCTGATGATATTACTCGATGTAGCAGCGGTAGGTCTTGATTGATTGATTGAAATGAGGTTTTCTGACATCCTGAAATCTAAGGTCATTGACGCCGATATCGTTTATTGTAAAAAAAAAAAAATGTAAAAATATTCAATTAGAACCGTAAAAGCTAAGATGTCACAATAAAAGTTAAATATCTTTCACAAGACCTGCTTCTGAAATAAAGCTAAAAATACCACTAGCATGTCCAAGAATCTTGGCAAAGATGAGCCTGCCATCCTCACCTCGAGCCTCAAACAGATAGATATTTCTTTCACTACTATATGTGGGGCATTCCGTCAACAAATGCCTCACTGTCAATGGTACCAAACACTCATCGCAAAAACTTGTGTCATCCGAGTGCGACTAATGCGCAGACGACAAAGAGAAGTCTCCCACTTTCGGGGCATCCCGTTATACTTTCAAGGGGATATAGCATTACTTATCTCTCTCATCTCATTTTCAAGTAAACTATCCCAAAGCTGTTGCCAATTATTATGAGTAAAATTCTTAACTGTAGATAAATAAAAATCATTACTGGGAATGGGAAGTTTGTCAGCACAATCTGATGAGTTGATGCTGTCTCCTTTCCAAAATTTCTACCCATGACGATATTTTATAATATCTCTCTCTCTCTCTCTCTCTCTCTCTCTCTCTCTCTCTCTCTCTCTCTCTCTCTCTCTCTCTCTCTCTCTCTCTCTCATATGACTTTTAATGTTTTGATAATGAAAACATGTAGCCTGATATGAGATTAATCAAATAAGAAAACGAAATTAAGATAAAATCAGAAATAAAATAAAATAAATGCTAGTACTAAGACCATATACTGTATATATAATAATAGAAGTCATATAAAACGAATGATATAGAATAATGAAAGTGGTCCTTTTATATTTTATTTTATCACATAGCCTATTTTTGGCCAAATTTTAATTCATTATACAAAATTTCCAGGGCCTATTAAATACTACAATAAGGGGGTAACTTTCGTATAGTTTCACGAGGTGATCTTTGGGAATGTAAACTATCTGCCCTGACGTCGAAAAGTTTAGGTAATTCAACTTCTTTAGAATAAAGGGACAATACATTTGTCAGCTTTTCGTTATCTAATATTGCATTGGTCTACATTCGAATAGATTCTCTTCTTGCTTTCTACCATTCCTTTTCTTTATCTTTATTTCGATGGTAAATCATATTTAAAATCTGGAACTACCCGTAATATAAAACTTATTCAGCGGAAATTACGTAATCTCTAGGAGACAAACTTTCAAATCAATTCAAATACTGGTTGTTATTTGTAAACTCTTTCCCATCCGCAAAGAGAGAGAGAGAGAGAGAGAGAGAGAGAGAGAGAGAGAGAGAGAGAGAGAGAGAGAGAGAGAGAACTGGGGTTGGGCTCGAGATCGTCTTGCACGATAACTTTATTGTCCCTTTCATAAAGGATTGCATTACCTTCTCAAAAGAGATTACTACGTGGGGAGGAGGGTGGCGGAGTCTGAGGGGAAGGATTGGGGGAGGATAACACAGGATGTTTTCCTAATCTCAAGAGGTTTAAAAATGTTAGGGCGTAAGGACAACACTTCCCGGCCCATTGTTCACCACGAATAGAAGTCTCCTTTGAAAGAAGGCTTCCCCAGGATCAGAGGCGGCCAGAATCGCAGGCCATCTAAACCAGACACCCTTAGAATCCAAAGGGACCTCAGAATCTCAGTCCTAGAATCTCTTTGCAGCAGCCTATTTCAAAGCGAGAGATATCCCTGTCATTTCCAGCTTTTCATTGGAGAGAAGTGGGGTGGGGGGGGGGGGTGGAGGAGGCATCTGCCAAGAATGAGAATCTATTGATTCACAATCCAAATCAAAATAATATCTAGAGAGGAAATCAAAAATAGCAAATTATTCTGCTCAGTATTTTTATCATCACGATTTTTCATACACTCTTAATTCTTGTGCACTCAGTCTACTACCAATGAAGAGGTTTTAAATGGAGCCAGTCAGAAATAGGGTACAGCATAATTAAATACTAGTTTTATTGTAAACAATGTACCTCATACAAAACTAATGGATTTAGTGTTTAGGTTAAATAACTAACCGACCGAATTGCTTCTGAAAGAATACTTCAGGAAATGAGCTAATCTTAAGATCAATATGGAGGAGCAACTAAAATTTCTTCAGTAGATTCTAACCTTAATAATTGCCAAGCGTATGTAAATGCTCATAATCAGATAAAAAATAAACTACGAATACACACACACACACACACACACACACACACATATATATATATATATATATATATATATATATATATATTATATATATATATATATATATATATATATATATATATATATATACTTTGTATACGATATAAATACAGATATATATATATATATATATATATATATATATATATATATATATATATATATATATATATATACAATTTGCACATATCATGACCATCATCCGTTACTAGTCCACTGCAGAACAAAGGCCTCAGATATGTCTTTTCAATCGCGTGTATTTATGGTCTTTCTATGCCAGTTCACACCATTTCTCTTCCTTCCGCTGCTTCTTTTCCAATCTCTAAGGATCCATTCTCTTATTCTTAATGTCCATATATTGTCTGTCAATCTCATATACCCTGTACATATCCATTTCTTTTTCTTACATGTTGTTAGGATATCCACTACTTTAGTTCTCTTTTTCTGTCTTTTAGTGTTATTCCCATCTTTATTCTTTCCATAACTCTCAGAGTTGTAACTAGCTTATGTTCTAAGGCTTCAGTAAGGCTCCAATTTTCTGACGCATAAGTTAATACTCATAGGATAGTCTCATTAAATACTTTTCTCTTTAAAGAAAAATGCATTTTACATATCATAATCTTATTTTGTTTATCAAATGTTCTTCATAACATACTTATCCCTCTTTAAAATTTGGTGCCATGTCCTGGGTAAACACTGTCTGCGCTAAGTATGTATAATCATTAACAATCTCTAGAGGTTCGTGCATAACTCTTTATTTGTTATCTCTGTATTTTCCATGAACATTTTCTTAGTTTTACTCACATTAATTTTGATTCCTGCATTTCTGCTTTCTCTATTCAAATCTTCTATCATCTTTTTTAATTCCTCCCATGATTCACTAAACATAACTGTGTCATCTGCAACTACTTTGTTAACGTACTCCCCATTAATATTAATTCCCACATTTTCCCAATTTAAATTCTTAAAACTTCTAGGCATGCAGTGCATACTTTAGGAGAAATGAGGTCTCTCTGTCTAACGCCTTTCTTAATCAAAATTTTTTCACTATATTTAAGTAGTTTTATGATTTCTATACTTCCTGTTTAGATATCTCCATGCGTTTTAACATAAGAGTCACCTATTCCTTGTTTTTGACGGCCTTTCATTACTGCTGAGGTTTTGACAGAATCAAACGCGTTTCCATGGTCTATAAATGCCATACATAGTGGTTTGTCTTACTCTTTGATTTTTTCCATTAGCTTCTTAATTACATGGATATGGTGAGTTGATTACCCACTACTAAAGCCTGTCTGATTTCTAGACTGGTTAAATTCAGGCGGTCTTTCTATTTGGTCTAAAATGATATTTTTTAATATTTTATATAATACAGAATAATAAATATTATATATATTTATGTATATATATTATTATTATCATTATTATTACTAAACAACCTACAACCCTAGTTGGAAAAGCAAGATGGTATAAGCCCAAGGGCTCCAACAGGGAAAAATAACCCAGTGAGGAAAGGAAATAAATAATGGATGAGCACAAATTAACAATAAATCATTCTGAAAGCAATAACAACGTTCTAACAGATATGTCATATATAAACTATAAAAAGTCTTATGTTAGCCTGTTCAACATAAAAACGTTTGCCGCAACTTTGAACTTTTGAAGTTCTACTGATTCAACTACCCGATTAGTAAGATTATTCCAAAACTTGGTCACAGTTGGAATAAAACTTCTAGAGTACTGTGTAGTATTCAGCCTCATGATGGAGAAGGCCTGGATATTAGAATTAACTTCCTGCCGAGAATTACGAACAGGATGAAATTTTCCGGGAAGATTTGAATGTAAAGGATGGTCAGAATTATGAAGAATCTTATGCAACATGCATAATGAACTAATTGAACGACCGTGCCAAAGATTAATATCTAGACCAGGAATAAGAAATTTAATAAACCGTAAGTTTCTGTCCAACAAATTAAGATGAGAATCAGCAGCTGAAGACCAGACAGGAGAACAATACTCAAAACAAGGTAGAATGAAAGAATTAAAACACTTCTTCAGAATGGATAGATCACCGAAAATCTTGAAAGACTTTCTCAATAAGCCCATTTTTTGTGCAATTGAAGAAGACACAGACCTAATGTGTTTCTCAAAAGTAAATTTGCTGTCAAGAATCACACCTAAAATTCCGAGAGAGTCATACAAAGTTAAAGAAACATTATCAATACTGAGATCCGGATGTTGAGGAGTCACTGTCCTTGACCTACTTACAATCATACTTTGAGTTTTGTTAGGATTCAACTTCATACCCCATAATTTGCACCATGCACTCATTTTAGCTAGATCTCTATCAAGGGATTCAGCAACCCCAGATCTATATTCAGGGGACGGAATTGATGCAGAGAGAGTAGAATCATCTGCATATGCAACAAGCTTGTTTTCTAGGCCAAACAACATGTCATTTGTATATAGTATGAAAAGTAATGGGCTAAGAACACTACCCCGTGGAAAACCAGATATCGCATTCCTATACTTACTATGGTGTCCATCAACAACAACTCTTTGAGATCTATTACTTAAGAATTCAATAATAATGCTAAGAAACGACCCACCCACTCCCAACTGTTTCAGTTTGAAAACAAGGGCCTCATGATTAACACGGTCAAAGGCAGCACTATAATCAAGGCCAATCATACGAACTTCCTAACCACAATCGAGAGATTTCTGTACAACATTGGAGATTGTAAGAAGGGCGTCACATGCTCCAAGGCCTTTACGAAAACCAAATTGCAAACTAGGGAATAGATGATTACCTTCAGCAAACCTATTAAGACATTTTGCCAGAAGACGTTCAAAAACTTTAGATAATATGGGAGTTATATATATATATATATATATATATATATATATATATATATATATGTATGTATGTATGTATATAAATATATATATACATACATATACATATGTATATATATATATTATATATATATATGCATGCATATATATATATATATATATATATATATACATATATATATATACATATATATACTATATATATATAAATATATACATATATATACTTATACACTGTATATATGTATGCATATGTATTAAGGACTAGTGTACACAACCCATCAAAAATCAAAGCTAAATATTCAATATAAATGAACACACAAAACGCACATACATCCCTCTCACCAGGGTATGACTACTCCCTCTACCCTACCCAAGGGACGGTTACAGTTTAGCGTTAACAGAACGAATATAAATATGCACAAACACATTCACATATACTGTATACACACACACACACACACACACATATATATATATATATATATATATATATATATATATATATATATATATATATATATATATATATATATATATATAACCAGACACTTGCGCTCTTTACACACTTGCATGATACATTTGAGATCAGCCAGGGCATTGCTAACCTCAGTTGCTCCAGTCATATACTAACCATTCACCTTTAACACTGGTGGTGGGTTAGGAGTAAATTTTTCTGCTTTCTTTTTTACTTTCCTCCATATAGAAGACAGTGGTGTTCTACTGTTGACTGAGGAAACTAAAGATACCAAATACTGGCCGCAAGCTTCTTTCATTGCACGCCAAAACTGTGCTGTACATTTCTTGTATATAATTAAATTCTCCTCAGTACGCCTTCTTCTGTGCAGACAAGTTCAAGATTTTCTTGTGGCTCTGTGTAGAGCTGTTAGTTCTGATGAGCACCAAGGGATCTAGTCGCAGTTTAAACAAACCTGTGGTTTTGGGAATTTAATTGACTCCTGTTGTATGTAGAGTTTCATTCAATAAGTTTATAGCATAATCTACACTCTCAGACTGTTCTGCATTCCCTTCAATTTCACTTACCTTCCGAAATCTATTCCAATCTGCCGTGGCAAGGTTCCATCATGACGATCTCTGTAAGGGTGGATTATTGTTTGTATTTATAATAACTAGAGCATGATCACTAGTATGCTAATCATCTAACGTTCTCCATTCAAAATCGAGAAGGCAGTTGGAGCTTGCAATTGAAAGGTCTATGCATTAAAGGGTACATGGAAGTGTGTGGGCTCTCCTGTATAAAGGAGTCCGACATCATCATTTTCCACAATTGATAAAATATTGCCCCTTATGTTTGCTAAAACATCACCCCATAAAGGATGTCTACCATTCAAATCTCCAAGTAAAAGAAAACGTTGAGGGAGATGTTGAATCACCTCTACTAAATTATTATACAAAATGTTATCAATTGGAAGCAATTAGAGAGAGCAATAAGTGTGGTTTCTCCCTATATCAATCTATACAACCAATGCCTGCAGAGGTGTGCGATCAGACAAGGGTATTTGGGTAAACATCTCGACAAACGTATATAAGACTTCCGCCAAGGCTTCCTACACGGTGATCATATGGTGTCCTATAGCTAATATATTCACAAGGACATGGAGTATTATTACCAGGCTTGCTCTCATGTAGACATACAATTACAGGGGAATGCTCATGAATTAGGAACTTAAGTTCTTCCTATTTGGCCCTTAAACCCAAACGATTCTATTGCAAAATGGAGGAAAAAAACTATGGTTTATTTTCTGAAAGACATCATGGATGAGGTCTTCCTATTGGCAATTTTTGGTTTAACATTGTTTCCTGTAGACTTCTAAAAAGAGGGTCTTGATAAATTAAGTTTTACATTTGCCTTTTTCATTTTCTTTTGACCTAATTGTTGAGTGGGATGGTGGACCTCAACTTGAATTTTTGATTGATTCAAGTTGCTTTCTTGTTGATCTGGAATACCAACAGACAAAACATCAAATTTATTTGATGTCATAAATTTTGTTCTTAATGAATGGAGGTGAGAGATATAAAGGTCTCTCCCTTTTCCAATTAAGAGGTGGTGATTTATCAGGTTTTGGCATCTTCCCCAATAAAGGTGCACCTGATAACTTGGTTTTAAATGAAACCTCCATCAAATCAGGCAAAGATAGAGCCTGATAGAGGTTAGTATTATTCTTTGTAATAGGGGACAAAGGTCGGATAGAGGTGAATGATGTCTTATCGTTAATACGCAGTGGCAAATCTTTAGGAGGAGATATTCTTGCCTCATAATGCAGCGCTTTATCAGTGGATGGTGAATCTATTTTACGAGAAAGAATTACTGTAATAGTAGGGTTAGATGTCTCCTGGGGAATTTTCCCTCCTGTTTTCAATGTATTTGCATAGCTAGTTTATTTATTTAACAGTCTCTTGGCATGCCCTACGCTTACATGTTCAATGCTGGAATTATTAAGGGCAGCTTCTTCTAACTTAAGGCCGATTTACACGACCTGTTTTCTTTCCAACAGGCTGGCCGTCGGTTAACCGGCGTCTGGCTTTCTTACGTGTATTCAAATGCAACTGTTCACACGACCCGTTAGGCTGACGGCGGCCCTCGGACGTCAGCCGTCCGAGTCGGCTTGGCTTCCTTTTCAAGAAACCTCGCCCGGTTAGACGGCCGTTAGCCATCCGTTCCAACCAACGGGTGGATGATGTTTTGTGTGAACCAGGGTCCTGTATAGTACCCGTTCATTTCGTGACCTAATACCCCGACTTTTCCTCATAGTATAGAGTCATAGAAATTAGTTAGTTTGTTGTTGACACCTTATATTAGAGGTTAATTGAACTTTTTCAAGGGTATGAGGAGATGTTTGACATGGCAAACAAGATGTATAGAAATAATTTACATAAATAAAAGATATGGAAAATGAAAGGAGAGGCATTAAATAAAACAGGTGAGTTTATCATAATTTTAATATTCTTGGCATGGTGCATAAAGTATAATGAAGTTGCCTCACTTATTTTATCAACACAGTTATCAACCAACATCTTATAGTATCAAAATTATCGTAATTTACTCGGTGTTTACGTGACAGATTCTAAGTATACAATGAAAACCGCGCGCTGGTAAACGGATACGGAACGCCACGTGTGAATGTACAACATTTCTACGGAGGTTAGCCACCACCCAGCCTGTCGGAAAGAAAACGGGTCGTGTGAATCGGCCTTTATACAGCTGGCAACTCCTATCAGTATATTTATGAATAGAATGGCAGTCCAAGCACCTTGCCTCAAGTACACATTCTCCATGGTAAAGATTGGATTAAGTATTACTTTTATTTTTTACAAATTTTGGAAGGATGCCCAAATCTAAAGCAATTAAAATAATGCAGTGGCTTCTACTTAAAAGGTCTAACTTTAATCCTTTAATTTTCTATGTCAATTTGGGAGGGCACATCAGCATCCTGGAAAGTAAGGATAATCATTGATGTTGCAGGTGTTTTATGCACTTTCCACACTGTAAATGGACACATTGCCAGTATCTCCTCTTCCGTGAATTCATACAGATCTCTATTAAAAAACACTCCCCTTCCATAGCTTAATTTGTATGAGGTTTGACTTCCAATTTTATATCACCATTATCTGTATTTAAATTGGATAATATAACAGACTGTGTATGACTTTGTATTTATTAGGTAACTTTTATTTCCAAATCGAGATATATCTCCAGAGGTGTGATTGTTCTTACTTTCCTCTGAAGAAATTTGCAGATCCTAAAATAATTTTCTGCACCCCCTTTACATTTAGCAACAAGCCACATTGGTGGTTTTAGCTTTCTCTGGGAAGGCATGACTATCTCGTTTTTATCAATCCAGTCTCCAGGTCTGTAGACACCGAGACTTTTAGGCACCCCATCACACAGAGCACCCTCAATATTAAAATAACCAACTTTAATATTCATAATGTCAAGGCTTGCATTAAATGCTTCATCATGACTATTGAATGATTACAAAGAATACAATATGTCATCTTGAAATTTTATTCTAATTTCCTTTATTAACGAATATAATTCATATATTCTATATAAAACATCATAATTAGTTTCTAATGGATTTTGGTATCATTAGGATTTTCAGTTTTCCTGCTCGAGGTGAGGGTGGCAGGTTCATCCTTGCCAAGATTCTTGGAAATGATGTGTCCTACCATGCAAATGGCATTTTTAGATTTCTTTCAGAAGCAGGTCTTCTGAAAAATATTTAACTTTTATGACATTCAATTTTTATGATTTTAATTGAATACTCTTTAAATTTTTATTTTATTTCATTTTTTATTTTTGTATACATAAATTAAATGTTACCGGCGTCAATGACCTTAGATGTCAGGATGCCTGAAAACTTTAAATCATTCATTCATTCATTCAGTTTTCCTGAGTTTCCCAACCTACCCTCTTTTCAAATATTCAAAAAAGGGTCCTTTATAGTTCCTAAGTCGTCAATGGAATATTCTTTACATGAATTGTCAACAGTACCAGGGGGGGGGGGACGCAGCATCTCCACGGGATAGAGCATCCTTTTTCAGGGTCCATAGTCAAGGGTCTTTATTTTTTTTTAGGGGGGGGGGGGGTTTACCTACTTGGGAATATTAAGAAAATATCATAAGTTGGAAAGGAAATATGCATTCTCCACTATCAGCACAGCGAGAGTATACTTCCCAGATGGTCCACTCCATACCCTACCAGTGGGATAGCACCAAAACAGATATACAGGCACAGGTGTAAGCTAAACCGGCCTGTTAGAGCTGAGACCAAGAAAATATGGAATCATCCTTCGCATATCTGTAATGATGGACTTCCGGTCATAAGTCGAGAGTCCTACCTCAAGGATCGGATACCCCCGGATTTCGATGACCTAACCCTTGCAAATAGTTACGCCAAAACCAGGTCCAAACCAACTTCAAGATGGCTGAGATCATCCAATACTCTCACACAAATAGCTTTGAATGCAAATACCTTCTGACCGTGATCACTTCTCCTATTCATCTAAGTAGTCAGTAATAAGCAAATGTGAAAGTATCCATGACATCTAAAAAACAAATAAATAAATAATATATATATATATATATATATATATATATATATGTATATATATATATATGTGTATATATATATATATATATATATATATATATAAACACATAAAGATAAGGAAAACACTATTCATAGAGTTAGGACAACAAGACAAAAGTTATAAAATTAGGTTGTCGAAATAATATTGAGAAGCAAAAATAGATTACACAAAGAGAAATTTAGATTCGAAAAATTGATTGATTGAAGGTTTTTTGGCATCCTGACATCTAAGGTCATTGACACCGATAGCATTTATTATACATGAAAAATAAAAGAGAATTCAATTAAAACCATAAACGTTAAGATGTCATTATAATAGTTAAATAGTTTTCAGAAGACCTGCTTCTGAAATAAATCTAAAAATGCCGCTCGCATAATAGGACACATCATGTCCAAGAATCTTGGCAAGGATGAACCTGCCATCCTCACCTCGAGCCTCAAACATATATCTATTTCTTAAGTTATTATAATTAGGGCATTCGGTCAACAAATGCCTCACTGTTAAAGGTACTAAACAGTCCTCGCAATACGGTTGGTGTTGGCCCTTCGGCAGAAACTCGTGTGTCAACCAGGTGTGACCCATACGGAGACGACAAAGAGTCGTCTCCCATTTTCGGGGTATCATGTTATACCTCCAAGGTGATGTCAACCGGGTGTGACCCATACGGAGACGACAAAGAGTCGTCTCCCATTTTCGGGGTATCATGTTATACCTCCAAGGTGATATGTCATTTGTTACTTCCCTCATTTTATTGCCATCTAGACCATCCAAGTGCTGTTGCCATTTATTACAAACTAATTTCTTGATGTAAGGTACAAAGTCATTACAGGGAATGGGATACCTCCTTGGTAGCAACTCGGATGCCGCATTCTTCGCCATCTGCCTTCTCATTCCCAGACACACCTGCATGTGCTGGAACCCAACAAAATCGAACTGTTATACCTCTCCGACAAAGCCATTCTAAGATCTTTAAAACTAGAGGGTTACTAGAATTAAAAACTTCTAAAGCTTGAAGAACACTCCTTGCATCACTAAAAATTGTAAAATTAACCTCCTTCTCCAAAGCTATTTTCTCTATAGCAGTTAGTATGTCATACAGTTCAGCAGTAAATATGAAAGCTGTTAGAGGAAGTGCATCTCTACAATTAAAATCATTACTATGTACTCCAAATCCAACGCCAGCATCAGATTTGGATCCATCAGTATATATAAAAGTCGATCCCCTATGTTTTGCAACATGTTCCATAGAAAGAGACCTGGATTCTAAGTCAGTCATATTCTTCTCAACTCCAATAAAGTATTTACAAATAGATACGTCAGGTAATTTCCATGGAGGCGTTGATGATACCATGAATGGAAGCACCTTAATTCTAATTATATCCAGATTGTTTAATAATTGTTTCACCCGAAACCAATAAGGTTGAGGAGATTTTGGGGGCAACTCAAAGTATGTTGAGTGCCTTACAAGGCTTGCAGTCTGAAAGGCTAAAGAAATAGGGAGTCTTTGCAATCTAAACCAATACCAAATAATAGAGGACATTCGGTAAAGGTCTAGAGGCAACTCCCCAGCATCAACAAGTTAACTTATGATAGGTGAGGTTCTAAACGCTCCTGTGGACAATCTAATACCAGCATGATGTATAGAATCTAATATTTTTAACCGGCTACGGGTGGCTGAGGAGTATATTTCACACCCATAACTAATTTTGGAAAAAATCAAGGCCTTGTATAATTTTAAAATAGTATTGCGCTCTGGCCCCCATGATGTATGGGACAATAATTTTAAAAGATTCAGAGCCTCAAGACATTTTGCTTTTAATGCTTTTAAGTGTGAAACCCATGTAAGCCTACAATCAAATATCAACCCTAAGAATTTAGCTTCAATTGCACATGGGATCCGTTGACCTTAGATGCATATATCCGGGTCTGGATGTACTCCTCGGATATGACAGAAATGAACAATTGTATTTTTATTTAACGAGAACTTAAATCCCTTCATATCGGCCCACTGGATAATTTTGTCAATAGAGAGTTGTATTTTTCTCTCAACCATAGCCATTCTAGTTCCAGCAAATTATATGGAGAGATCATCCACAAATAATGTTGCGAGAACATTCTGGGGAATGACTGAGGATATCCCATTAATTGCTAGTGCAAAAAGGGTTACACTCAGCGCACTACCCTGAGGAACTCCTTCTTCCTGGCATTTACTCTCTGAGAGTTTCCCCAAATCTCACTTGAAAAACTCTATGTGAAAGAAATGACTGAATAAATAGTGTTAGCTCTCCTCTTAATCCAAACTCATGGATTCTTTTAAGTATACCATATCTCCACGTGGTATCATATGCCTTTTCAAGATAAAAAAAAAGACTGTCACATGGTGCTGTTTGGAAGCAAAGGCTTCACAAATGGAGGACTCAAGTCGTATCAGCACATCAGTAGTTGAGTGCATTTTTTTTTAGATTTGAACTGGGGGAGCAATTTCCTCAAGTTCGAGAGCCCTCCTGCTCGTCACAAAGAATCAACATGGAAATGATATTCCATGTTGAAGCACGATGACTTCGACAAGGCATTCTCTCGTTAAGAGGGTGTATATGAAAAGTGCACCTCTTCAGCTATAAGAAGTTTGCCCATGAAAATAAAATCTAAAAGAATATGAAGTGAAAAAAAAAATAGATAAACTGATTAAGAAAACTATTGTATTTGCAAATCCTCCTTAAACACCTTGTCTCTCTTTGAAGTACGCCAATATTCCAAATACCGTATTACTAAGCTTAGTTATTCAGGAGACCGGACAATTTGCCGTAAACAAATTTGCCGTAGGATAATTGATTGTAAGACATTTTGCCGTAAGAAAAATTGCCGTACGGATATTTTGCCGCAAAGACATTTCGCCGTAAAATGTATATGTTTTGTCATGTATAGATTAAAAAAAAGAATGAAGAGAGAGAGAGAGAGAGAGAGAGAGAGAGAGAGAGAGAGAGAGAGAGAGAGAGAGAGAATGAATGAATGATTTAAAGTTTTCAGAGAGAGAGAGAGAGAGAGAGAGAGAGAGAGAGAGAGAGAGAGAGAGAGAGAGAGAGAGAGAGAGAGAAGGATCGTTATAAATTTTGACACCCGTCGTTAAATGTTTAAATGAGGTCATTACAAATTCGGTACTTTGCCATATTTTTTTTTTCTTTTTTGATCTTAAACCTTTGTATTGTCTACTTTTATCTGTTGAAACTTAAACCCCTACGATGCCGTGCACTATCAAAAGCACCAGAGGTTGTGATAAGCTCGTAGATGATTCCAACTTCATTTACCGGCAAGAAAGAGAATATGGAGGCAAGGTTTATTGGAAGTGTGTTGAAAAAAAAAAAAAAACTGCAAAGCAAGAGTACATACAAGACGGAATATTGAAGATATTTCAATCTGTAAAACTGTAAGTGAGCATACCCATCCAGGGAACCCAAGTAAACATAAAATGCAAAAAACAATTGCACATATGAAAGAAAATGCACTGAAATCCCCGCTAGCTTCAAGATCTGTGATTGGTGCTGCCTGCGAAGAATTAGAAAATGTAGGACGCTCTCTTATGCCATCAACTTCAAATTTGTCAAGAAACTTAAGAAGACGGAGACAAAAAGAAGAAAAGGCTCCTCCTATTCCAACAACAAGAATCCGAATAAGACTAAGGAATCTTACAATACGTTTTTTCAAAAGGTTAAAGATTTACTCGAGTCCCTAGAACCTGAAAATCTAATGATTGATTTCAAACTAGCAAGTTTTTTTTAAGTTTTTCTGACATTTTCCCTTCTGCAAATGTAACAGGCTGTTATTTTCATTTCTGTAAGAATGTTTACAGAAAAGTGACAGATATTGGGCTTAAGGCTCGATATCAAAGTGATTGTGCTTTTAATACAAATGTAAAGTGCCTTATGGCACTTGCATTCATACCACCTTCAGACATCATTGATGCATTTATAGAGTTGGTTGATGACGATGACTTACCACAAGAACTAGTTGCATATTTTGAAACTCATTACATTGGGGAGAGAAAGGGAAGGGACCTCGTCGTCGAAGAGTTTCTCCAACTTTTCCTATCGAACTTTGGAATGTTTATTAAAGAACCCTAGATCAGATGGCTAATACCAACAATGGAGTAGAAGAGTTCCATAATGCGCTTTAAGCATCTGTGACCAATACGCATCCAAATTTATGGAAACTCATCAATGTATTGAAAAATGATGAATATCTTTCTAAAAAGAAGATAATCGATGCAGAAAGAGGTGAAACAGCAGTCAAGAAACAATACAAAAATGTTTATAAGCGCATACTAAGTATTGTCAGAGGTTATGATCAAAATGTAAAACAACATTATATACGAGCAATTGCTATGAATTTCATGATTTTTAGCTTTGAATTTTTTCTAAGAACACTTTTTAAATAAAGTGCGGGGTCTTCATTTTTTTTATCCTTTTCTTATATATAATTATAATTAAATGAATACATGAAAATCAATGAAAAGTTATAAATATACTTGAAGATAACTATACTTGAAGATAACTATATGAATATAGTTACATTGATCTCTAAAAGAAATAAGCTAAAAACTATAATATACATTTTACGGCGAAATGTCCTTGCGGCTAAATATCCGTACGGCAAGTTTTCTTACGGCGAAAAGTCTTACAATCAATTGTCCTAGGCAAATTTGTTTACGGTGAATTGTCCTAGCTCAAGTTATTCAGTACTGTGTATAATAAACCACTGACACCAGTGTTAGGGTTCTTCAAGTTTCTAACCAATGACGGTAAGGATGCTATGGAAATAGAATTATTCCTCCAGTATATAGGATATATATATAGAGGATTTATTGTTTTCAAAGGAGATCAAGAAGGGAGAAAACACTTTCTACAACGTTTCCATCATTTCATATTGAAAGCGAGTCTTTACTGTTTCTATATTCCAAACCTAGCCTGTTCATCTATTGTGATTTACAATTATCTGTCTATCTTCTCTCAACAGTTACTGTAGTAAACAATGCACGAAACTGCAATCAACCACCCCCCACCCCTGAACACGGTGTCTTTCTGAAGGAATCCTGCATATGCGTACCTTCTTCAGATTCTCCAGTGTGAGGACTTTGGCAGAAAAAAACTGCTATTTTCTTATTTTATTAATTTTATCATTGCAGCCAAAAACTATGGCTTTATCACGTGATTAATGACTAACGTTAGTTTTATAATTGCATTTATAAGGTAGAAGGTTTGTCACAGTATCAGCCACCCGTTGAGATACTACCGCTAGAGTTATTAGGTCCTTTGGCTAGCCAGATAGTACCGTATTGGAGCCTTCTCTATGGCTACAGCTCATTTTTCCTTTGCTTACACATACACTGAATAGTCTGGCCTATTCTTTCCACAATACCCTCTTTATACACCTGACAACACTAAGATTATCAAACAATTCTTCTTTGCTCAAGGGATTAACAACTCCACGGTAATTATTCAGTGGCTACTTTCCTCTTAGCTTGTAAAAATAATAATAATAATAATAATAATAATAATAATAATAATAATAATAATGCTTTAGCTAAAATTACTTTTAATTCATTCAAAAATATCTTAAACTCCGCAATAAAAAGAATTGCCGTTCCTTTTACCAAGAGCTCAGGCTTGAGAATCCAAAGAAACTGACGCCATAACGTATCAAAAACAGTGGTTGGAAATAGAGTCCTTAAAGAAAGAGAGATACTCCAACAAGGAATAAAAGTATCCCCCTCCATAGTCACATATTGAAGACTTTTCTAGCACCACAACAACAAGAATCCATCAAATGCCACTGACTTTACAAGGAAACGGCGATAACTAGACACAAGACACTGTTGATCCTCCATAGAGGACCTGTCAGAAACAATCAGCGAACAAATGAACTGAACTAACGAAGATAAAACTGACGAGTTACAAAAGGTCCCTCCTAAACTTAAGTCTGAAATATCACTACATTAAGACCTACACTTTAAGTAATTGCACTAGCCTACTATGAGATTCAGGGCCCCTGTAACACGGTTTTTTCGCAATAACTTTTTTTCTATGAATTTCATAAATATAACGCTTATTCAGAATGCACATTATATCTACACATAAATTTTGACTATATTCTGCATTACGTAGGTTGAATAAATTTGGTACTTTATTAAGTAAAAGTGACGATTTTTGAAGACGGGCCAACTTACTCAGAGAAAAGGTTTCGAACGCACTCGTTACGTAACTTATGACGGCATTTCTTCTCTCTTTCTCGATCGATGATTGGTTATACGTAACGAAGGCTATACCTCTGCCATCAATAACACAAAAGTGTAAATAAAAGCAAAGCAGTACACCTTTATGAACTCTGAAACCTCTCCACTGAGAATTGTCATAATGAACAAACGAACAAAATATGTTAATAAATACAAAAACACTTCGATTATTTGTCTAACTCCCAAAATAAGTTTCCTAAGAAATTACAGTCTACTTTATAGGTCACAATCAGATTGACAAAGTGTATGGAATAGTTGGTAATTTTCAAAAACGTAGTAGACCAGCTTGATTAGATAACTGCTATATCCAATGTCAAGCAATTTTTATTCATTGTCTATCTACCTACCTATTTACTGTAAAAAAAAAAAGATAGCCGGTACCGTATTTTCGCTTTAAACCTTCACCAATAATTATCGTCAGAATGATGACTTCATGAGACTCCACCCACTTTGGCCTCGTTATGAATCAGGATAACACTGAAGGCTATCATGGGCATTGTTGGATCAGAAAATTCAAATTCTGGCTATAAAAACTCATTTCTCGAGTAGTTGTAAGAAGTGCTAAATGATCCTCAGTGATCCCAGCAGTTGGCCTAAACGTTTAATTCATGCATACTACTGTTGCGGCAGTACTGCTACAGTAGTATTACTACGCCAGCACTGATACCCCACCCACATCTATGTATTGTTCCGCCATTCATAAAGTCTTTGTCATGTTTTTTCACTGTGCAATAAGCCATGGCCTCCTCAGAAATTAAGTTTAACATTAGATGATAGTTATTTCATTAAGCTGAAAAAATTATGGCAACTGGATATGTTATTGCCGACGTTGAAGCTAAAGATAAAGTATGGTATCATTCCTTCATTGCATTATCATCTTTACTACTATTTGTTTTGCTACATGTAGTAAATATTTTAAAGGATAAATGAATTATGTTCACTTTACTTCTATAGATTCCCATTAGATGTACAAATAAAACTCCTAAAACTATTCATGATTTATTTACAAAATGCAGTCATGCCCAAAACATAGCCAGCACGTTCGTACGGCCTAAGAAGAAGAAAAAAAATTATATCGGATGATCCGTTGGTCTGATGGAGATTTTAGCACAAAAATCTTATTTTAACAAAAAAAGTTATATAAAGACTGTTTACATACAATCTCTCTCTCTCTCTCTCTCTCTCTCTCTCTCTCTCTCTCTCTTGGTGGCATAGTGAATAGTTAATGGAAATGTTCAAAAGCCTGAATGACATTACAAGTATTATAATCATGTTACGCTAAATACAAATCAGACCATAAACATTGGATTTAAACTAGAAACTGAATAATTACCTATTCAGGCTATAATAGATATGGCCAAGGGCTTTCTCATGACTGTATAAAGTTGCAAGTCGTAAGACAAATACAGGTTTGCAACCACGGGGGCAATTCCAAATCCTGTTAGCCATTCTGGACTGTTATGGGTTTCAGAGCAGATGGAAGAAGGTGAATGGGTGTCTGGTGGATGGGCGGGGCAAAATTTTGTCCAAAGGTGTTTACATTGCTTACGTAATGAATGTTTTCGACTCTTGGCTCGGTATCACTGGCCATGGCGTCGGCTGGATCATTTTTACTCTATAAAAATTAAAACCATCGGGTTTAGGTTATTGATAATGCTGACAAAATTTGTGTGTGGTTGTAAAATATACATATGTCAACTTTCAGCTACACCCGATGCTTTGATAAGGAGCAAAGTCCAAAAAACCGTGTTACAGAGGCCCTGAATCTCATAGTAGTGGATAATATCTGCCTCATGATTTGTGGGACAGAAGCTAGAGCCATACTCATAGCCTTAAAAAGTTATCTACTTGTCTCCTCAATCTCATGGACCTGGGGAGTTAGGGAAGGGGCCTAGATGGAGCCTATGTCTACCTGCTGAGTAATCTGCAGCCATTGACTGGCCTTCACTAGTCCTAGCATGGGTGGAAATGGGCTTGGATACTGATTAGTCTCTAGGGTTTTGTCCCGTCCCTAACCTCTGCAAGTCATAGATGCTAAAAAAACGAGAGTTAAGTCCTTATAGACTACTTCCTTCAATTACAGAACAAGGGAAAAATAGACCTATTGATTGATTATTAGGTATTATCTGGCATTGTATAAAAATAAACCTAACACTAACTACCATTGAAGAACCAATGTGAGGAACTGGTAACCAGAGAGGAATATTCTGGGGCAAAGTTCTTTCAAATGATATGATAGAAGTCGCCAAAGAAATAGCAGTAACTTGGACATTAACCTATGGAAAGGTGATAAATTAGCAGTCTATGTAATCATGAAAAAGACAGATCACCAAGAGAAGATAAATTGTATTCTAGCTGACTCCACAAGTTTCAGCATCTGATGAAGGACCCAACTGAAGGACTTGACACTAAATTCAGGGTTGTAACTAAGGCCAACAATCAGTAGAACACTGTCACATATCCCTATATGTAACAATGGGCTGGGTTAGAGGTGCAATACCGTAAAACTTATTGAGTGTGGAAATTCCTAAAACCTATTTACTTTAAGATTAATTCACCTACCCACGAGATAAAGAATTACTTAAGAGACTTATCCCCTTCATAGTTGACTACCACTCACTGAAATCAGCAGTAGAGTTAATTAGCTTATTATACAAGAAAGGATCCTTAATGTAGAGAGCCTCTTCACAAACGTCCCAGTCAAGGAAACTATAATTATAATACTAGATTGAGTATACAGATCCAATAAGGAACTCCTGTGTATATCTGAGATGTCATTTGAGAGACATTGATAGCTTGTACCAAGGAGTTCGTTCCTCTCTCACACTAGGCAACTATTTAAAAAAAATTGACAGCACAGTCATAGGGGTCCTCTCTTGGGACTCTTTTGTATATATACCAAAATTCAAGCCAAAAATTTAAGCACGGTGTATCAATGATATATCAATCATGACTAAAAACAATGACGCAAAAGAATTAGTGGTCACACAGTGAAGAAATTCTGCTCTCTACTTTATAAAAAAGAAAAAAAAATCAATCAACAAAAGACTCTGCTTTCCTAGATGTCCTAGGTAAACAGCAGGAGTACCAACTCAAAATAACTGTATACAGTAAACAAAATCAAATGAGGTAGGAAGAAACCTGAGCACAAGAAACGAAAGCTCCGAGACATACAAAAAGTCAGACATAGACCTAGAACTAAACCAAACATGGCAACTGCCAACCAATAATGGATGTCCTGACATCATGATAGAATAGATATGATAATAGAAAAATTCAACAGCCCACAATAAAAGAAGCTAATGAAAACAACCAAACTGTTTACCATCTTGTAAACTTTGGATCAGCTTACAAGTGTGAAAGTCTCGCCTAATGAGGAATTATCTGCAGTGGTGTTACCCAGAAAGCCTTTAACCAAAGAGTACAGCACAGTTTATACCAAGTCCTTCAGCACCCCAGTGATGAGAAATAGTATCGGCCCAGAGGACCAAAGGACCCATTTGCAAACATAGTGTACAAATTTTATTGTCTAGAGGGAGATGTGTAAATCTCACAGAAAAGTCTATATCGGACACAATACTACATCACTCCGAAGACATATGCTACCACATAGAAATTAGAGGGTCAACACCACATCAATATCCCCGACGAAAAACCCTACCTGAAAGAACCAAACGACAGAACCCTGATTGTTCACATGGAAAACAAATTCGACCGACTCATCATAGTTTAAGCTATGAACATTGAATATTAGATCGATATGCACAAACAAAAATCCTCTCAGAAATACCCAATTGACGGAAACCAGATTGTTCACAGACCAAGCAACAATGCCTGCCCTATCATTACTGGAGCTGACATGCAAGCATCCACGTGGAGGATGTGCAAACACTCAGCATGAGTCAAATTACATTTTCCCATAGAATGAATGCATTTCAATGGCTATCTCTTCCCCAAGGATGTAATATCATTGACAGGCAGCAGCACTGCTACTACAACGTGGCCATGGCCCCTACTCAACCCTGACAACATATTTCTTCTACATACACACACACCCACACACACATTATATATATATATATATATATATATATATTATATATATATATATATATAATTTATATATATATATATATATATATATATATATATATATATATATTAGCATTTACTCACTTCGTTGTCCAATTCCTCTTATAATCTTCAAAGAATCTCGGAAATGTTTAAATATTTTACTCTTCCTTTTTTTTTCTTGCAGATTTTAAAATATTGTTTTATCAATAAATTGCATGATCATGCTAACATAAATTAGTAATCACTCGAACAAGTCATAGTTTTGGCAAAACTGAACTATATTGATAAAATAAAGGAATCATAAAATCGCCACCTCTTTTATCGAATTCTCACGCCGGAGAATTTGAACACTACGTCAGTATGTAGACTCCTGCAAACAAATTGATGCCACTAAGACAATGGCATTTAAAGAAAATTGAATCAGAGTAGGTAAACCCCAAAAGCATGGATATGCATATGTATATGTATATGTATATATATATATATATATATATATATATATATATGTATATATATATAAATATATACATATATATATATATATATATATATATATATATAAATATATACATATATATATATATATATATATATATATATATATATATATATATATATATATATATATATTCAAATAAGCCATATATATTTTTGATACATTAATGTCTGGATTGTCTTAACGACCTCGGGATCAGAGCCCCAGGCGAAATCATACAAAGACAAGAGCTTGTGACAAGCCGGGAGTCGAAACCCTGGTCCGGTAAACTTGTATAGACAGTGACTTACCACTTGTCGGTTAGCCTAAAGTCGAGTTATTCTATTATTTCTTGATTCCTGATTTCGTAATGCTGAAATTTTTTTCTGATTATTTTCAAGGCAAGAATTTCTTTGGTCTTTGTCTTCTTCACACGTAGCTGCCATTCTGCTAGAATTAATGTTTATTCGATCTGAATTTTTAAGAAGATGAAGGTTCTGCCACCCACCTCCATAATTCTCTTAGACTTAAGGGGCACTTTGAGATTTCCGACCACTAAAATTGTCTTTCTCAGACCTATTTACAGAATAATATGCTTTTAGTTTTACATAGAATCGTATATACTTGAAGTTAAAAGTGTGTGGGGTTCTGCCTACCACAGCTCCAGGCACTTCCATTGACTTCCTTAAAAATTTTTACATCGGAATACACTTTAGTTTTATATGTAGAGTTGGTTATATTTCAAGTTTTAAGAGGATGGTGGTTCTGGTCCTATAGCTCCCTCGGAAAATTTTACATAAGAATACACACAGTTTTTAGGAAGGTTCTCTAACCACTCTTTTTATAGGGAACCCAAACACACATTTTACATATATATATATATATATATATATATATATATATATATATATGTGTGTGTGTGTGTGTGTCTGTGTGTGTGTGTGTGTGTGTGTGTGTGTGTGTGTGTGAAGAAAAGAAGACGGAGAGATAAGTCAGTAAGTGGAAAGATGACAGAACACTACTGTACATCATCTTATAGTAAACACGGTATGCACGATAAGATCATAATAGCGCAATATGACTATTTATTTTTTGTGTCTTAATCCCTCGCTTTTATCTCCCAAAGGCCACATTCACCCCATAATCCCGCGGGAATGCAACTATCGTCCTACGAGTGCTGCATAATTTAGCGTCATTACCAAGTAAAATCTCATGTGAGCGTGGGTATGAATGTCTTTGTTGTTATCCTCATTGTAGTATGTGTGGATTAATTATTTTTCATTATGGCTGGGTATGTGCTCATTTTGCTAATATAGTAGCGTGTATTGTGTTCAATGTTAGCTACAAGTTTACTTCGAAAAACCGTTTTCTCTTACATCTAGTGGCTTTATTATTATTATTATTATCATTATCATTATCATTATTATTATTATTATTTTAATTTTTATCATTATCATTATTATCATTATTATTATTATTACAAACTAAGCTACAACCCTGGTTGGAAAAGCAGGATGCTATAAGATCAAGGGCTCCAATAAGGTAAAATAGCCAATTGAGGAAAAGAAACAAGAAAATAAACTACGAAAGTAGTAATGAACAATCGGAATAAAATGTTTTAAGAACAGCAACAACATTAAATTTCATCTTACGTAAATAAACTATAAAACTTGAGAAAAAAAGAGGAAGAGAAACAAGATAGAATAGCATGCCCGGCCAGAGTGTACCCTCAACCAAGAAATCCCTAACCTAAGAAAGTGGAAGACCATGGTACAGAGGCTATGACACTACTCAAGACTAAAGAGTAATGGTTTCATTTTGAATTGTCTTTCTACTAGAAGAGCGGCTTACCATAGCTAAAGTCTCTCTTTTACCCTTACAAAGAGGAAAGTGGCCACTGAAAAATTACATTGCAGCAGTTAAGCTCTTCAGCGAATAAGAATTGTTTAGTAATCTCAGTGTTGGAAGGTGTATGAGGACAGAGGACTATTCTGTGGATGTGTATGCAAAGAATAAATGGGCCGTAACCATTGCAAGGGATCCAATGTAGTACTGTCTGGTCAGTCAAAGGGTCCCATAACTCTCTAGCAGTAGTATCTCATTGGGTGGCTGGTGTCTTGGCCAACCTATTACTGATGCTACGTATATAAGCATTTTGAATTTTGTACAGTTATACTGTATAAATTAAAGTACTTTTGGAAAAACGATGAATAACTGTACTTGATTTGCTGTATTAAATGTGAGTGCAAATATGTTTGACTAAAGTTGAACATAAAATTATCCCCACCTCGAGCCAATTCGAAAGTAATTAAGTGTGGAAACAATAATTGAAGGGGAAAAGTGAATTCCATGAAAGCCAGCAAATAACAAGAATTTAGCTGAGAATGTAGCAGTGGAATAAAATGAAATGTAAAACGATTTATGACCATAGTATACTTTGTTAATTTAGAATATGTTTTACAGCGGGTGAAAAATATAAAACAAGAAAAACTTCTACACTACATAAGTGCTGGTCATGATACTGCATTGATAAAAAAAAAAAAAAAAAAAAAAAAAAAATTGGAATCAGATGACCAGAGTGAATGGGAAGAGGTATAGAGGAGCAAATAACTGCAAATTTTCAGGAGAAATTTTCATCGCCGGAAACACGAACCCTAATTGGTACACCTACTCATTAGGGATTGCTTTTTTTCATACAATACATTAGCCACCTAACATTTCAAGATGGCAGTCATTTTTCAAGATGGATGCCACTGAATTTAAAGAAATATTGCATTTCGCAATGAAGACAAGACGACTTGTCCTATTTTAATGATTTTGGTGTTAAATGCCACATTTTTCACAATGTAGAATCCTCGCTGGCTTCCTTGTACCAATGTAGTAGATGTAAACGCACAACCTGGGCACACTGGATGCCACTGTTGCTGTGAAACTCAGATAGGGTTCAGTATCAGCAGAATGATTATTTAGTGTTCCTAAATAATTATATCAGCGTCCTAATTGCTGTCTAATAAGCACCACATCTGTCTGCTACTGTAGATTACATGCAACATCACATAGATGTTTAATTAGACATCCACAGCTGAATTGATAGGGAAAGTCAGCTTTGGATAGCTGAGACAAGATTAACGGGGCTTTACTTAGTCTTGCATGTAGTTATCCGAATGTTGGCCAGAATAATATTGGATGAACAATTGAGCTATATAAATTTTTATTCCCGAATCTAGTCACATCCCATACCTTATTGTCAATAATCGTGATCAAGGTGGTAAAAGGATAAATCCTTGGTTATGATGCACTGAATACAGATAGCTATCATACTGTGATACCTTGAATACCATTTACCAAAATGGCAAATACAGATCCAGGACTGTGTAAATTTCAGACTGGCTGGAACAGTGTTGTTTTGGCAAGAAATAAAAGAGTGAAGAGCTCAACTCACCATGTGGACAGTAACTACAAGAACACGACGGCAACACTTTGATTATGACTAATATTTCTCTTCTTTCCCGCAATTAATGAGATGACTATTGCTCTGAATCCAGCCAGATCTATTGAAGGGGGTAGTATTGAATTAATTCTGAGGAGAAACAAAGTTAAGTACTACCAAAGCTATCACCTTAAGTTAAACAACATAAAACTGAAGAGACACAGAAAAAGAAGAGCAGTGTGCACTCAGCCAGTAAAATGTCAGACCAAGCTGTGTAAAACTATCCTTGAAGGCAAAGTGCATTCCATGTGTAACAAAGAAGCCCCCATCTTTTAAACTCCAACAAGTTATGGGATGATTAACTTTATTAAGAGACTTCATGAATGAGCCCAACCTTTGAAGGACAGAAAACTTCTTGCAAAACTCAGCAGTGGAGATGCTATTGCACAAGTGTTCAAATACCATTTTATCTACTTGATAGACCTGCACAGTAGAGAGGACGTAACTCAGAACCACCGAGATACTGGAACCATAACACTCACCCAAAGATGGTGACAACCCACATGCCTTATCAGAGCTAGTCACATGTCTAGTGGAGACCATCAGATTCAGTGTAGTGTCTGTAAAGTGTGTGATTTGAAGTTTTCCACCATCAAACCCAGAATCAGTTGCATCCTGCTGCCCTCAGTGATAGTGAAAAGCTCCACACCTGTCGTGAATCCTACTTTCCTACCATGCTTGAGAGCTAAGTAATAACCCCCAAGGGAGAGCCAGATGCAGACATCATCATCACTGATGGGGCGGTGTTAGTGATCAGTCTGCCTCCACGAAGTTCAAAGACATTCAAATGGTATAAAATGCTTAATTCCACCTAGTCTGAAAGGTGAAATTAGTTAAAAGAGAAGATGCGGGTTGAGACGCAGAGTGACAAGGGACGGCAAAGTTCACTCAAACTAATTAAACTTTCTGAGAAAAAATCATAAAGGGGAGCTGTTCAAATTTTTGACTAATAAGATCTCGCATGTGGAAACAGCAAATGAGATTATTGTAACCACGGAAGAAGATGCTGTCAGTAATCACACTATCAATCTGGCTGGAGTGTCACCATGCTGTCATGAAGAAACTGACATTTCAGAACTTTGTACATGCCAGTCAAGTAACGAAAGCAGAGAGCAAAGTTCTAAGTTATCATGATCAAAGCCCGAGGCACAGATGTTATCATTGCACTCAGTGTTCTGCAGGGACTTCAGGAGTTAGGTCTGCAGCAGTTGTGGGTTAATTTTGACCAAGGTCAGAATCTGACGTTGGTTCCTGTACATGACTTGTGTTACACTTGCAGAAAAGATCAAAGGGTTGCTCCTCTTCCAAGCCTTCCCTGGCTGCTATGTCTTTTCAGCATTCCATGGCAAAAGGAAGTAGTCTGCCGGGCAAACCTGCATAATGAAGACCTGGAGAATTTGGTGGTCATGGTGGACGATATATTCAGCGCAAAAGGCATTAAAGATGCGAAGCCGGACATGTTTTCTAGTAAGCGAAGGCCATACATAGTCTTTCCTTCGACCTCAGCAACGCTGCAGCAGCAAGTGAAACGTCCTGTCTACTAGGTGGTGTGCATGCGGAGTCATGCAACAGTATGTCAACCAGCAACAGATTCCAGCCAACTGGGGTAGGCCAAGAAAGATCTGTGGTAGATCATTTGAAAAGAGCTCCCAACCATTACAAAGAGTTTCCAGCTGCTGATACAAGCGAGAATGCTGCACTAAGTACAAATGCTACTGCTTTGGTCTAACTGCAGCTGCGAGGTCAAAAGTGTTGTATACTCATCTAGTCAACAAGACAATATCTGGCAAACAAGTATAGGCTTACTGCCTATATGTACATCCAACAATATATCAGCCTGATATCGCTATGATAATTATAGACACGTTTTATCCTGATTATGATTCCTGTACTGATAATATGTTACAAGGAAGCTACTAAGTAGGAAGATTGTTCCAAATTCGTATCCTACTTATTGAAAAATGTATATTTTAACACCAAGATCCTTCAAATAAGACAATTCTTTACAATTTTACTATGAAATACATTTCTGAAAATGCAATGGTGTCCATTTTAAAAAATGGCTGCCATATTGAATATCTAAATGGCTAACTAGTTTTATCAAAAGAGCAATCGCCAAGGAGTTTGTGTGCCAATTTTAGTTACTTGCTTCTGGAAATGAAAGACATATTTATCTGCTCCACCAGTAAAGGAAGTATGAGGTGAGGCAGGCTTGTATGATATACTCTGATCTATTTTCATGATATGGAGAATTTATAAGGGAAGCAGATGTGAGCATTACTTATCAGGATAAAAAAAAAATGTGAAAACATATGTTTAGTCAAGTTTGCTGTTTAGATGTTAAATGTGAATGATTAATAAGATGGCAAAATATGGCAGATGCATTACAGCTCACCAAATGATATAGTTTTAAAAAGAATGGGCCACTTTGAATTTGGGAGAAAGTGTTAAGAATGTAGGATTCAGAGTTTAGGTCTGGTAGGAAAAATCAAGGAAAGGAGGAAGAGGCAGACTGCAACGATGGAATGAGGATAGACAGGAAGAGAAAGAACACCCATAGAATTGACACCAATGGAAAAAATCGAGAAAGTTGAATGTCAACAATTGCCAACATCATGGGAGATATGTACAAAAAAAATTGAAGTAGGAGATAAAAAAGAATAATAATATGCGAGGGCATGAAGTTAATGGGTCAAAATGAAAAGTGGCATTAAGCCACTGCGCAGGTATAAATTAAGAGGTGAATGTGTGAAAAATTGAGAAATTAATTGAATGTGCATGCCTGTATCTTGACTTTTGCTGGACCCTCTAATGCTTTTAATTCTTTTTCAGAGAAAGGTAATTATGAAGGGATTACTTAGTACTGCGATACTTCTCTCTCTTTGTACCACAAGGGTAAGTATTACCTAAACTTTTGGAATCTGTAAAATAACTTCAAGTATTACTCAATTTCTATCTAATATCTGATTGAAATGATGGTGACAGTCACTACAATGATGACTCTGAGGATTATGATAACAGTTTTGATGGTGATTTTTTTAAATTGAAAATTAGTCATTTCTAGTGTTTTGTTTAAACATCTACATCTATACAACACCACTTTTATTATTAATAATCATAGTATCCAATCTACAACCGTAGCTTGAAAAGCAAAAGACTACAAGCCCAAAGACCACAATATAGAGAGTAGCTAGTACAATAAGTAAATGGAGAGTTAAAGAAAGGGCAAAATAAGGGAGAAAGAAAAATAAAATAATGTAAGATATATAACGATCTTGACGATATAAGTAATAGATGACTATGATATATGTCTGTATCAGCTTTCTCAACCATAAGGTATTTGCACACAGTTTGAATGTTTTTAATTACACCAATTGATTAGAAGTTCATTGCACAAATTTTTCATCTCTAGAATAGAACTTCAAAAATAACCATATGGTATAAAACCTCATAAAAGTAAAAGCACAACAGTTAGAATGAACTGCATAACTATTACTACTGGGGAGATTTTAATCCAAAGGATGGTCACAATCAGAAAAATCTTTTACAGTAATCACAAAGAACTATTTGAAATATGGTGCTAAGATTAACATCCCAATCAGAAATAACTCCTTTACTAGACTAAGCTTTTACCAAACCAATTACAGAGGAGTCACCTGCTCGAGATCAAACATGAGAACAATATTCAAAACATTGTACAATATAATTATCAAAATATTTTCTCAGGCTAGACAGGTACCCAAAAGTTTATTTATAAATTAGCTGCATGAAGTTATAGTGCAATACGACTGCATAGTGCAAGAATTATTGGCCAATCTCCATTTAAGGTTGCCGAAATGTTACTATTTAAGCCTTTCTGTGAGTAATTTAATAGTAATTTGGGACATCTATGTGTATGTAGTACTCATGTTGTCCTACTAATCTAACCACATACAACCATAACAAAAGAGTGAACATAATATAAATGCCACTACCTATAAACATAAGTGCACAATGCTACTTTTGAAAGAATTACATTCTAATTTCAGCTGATGCCAAAGTGTTACACTGCCAGGACAGAAAGTGTTTCGTCTAAATACATGGGCTGTACTGATACAGCCTACCTTACTTAATCTGGATAAGCATGAATGTATTCTAATGCAAAACTTAGTGCAGTGAGTGCAAGTGGTGGTGTAGCCAGTTATTTCAGCCTTCTGAAAGCGTTATAAACATTGTAGAGGCTGTCAGATGAAAGAACTGTCAGTCATTTGAGCTGTTATAGGCTAGACATAATGAAATCTCCTTTTATTAGTTACCTCAAGGTCAACTTTGGGCCAAGAGTAAGATTTATACTCTACCTTCCCATGATGCAGCTCCACTGCCTTTTAGAAGACTACATAGTCAATAGGTTACAGTTCATTAGGCAGGAAAAGGAGTTCTTCACATCTATCATGTAAGAAACCATAACGGGCAAACATTTTAGCTATCCTACCTCATTTTTATGCAGTAAGTGGTGGTTCCACCAAAAAGGGGAGTGGATAATCCCCGATCACTTACATTATTACTATCTTCATGACACTTGTAGGGTTGAAGAAAAATAACAAACATTCAATCAAGTCGAGGCACCAAAGCTGTGTCCAAACCTTGTACGGCAATGCTTGATGAAGAAATTAATTTCGTAACCCAGAATTCTGGGTTCTGTTTATTCTAAATTTCTATTCTGTCGAGGTTTGCTTAGTTAATGGACTCATTCTCTTCGCCAATATGAATATATGTATACTAGCAGAGATGCTCAACGATGCCCAGGTGTACGATTAAAGAGTAACGTCAGTATATGCTACTGGTCAATTTTTGTAAGTTATCTTTGTGATGACTCGTTCTCAGCCATGTCTTTTAAATCCTAGATACTCTTACCGCCCAATATTTAATCTGTGGAAACTGCAACTGTGAAGACAAAACATTTCTTATGTTAAGATGGAGATGATCTTTGTAACAAAGGTAGTCTAACATTCCTTCTACCATAACACAATTTAGGAGGTTCATTCTTTCATTTCAGAGCACCACAGTGATTACAGTTTTGTGTCATCGTCAATTTTTATTACCTTTTCTGTTTCATACTAATGTCTTGGGTCATAGGTGAAGGCACCATAACACCATTGTTCTGCATTAAACGGACGTGCTCTAACTTCTGAACACGCAACTATTATTTTCTTCTTCTTGTGTTTGTTGGTTCTACTGAGCAATCATTGTCTGTTAGTAGAGTTATTCTTCTATTTTGTTTTCCTAATTCCTTAGTACTGCAATTCTTTGTTGATTATTTTCAAGACAAGAATTTTTTTGGTCTTCGTCTTCTTCTTCACGTGTAGCTGTCATTCTGTTGGCATTAATGTTTCTTCTACGTGAATCTTTAAGAGGGTAAGGGTTCTGCTTGGCCCCCATAGTTCTCTTAGGGGGCACTATGAGATTTTACATAGAATTCTATATATTCGAGGTTTAAAGTGGGTGGGGTTCTGCCCACCAAAGCTCCCTCAATGGGGTACTTTTGAGATTTCGGACCACTTCCATTGACTTCCTCTGAAAATTTTACATAAGAATACATTTTCAGTTTGTATGCAAAATTGGATAGGCCTATATCTGAGGTTTTAAGAGGATGGGGGAATTTGCCCCCATAGCTCCCTTAGGGGGACACTTAAAGAATCAGGACCACTTGCATTATCTTCCTCGGAATATTTTGTAGAAAACTGAAAAAGTATAAAAATTACATAAGACTCGACCATTAAATATTCTGTAAGATTTGTACATTTTATCACATGGAAAAGAAATTCAGTATAGGCTGTGTGTGGAGGGGGCAACCCCCAAGGACACCCTTATTGGGAAAAAATTCCGAATTACTATGTTCATACAATCTCTATGTCGAAATTCATTGCAATTGGTTCATTATTATTGAATGCAGTTTTATGGGGTCTGTAATTATAGGGCCCGTAGACCCCAAGGTGTATCGTGATCAATATAGAAATAGCAGCGTTAGCTCTCTCGATAAAAATTACATAAGATTCAGTCATTAAATATTCGGTAAGTACATCCCTATGTAGTTTTTCATTGCAATTGTATCATTATTATTGAATACAGTTTTAGCGAGTCTGTAATTATGGGGCCCGTAGACCCCAAAGGTGGATTGTGATCAAAATGGAAATAGCGGCGTTAGCTATCTCGATGAAAATTACCATAAGACTAGATCATTAAATACTCTATAAGGTTCCTGTAAATTTTTACTATAGGGAACAAACACACACACAGACATTGCCTTTTTACATACATACATACATACATACACACACACACATATATATACATATATATATGTATATATATATAAAGAGAGAGAAGAGAGAGAGAGAGAGAGAGAGAGAGAGAGAGAGAGAGAGAGAGAGAGAGAGAGAGAGAGAGAGAGAAAATCTAAATTAATATAGCCCATAATAATCTATGTTCATACAATGTCTAAATCGAAATTCATTGCAATTGGTTCATTATCGCTGAATGCAGCTTTATGGGATCTGTAATTATAGGGCCCATAGACCCCTCAAGGTGGATCTTGATCAAAATGAAAATAGTGACGTTAGATTCCATGATGCAAAATTACATAAGACTCAAGATTTTTATGAATTATTTTGTAATGTAGATGAACTCTACGGTGACAGCCTGCCCGATTTCTCGCAGGAGGGGGTTCTGCCCACACAGCCTCCTTAGGGGGTCATTTAAGAGACTTGGAACCACTTGCATTATCTTCCTTCGGGAATTTTACATAGTAATCCTTTTAGATTTTTTGCAGATTCTCTAATAACTCTTTCTATAGAAACACACATAAATTCCCTTTTATATATATGTAAGATTACCGTATACTTGAAATAAGATTACAAAAACTGATAAAGTCTTTTTTATTACAGTAATGACGCCTCAGATCATGGTGATCATTAGGTGATAGATGATTAGTTTATTGCAATGTTGACAATCTCTTTAATGACAGGTAAATATGGTAATGATAATGATGATAAGTTGACCAATAATAACGATATTAGTGATAATGATGCTAAGGATGAGGAGTAATGTACAAATGATATAAATGGTAGCAAGGCAATTATGATTCATTCAGATCACAATGGTGAAATAATTGTAAATATGGTGACCAGAGCAAAGTTAGCATTCATTATTAACATCGATGATAAATTGTGGTTGCGTTCAGGATGGTTGTGGTGGCAAGGGATTACACTATCATATTTGCGATGATGCTAATTATGCTAGGATAAAGTGAAGAATATTACAGTTATTTTTCTAATAAAGGTGAATGTAAACGTTTTGATAACCTCGGTGATGAATATGATTATACATCCTCCTTCATAATAATAGCAAACAATGATTACAATGACATTGATACATAGGGCAAAATCCCTAAAGGAATAAGTGCCTTCAGGGTACCTCACATGGTGCATTGGACTGAATTATAAAATTAGGCCAGAGGTCAGACATTGAGATCAAAGATATCATTTAGGACTATAATGAATTTTTAAATCATATTAGAAGTACAAAAAATTATTAAAAATATTATTTTAAAAACCACATTCACACAAAAGCATACTAATCACATATTTAAAAACAAAATACTGAAAAAGAAGGTAACTAAAAAGACCAATTTCATACATATACTCAAAAAAGGACATCTGCATCCACATCTAAAATATCAGCAAAGGATTTACCTTCTAAATGGCATTTTAAGATGTTTAATCAACAGTATTGTCACGATGAACACACACTGGGACATTGCCACCATCTAAACTATACAAGCCTGAGATCAGTGTGATAAATCGTCCGTCTTGTTAAAATTACTTTAATTATTCCGTTAATAAAAAAAACTAAGCCATGGGCTTTACAAGCTTTGATGCTTTTATATTTGTATTACTGGTGAGGAGGGGAAACAACCCCCTTTCTTTCCATTTCCTTAAAAGATAGGACATAATAGGTCTTTATATTGGAGTGGGAAACACTTTCTCAGGAATAACGTTAGAGGAAATTTCTTTCACTTCGCTGTCAGGCATCCCATTAACACAAATTCCACAGAGGGGGAACCCAGCAGGAATGAACAGCTTTATGCCAACAGGAAATGCGAGAGAGCCACTCATGAGCCTTCAGAACTAATGGGCGTAGGCTACTTTAACTTTAGGAGAATCTAATGCACTCTTGGAGTCACAGAATATTGCAAAACTTTTACCATTAGTTTGCATGGCAAGTTCCAGGGCCTTCACCAAAGCAGTCCTCTCTACAGCAGTACTAAATATGATTAATCCTTGTTAACTAAAGCACATTTAACGTCGTTCTCTGACTTTAAAACATAAATATATAGCTTTTATGCACAGCATCATGTTCAAGAAGGTTGGAATTAACCTTTTTATTGCAATGTGTTTCTTTATGACTGATGTTTGGCATATGAATACTTCAGGTATGAGCCAGGGAGACTTTCAAGGAGTATCGCTTTACAAAAATTTTTTCCTCTTTAAGATATATGTCATCAACTTAATAATTTAGTCTTATATGAAAAGGCGTTCATGATCTTGGCCACCGTAAGTCTGTCAAGAATTTCAAGGATTTTAAAAAAGATTTGAGGAGGAGTTTGTTCATTTCCTTATTACCTTTCTTCATTTGGGCTATTTTTCCAGTTGGAGCCATTGGGCCAGTAACATCCTGTTTTTCAAACTAGGGTTGTAGCTTAGATGATGATAATAATAATAATAATAATAATAATAATAATAATAATAATAATAATAATAATAATGGGGGCAGATTTAAGTCTGCAGAGATACTGCAATCCCAGTTCCTCCATTCGTTGATCACGCGGTGATTCTTTGGTATCTACATAAATGTTCTAAATCTAACAGAGCAAATTTAAAGCCCCATATTAAGCACAGCATAAATTTTCCCGGTTTAGCTTTACATGCACAAGAATATACTTAGCAGCCATACTCAACCTTTGATCTACGAATAGAATTACACACATTCAATAGCTCATCTGATCTCAAATTAAAACTAAAAGAAACACTTAATACTATCTTAACCTACAAATTTAGGGAATTAATGCGACTTATCCAAGTGAGTTTGAATATCCTGCCCAAAAATTTCACTTTCTTTGCAAAGGTAACATGGTTTTCAAAGTTAATGTGGATACTATTTCATTACATCTATTAATAGATGATACAGCCACAATCTTAGAAGTCTAAAACTTAAAACCACTCTCATATATGGAATTAATAGACCTTCGCAAATGTTTACAGTCTGTGACATAATAGCTAGTGCACTATATTGCTAAATCATAAAAAAGGAATGACCTCTGTACAGAAGTTACTTTGTAATCTCTATAATACTACTTGCCTCTAAGGCTTCAAATCTATTTCCAAACAACTGTCATTGGAATTTTTTAATTGATTCTACTAATGTAGTATAACCATGACTCTTTCTGGTATTTTTTTTTTTTTAGAATACATCCGCTGCTTGACAAGAACTACCACTGGTTTTACACCTTCAGTACCATTTTCTAGCAAACATTCTTAGAACATTATACGTTTGGTTTCACCATTGAACTGCAAGTCTGAAAGGGGTCCCTTTAGTTTTTTTAGTATAGCATCGTCAGTATTTTTCAAGGTGGTTTCAGTAAGTAAAAATTATCGGCTTCAATGCGGGAGTTAAAAGATTCAGATTTTCATGTCCAAGAGTAACAACCTAGTCTGACTTTGCTTCAACCTCCCTTTTCAAACTTCCCTTCATTAGGAGATTCAATTGTTTTGTGTGGTTGATTCCATTAAATAGTCACTACTGACCATGCACAATTCAGAGGGATGCTGGAGGATCACAAGTTTAAGTCTATAACCAATGATTAATTACCAATGGTATTATGAAAGACCATTGACCCACTATCATCAATAATTACCACGGGTATTATAAAAGGCCATTGACCTACTATTATACAAAGTGACTATTATTTTCAATAATATCCTCTATTATTTTCTTCTTAGAACACAATAAATCATAACGCCATTGAAGATTATGATCACAGAAATCTCTGCTTAGTAGAAATGGAGTAGGAAGGCAACCTATTATAAAATTCTTTTTCACTGAAACCACACCAAGGAGGAAGATACAGTGAACATATGGTCAACTCTGTCTATAATCCCATTGATAGTCACAGCTTGGAAAAATATAATCGAATTCAAAATGAAAAGTTGTTAGGACTTGTGTACAATAATAGCCTCAGGATGAAGAGGAACTACTCTTTTTCTTTGTTTACCGAGGAAGCTATTTATATTTTTCTGGTCATACGGGATTTAGGTAATTGAAGATTATGGTCATAACGAGTTTAGGTATTTGGGCCATTATGCCATTCAACAATCATTGCAAATGAATTTAAAGTTTTAAGGGTTTTAGTTTCTCTGGGTGAGGTTTGTCTTACACGGTGCTTATGACAGAGAATACAAAACCCTCCTTGTTTTTTTGTTGCATATGTGTAGATGACACACATTCTGATTTGCTGATTTTTTTTTTTTTTTTTTTTTTATCCCTAGAGGTAGAGGTGAGAGTTTAGCCATATTCCATTGGGAATTCACAGAACCAGATTTCACTTGCAAATGGACATCTTCCTCTTCCCTTATTCCAGATAATCCGGATAGTGCCTCTGAGATGTACGAGAACAAATAGTTCTTGAAGGAGAACCAAGATTAGACAACGAACTAGATGTGATGGTAGACCTAGCCTCACACAGAATTACGTGACTTAGGAGGGCTAGGATAATAAACAAATCTAGATACAACAGAACAAAGCTAAGAGCTCAATTTAGATACTTTAGCAGGACCAGACTTAAGAGACAATGTCCTTTGAACTAGTAGAAAGATTGTTTTGTGTACTCCTTGAAAGAAAGGCCAAAATGGTGGATTTTCCATCCTTACAATATAAGTAAATTGTTGATTCTATTTAGAAGGCTGAGTTTCTTCGTGTTTTTTTTTTTTTTTACAACAGAGTCATATGTTGTTTCAAAGATTTTATTTCCCCTAGTTTTCGTTATGTAATCTGTACTCAAAATTGTATCAATGGCAACTTTTAACAAATTTGGGTAGTGCCCAGTTTCACAAGAAAAACGATACCTATCACAAGACACAATCCAATAAGAATATGCTCTTTAGAACATCAAAATTCAGTATGGCCCTATTCCAAACATATAAAGTACTGGGTAGAGATGCTTCAGAATTCCTTCTCTCTCATAGGCAAATAAGAATAGTAATATATTCAGACAAACTCTTAGATAAATATTTTAGCATCTTAGATAAATATCTTAGCAAGATGGTGCTGTTCCTTCCTCCTAGTTTGTTAACTGCATATACAGTATATGTAGAAGGCCCCGAGAATACTGCCCTTTTTGGATACTGAAGGATCTATGAGTTAATTATTTCCCAATGGTGAAGATTTGAAGTTGCCAAGCAAAGTTGTGTGATTATTATTTACCGATATTCATTTGTAAATTTTCAGCAGCTCTTTTAAATCTTGACTGTCCTTCACTGTAGATCTAAAATGCCAAGATGAAGTTGAATCACTTCTGGCGGTAACTGATTCTACCACATACATTAATTTAGGGATGATGACATATTATTTGTCCAAAACATTTCGATGGTCAATCAAATCAATTTCAAAGTCAAAATCAACTTAACCCTTTTTAAGTTACCTGAAGCTAAATCTACTGCATCGGTGTCTATAAACCTTCAAACTATTCAAGTTTGGAAGTAGCTTTAAACCTAATTCTTTGAGCTGTACCATAAGCTTTCATCAAATTGAATGAGCCTTCATAATCAAAAGTCTGAAAAACATGGGGGATGCGATATTCTTAGATTTTCATTTATTCTACCAGTTTTAATCACCTACCCAGTGATTTGTTTTGACATTAGTCAGACAGGGAGTCCAGTAAACAGCTTCAACTCACGGTCCCAGACTGGGAAAGACTTGCTGCCACGTGAATGCACGGCAAACGCATTACTATTTGACTGACCAGTTCTACAAAAAGCGGTGTAAACAATCTTTGGAATGGCTGAGAACACCTAAATCTCTCACAGACGGCTATGAAAGCAAATCCTTTCCCAATGACCTTGCCCAATGTAATCCCTGCTTCCATTCACTCAAAACAGAGAATCAACGCCATTTACACCAATAGAATCTAAATATCACTCAAAAGAAAAATTAGCCACAGAGGTTTGATAACCAGATGGGAGAGAGCTGATAAAATAAGTAGACCGAAGCAAGATAGTGTAACAGAAAAAGAATAGAGATATTCTGAGTAGAAAAGTACTAGAACTGCGAAGAATAATGTTTCCTCCACTTCGAGAGCCTTCTTGTCCGTTACAAGGCTTCAACATAGAAAATAACGTTCCATCCAGTCTCTCATAAGAGTGAGAGGGGATTTGCCGTTGTCCCTTCAACCCCAATCTGCATCCCTTTTTAAATTTATAATTTTCCTACATTTATACATTCCTACTTCGTTTCTACCATCTTGGGTTCAAAATTATTTTAACTACACAATGTAATAAAAGGGTTTCCCTCAGTTGCATCTTGGTGCTGAATGGACTCCCCTGCCCAAATGTCATGCCTTATGGCCCAAGTTTTATACATTCATCTATAATACAAATGAAAATTGTAGAGATTGCTAATTCCAATCAAGATAATTTGAAGACTTTTTCATGAAAAATAAAATAAAAATAACTCGGACATACGATTTACAACGCAAGCATTATTATATCAAAAAGAAAATAAACAAAAATGCTTAATTACTTACAACCGAATATGATAATGTCGCATTAAAATCATAACAAGAAAATAAACGCCCTTTGGTAATAAACCCCATAAAATCATGATTTCTAACAATAGCAGAAACAATTGAAAAAAAAAAAAAAAAACTCCCCGCTCCGACAATTACATAGCGGAATAATTCCTAACAAAGACAAAGGATTTTTTGAGTAACTATTGTTGACGTGAACGGGATTATCAATAGATGCTTCTTAATTCCCCGACCCCTTTTTTTTGGAGGGGGGGGGGTTAATTTTATGATGAGTAATTCGTTCATACTATAAGTAGAATTTATCATTAGACTTGAATGACGGAAGAAAAGCAAGAACAAATGGTATCTATTTTGCAAAGATTTTACATGACAATAATTTAAAGATGATATATATGTTAAATAAGAACAAGAATAGCAAGAAATCAAAACGCCTACAGAATAAATATTGCATTTATTGTACGTATTGACTGGGACAGGGGCTGTAAAGGCCATTTAGCACCTGAGTGGGGAAAAACTGCAGTTGCACAATGAAGCAAAACTTTAAAAACATAATGGAAAACAAAATGGAAAGAAGGAAGCGGGAAAAGGTATAGTAAAAGGCTAAAACCTTGGTAGGCCTACAGCTAATGGCCGAAGGGATGCTGCGAACACACTAACAGCGCATGCGTGAGAGCGACGATAATAATGATGATGGTGATGGTACAACGTATTCTTTTTTATGATAATGTTTAAGTTCAGAAACCTGAGCATAAGCTTTTACAATGGTTAATTACAATGAGTCTAATGAGAACTGGCCGGGAAAATTTGTCAAAATAATAATGCAAGTAATCTGTAATTGTTTACACGTTTAGTGTTAGGAATGCTTCATTTAGTTCCAGAAATGCTGATCAGGAATATAAAAATCCCTCTACTGCAAAGCTTTGGGGATATATTCATGTGTCCGTTTCCCCTCAATCCAATGTAATTTCATCCTTCAAAGGCAAGGATACCTAGCAGCTCCTTTGGAGTTAGACTCCCATTTTGTTCCTATCAGGCCTGTGATTGATTCGGGAATTGGGATGCCTGGTCTTCCAGCATCTGCTTTAAATGCGTGCAGTTAGTCAGGAGTCAATTTGAAAACAAAGGAGAGATGAGGGGACTGCTTGCATGTAATTGGGAATAACTTCTAATACGAATACTTGAATATCCCTTAACAGTCTCATAACAATTCTCAGTTGCCCCAAAAATTCTTAATAATCGTCCATTGTGTCTCTAAAGAATTTCCTACAGATTCCTTTAAATTTGCCTTCTGATTTCAGGCTAATTTATGAATATTCTTAAACTAACTGTTAAAAGGCATTAAAAGTTACCGCGTATTCAAGTGTGGCCTAATCATTTCTACAGAGACGCCCAAATACTGTTATATTAGTGTACACAACACATCAAAAGTGAGTGCTAAATATTTAGGTATACATACATACACGCACACCCCACTCTCACCAAGATATGACTACTCCCTCTCCCCCAACTCAAGGGACGGGGAGAGGTGACTGCGACAGATATATATATATATATATATATATATATATATATATATATATATATATATATATGTGTGTGTGTGTATATATATATATATAATATATATTATATATATATATATATATATATATATATATATATATATATATATATATATATATATATATATATACACTCAAACTTGCTCTTTATTATATAAGGGAGATTCTATTAATTCCTAATAAAGGTTTTCGTAATAATGATTTTTAAAGAATGTCAAACAAATTCTTAGTATGACCTAGATGTGAGTACCTCTTAGTAAGTAGAAAGTCATCAACTTACAAACTTAATAGGTTCCAAGCAGCAGTTTGTAAGTCAGATTTTGTTAAATTTTGGCCTTCGGTAAGGTTCACCGTACTCTCACGCCTACAATTTTCAGCTACAAAAATTAACAAATAATCAGATTTCATATTGCAAATAATGTCTTTCTTACTCCATTAAAATATATAATATTGTTTGATTACAGTATTTCATTATGAACTTTTGATACAAGGTCCGAGATATATGATTTCAGTTGGATCTCGGAATCTTTGTAAGTTGAGGGCCTTCTGTGACCTATTCCTTCTCTAAGCCCATTTCATTAATTCGTAACAAGAATAATCATTTCTAATGAATTTCCAGGCAATTTACCATTCATCTTAACCATTTCAATAATTTTACCGCTTTTTTTATTGATCTTAGCACATTAATTTCAATTATCAGCATTTATCAACGATACCTTGAGAATCTTCCATTGATTCTCTACTAACCCCTCGTCCAACGCTAAAAGAAAGCCCATTTTAAAGTCAACAACGGTTAAAATTGAGACGACGGTTTCGAAAGAGGTATTCATGACGGATAAATAATTCACAATCCAGGACTCTTATGACATCACAATGGTATTATAGAAATAACCCTTATATCAATTATTAAGCTACATGGATATGTGTAATGCAGAAAATATAATAAAATAATAAAGATTCGGAATTCCTACTCTCCGAACATCCAAGGCAAATTAGGTAGGGTGAAATACATAAAAATAAATTAACAATACGGTAAATAAAGACACCTCCCTTCTCTTCATTTCAGGTTGCTGACAGCAAAAGCATCAAAGCTATTCAGCGTGTAAAAGTTTCACTGGATTTTTCGAAAAAACTATGGCAAAGAAGTACGTAACTTTTTGTTGAGATTGCATATTTATGTTTACATTTTTTTTTTTTTACATTAATAGAACAATTTCCTTTAACAAGAGCGATCCGGAGGAGAAGAACCGGAGATGTCACTGGCACCCTACATTCTTCATTCAACTACTGGCTCGTGGATAAACTCCCTGAGCAGTAATATTTCCACAAAATTGGTCGCTTCATACACTTACACAAAAGGTTTATCAGCAATGAATTGAACCACTGCATAAACAGTCATTCTCCTTCATCTTACGTGAAATCTTACTCCTGGTGTGTATTACGTGCGCACGCGCACACACATACACACATATATATGTATAATATATATATATATATATATATATATATATATATGTATATATATATATATACATATATATATATATATATATATATATATATATATATATATATATATATATATATATATCACTAGCCATTACTGGTAGAGTGGAGAACAAAGGCCTTATGTATGTCCTTCCACTCTCGTCTGTTTATGGTCTTTCTATGCCAGTATATACCCGGAAACTTTCTTAGCTCGTCATCCAATATATATATATATATATATATATATATATATATATATATATATATATATATATATATATATATATATATATATATATACTGTATATCATCTCCTCCTACGCCTATTGACGCAAAGGGCCTCGGTTAGATTTCGCCAGTCGTCTCTGTCTTGAGCTTTTAATTCAATACTTCTCCATTCATCATCTCCTACTTCGCGCTTTATAGTCCTTAGCCATGTAGGCCTGGCTCTTCCAATTCTTTAAGTGCCTTGTGGAGCTCAGCTGAACGTTTGGTGAACTAACATCTCTTGGGGAGTGCGAAAGAGCATGCCCAAACCATCTACATCTACCCCTCATCATGACCTCATCCAAATATGGAACTCAAGTAATCTCTCTTATAGTTTCATTTCTAATCCTGTCCTGCCATTTAACTCCCAACATCCTTCTGAGGGCTCTCTTCTCAAATCTACTAAAATTATTGGAGATTGTTTCATTGTCATACCATGACTCATGTCCATAGAGTAATACCGATCTCACTAAACTGATATACAGTACAGTGTGATTTTTATATGGAATTTTAGACGATTTGACTTTCAAATTTTACTTAACCTAGCCATTGTCAGATTTATTTTTTCAATCTTTCACTAAACTCTAATTCTAAAGACCCTGTATTGGAGATCATAGTTACTAAATGCTTAAATAATTCACCCTCTTTAATCCTTTTTCCTTCCTATGATATTTCATCTTCCACTGCAAAATCCGTTCTCATCATCTGTCTTTCTTCTATTTATCTTCAGCCCAACCTCGTGTGATATTTCATGCATTCTGGTAAGCAAGCATTGCAAATCCTGTGGTGTTCTGCTAACAAGGACAGCATCATCAGCTAAAGAGGACTGCATCATAAGCATACTCTAGGTCTGCTAAATTCCTATAACCAATCCAGTCCAATCCTTCTCCACCATCTCTGACAGTTCTACACATTAAAAAATCCATGAGGAGGATGAACAACATAGGTGCCAACACATTCCCTTGGGGTACTCCGCTGTTCACTTAAAACTCACTTGATAAGACTCCATTAACATCAACTTTGCACTTGCTATGCTCATGAACCGACTTAATCAAATTTACATATTTAAGAGGAATCCCATAATAAGGCAGGACTCTCCACAAAATTGGCTGGTGCACACTATCAAAGGCTTTTCCATGGGAGGTATTCATAAAAATGAAGGATATCCTTGTAAGCATAAGGTAGAAGTAAAAGGTAATTCTATGAAGGAAATGGTAGAAGTATAAGCAAATCTTTTTTCCATATTCATAATGATTACCTTTTACTTGCGAGGATATCCTCCAAGCAGAAGTAAAAGGTTGACTCGTGTTTCGGTAGCGCTTAGTTTCATGTTGGAACTTGTAAGATTTCATTTGTGCTGTCAAGATAAGAAAGAGTTTAGTATTTATAATACGTATTTAATGCCCTGTTTTTACTTGTATTTAATTAAGTTTACGCATCAGAAAGAACACAGACGCCACCGCGCCTTCACCAAAGCCTCGCTGGCAACATCTATCCCCCACCCCTTGCATTAGAAGTTCTTTGACCTCTTTTTAGCTACCCCACCCCTTGCATTAGAAGTTCTTTGACCTCTTTTTAGCTACCCCACCCCATGCATTAGAAGTTCTTTGACCTCTTTTTAGCTCTCCCACCCCTTGCATTAGAAGTTCTTTGACCTCTTTTTAGCTCCCACATCCCTTGCAATAGAAGTTCTTTGACCTCTTTTTAGCTTCCCCACCCCTTGCATTAGAAGCTCTTTGACCTCTTTTTAGCTCCCACGCCCCTTGCATTAGAAGTTCTTTGACCTCTTTTTAGCTCCCCCACCCCTTGCATTAGAAGTTCTTTGACCACTTTTAGCTCCCACACCCCTTGCATTAGACGTTCTTTGACCTCTTTTTAGCTTCCCCACCCCTTCCATTAGAAGTTCTTTGACCTCTTTTTAGCTCCCCCACCCCTTGCATTAGAAGTTCTTTGACCTCTTTTTAGCTCCCAAACCCCTTGCATTAGAAGTTCTTTGACCTCTTTTTAGCTCCCACACCCCTTGTATTAGAAGTTCTTTGACCTCTTTTTAGCTCCCACATCCCTTGCATTAGAAGTTCTTTTACCTCTTTTCAGCTCCCACACCCATTGCATTAGAAGTTCTTTGATGTCTTTTTAGCTCCCACACCCCTTGCATTAGAAGTTCTTTGACCTCTTTTTAGCTCCCACACCCCTTGTATTAGAAGTTCTTTGACCTCTTTTTAGCTCCCACACCCCTTGCATTAGAAGTTCTTTGACCTCTTTTTAGCTCCCACACCCCTTGCATTAGAAGTTCTTTGACCTCTTTTTAGCTCCCACACCCCTAGCATTAGAAGTTCTTTGACCTTTTTTTAGCTTCCCCACCGCTTGCATTAGAAGTTCTTTGACCTCTTATTAGCTCCCCCACCCTTTGCATTAGAAGTTCTTTGACCTCTTTTTAGCTCCAACACCCCTTGCATTAGAAGTTCTTTGACCTCCTTTTAGCTCCCACACCCCTTGCATTAGAAGTTCTTTGACCTCCTTTTAGCTCCCCCACCCCTTGCATTAAAAGTTCTTTGACCTCCTTTTAGCTCCCAAACCCCTTGCATTAGAAGTTCTTTGACCTCTTTTTAGCTCCCACACTCCTTGTATTAGAAGTTCTTTGACCTCTTTTTAGCTACCCCACCCCTTGCATTAGAAGTTCTTTCACCTCTTTTTAGCTCCCACACCCATTGCATTATTAGTTCTTTGACCTCTTTTTAGCTCCCACACCCCTTACATTAGAAGTTCTTCGACCTCTTTTTAGCTCTCCCACCCCTTGCATTAGAAGTTCTTTGACCTTTTTTTAGCTCCCACACCCTTTGCATTAGAAGATCTTTGACCTCTTTTTAGCTCCCACACCCCTTGCATTAGAAGTTCTTTGACCTCTTTTTAGCTCCCACACCTCTAGCATTAGAGGTTCTTTGACCTCTTTTTAGCTCCCACACCTCTAGCATTAGAATTTCTTTGACCTCTTTTTAGCTCCCACACCTCTAGCATTAGAAGTTTTTTTTTACCTCTTTTTAGCTCCCACACCTCTAGCATTAGAAGTTCTTTGACTTCTTTTTAGCTCCCACACCTCTAGCATTATTAGTTCTTTGACCTTTTTTTAGCTCCCACACCTCTAGCATTAGAAGTTCTTTTGACTTCTTTTTAGCTCCCACACCTCTAGCATTAGATGTTCTTTGACCTCTTTTCAGCTCTCTTACCTCAAGCATTAGAAGTTCTTTGACCTCTCTTTATAGCTCCCACACCTCTAGCATTAGAAGTTCTTTGACCTCTCTCTTTAGCTCCCACACTTCTAGCATTAGAAGTTCTTTGACATATATTTCTAGGTTCCATACTTTTAGCATTAGAAGGTCTTCGATCTATATTTTGAGGTGCCTTAGTTCTAGCATTAGATGCTCTCTATTTTTAGGTGTCTTACCTCTGGCATTAGAGGCTCTTCTTCGCTGTTCTCTCCTGTCTTCTAGTTTTCAAGACCTTCTTTCATTAGATTATCTGTTTCTTTCGAGATTTCATTGTCTCTTTTCCTTAGTTCGTCAGTGTCCTTCAAGATTTCAAAAAAGATGTCAGTGCCGCGAGTCCTTACTTCGTCAGATTCCTCAGGGAAATCGAAGGCATTTATTCTTTACCTATCTGGGCAATGAGTAAAGAGATGAATACTATCGATTTCTACGCATATACTATCATGCCAAAGCAAATGACGAGCAACAAGATATATTTACCAATGTCGTCTGGATATGTCCTTACTTCAATGGCGAATTTTGGGACAATCCTGTTGAATAACTACACTTCACTCACCGTTCAGTTGAACCATTCTGCCTTCATCCTCATTCCCTGCAATCCGTTTTTGCACCGATACAAAGCCTCGTACTTTTTCCAAGAGTCCTTTAATAAGACATCATCGCAAAAGCCCAAGCAAAGGATCCTTCAAGGCGCATACATTATGATCTTCAAAGCTCAGCTGCCAATGGAAGATCCCGTGTCTCTCTATAAGTCGGGCGATATGAAACGAACGATCGGCAACTTCGGCAGCAACCAAAACCATCTGTAGTTGATGGTGTTCCGAAGACGTAACACATAATTCTTACCGGCAGCTTCCTATTCCACCATAACGCAATCTCTGTGAGTTAAGTGAAATCCTTCTCCCAGTCATCAACTCATTTCCTCTTACTCCTATTGACGCGCAATTCCTTGGTTAGATTTCGCCAGCTACATACAGATTATGTGAGGTGTTTCAGGCTACGTTTGAAAAAATGAAGATCAGGTCATCAGAAGTCATTTGAAGCGGGGGGAGGAGTTGTTCAGGACTGCTCCTGGAAATTTCAGTTCTGGAGTCATTCAGAAATCCATGTTAAGTATACGGCTATGCCCTTTGAAGACTTTTTGAAATTCGGGAAAGCTTTCTTACGAAACCGTTCTGAGATTCCGTTCTGGAGGCATTCAGAATTCCATGCTAAGTATATGGCTATTTTTTCTGAAGCCATTTAGAAATCAGGGAAAGTTTTCTTCCGATACCGTTCTGAGATTCCGTTCTGGAGGCATTCAGAATTCCATGCTAAGTCTATGGCTATTTCTTCTGAAGCCATTTGGAAATCCGAAAAGATTTTCTTCCGAATTCTTTTAGGACTCACGAAAAATTCCATTCTTGTTTTATAACAACAACAACAACATCAACAACAATAATAATAATAATAATAATAATAATAATAAACTACGTGATTTGATTTATGGATTTGAGTTGAAAAGTTTTGAAGACGCTAAACGCTCAACTTTGCAGTTTGAAGGAAACTTTAAAATACCCGGACGAAGGGTAATTGAGTTTAGAGCAAACTGAATTGAAATAGTTGATTTCAGCAAAATTATTTCAGGTTTGGGATTTAGAACAATCTATTTCTGGTACGAATTGATATATATATATATATATATATATATATATATATATATATATATATATATATATAGTTTATATGTGTATATACATACATGTATATAAGCTTTTGCAGTATATGAATATTCTGTGTATATATGTATATTTATACGATGTATATATATACATATATATATATATATATATATATATATATATATATATATACATATACATATATATATATATATATATATATATATATATATATATATATATATAAACTATATTTATATTATATGCATACAGTATATTTGCATGTACTGTACACACACATATAATATATATATATATATATATATATATATATATATATATATATATATATATGTATATATATATATATATATATATACATACACATACATACATACATACATACATATATACTGTTTGCACATACATACATCCCTAAATACAGCAGCCTTCGTATTCTCCCAACTGTTTATACATGCAAAAGCAAATGTAAAATGCATATCACCATGTTATGGCTTAACCTTGATATTTCATTGAGATTCCAGGTGTGGACAAGATATTTGTCCGCAAGACACTGTACATTTTGTTCTTCAAAACGCAATAACATCTTGAAATCAAGATCAAGTGAGGGTAAACGGGGCATGTATTGTTTAACATGCCTCACATCCACAAAATCTGCCATCGTGCTGAGAATCGGACAGAACAACCTTTCTCTTCGAACTGCAGTCTGCTACTGACCAGACTCCGCTTTTTCGAAGCATATGCTACTGACCAGACTTAGCTTTTTCGAAGCATATGCTCATCATATGAAGTAAAGGGTCTTCTTTATGTATAACCAATAACTTTTATGTGATTATAAGGATATGCTTTTGCTCTAAAAGTAGAAGCTTTTGCTTGGAATGTTTATGAATACAAGTAGAAGGATTTCCTTCATATTTTGCAAGTATAAGCATATCCTTTTCTTTATGAATACCGTACCATAGTCCACAAATACCATCAAAAGGGGATTTCTATATTCTACGCATTGCTGTACAACATGTCTCAAAATGAAAATTTGGTCAGTGCAACTCCTATCTCTTCTAAACCCTGCTTGTTCATCTCTCAGCTTTTCCTCAATCTTTTATCTCCAGTCTCTTAAGAATAAGCATACTATATATTTTCATAACAACTGACGTAAGTGTTATGCCTGGAATTACATATATATATATATATATATATATATATATATATATATATATATATATATATATATTATATAAATTTATATATATATATATATATAAATTTATATATATATATATATATATATATATATATATATATATATATATATATATAAATACTGTATATATATAAGTCATTATTGGTCCAGAGCAAGATAAAGGACTCAAGTATGTCCCACTCTCGTCTGTTTATGGTCGATCTATACATGCATATAGTCGCAAATTTTCATTATATATTATATATTATATATTTTATTATATATATAATATATATACATATAGACCTATATAAATATATATATATATATATATATATATATATATATATATATATATATATATATATATATATATATATATATACATATAGACATATAAATATGAATATATATGATATATATACATATAATATAAATATATATATATATATATATATATATATATATATACATATATATATATATATATATATATATATATATAAAAAATTTTAAATAATTTTTATTTTTCCTAACATACTCACCGAGAACTACTTTTCTTGGAGTCACTTGTGATCCCTCAATCTCAACCAAGGTTTTTCCCGCCGTTACCCCCCCCCCTACTCCGTTCTATATAGGCTTACCCCCGCCGCCAGAGAATGCACCCTGAGGGCAGGATTAGGGCAGGTCACTGCATCTCTGGGTCAGCATCCCCATTAAGTTCGTCGCTTAGCCCAACTTGGCAATGGAAGGATGGCACTCGGGGACGGAAGGGAGGGCCAATACCCGAAAAGTAGTTCTCGGTGAGTATGTTAGGAAAAATAAAAATTATTTAAAATTTTTGATTTGTTCCGACACAAATACTCACCGAGAACTACTTTTCTTGGAGACTTATACTTTAGGAGGCGGGAGTGCTATTCTGCCACTTGACTCGGCACATAGTGCCTAGAGGGCTATGGAATGCGGGGCCTATCAGAGAGCGGAGTGAGGGTAACTGCGGAACCTTACGCTATTATCTAAAACTCACCTCTTAAAATTTCTTCTGGTGATTTTCTCCTGATGAAGTCGCGAAGAATTTATTCACCGTTGGGGACATCTTCTGGCCTACCGCTACACAGTTTGGAGGGCGGCAATGACTGTCCCAATGGAGAACCCGTCCAAGGATTTTCTTGAATAATCATTGAGGTAGTGGGCAGTAAAGGTCGACTGGTGCGACCAAGTGCCTGCTTGCAGGATCTGCCCCACCGCCATGTTTCTCTCAAAGGCCAAGGAGGTGCTCAGACCCCTGATGTCATGGGGGCGGGGAGTGCCTGGCACTGCCATTTTATCCTCTTCATAGGTTCTAGCGATGACTTGTCTCAGCCAGAAGGAAATGGTGTTCTTGGAGACTTGTTTCTTATTAACACCTGTGGAAACGAAGAGTTTCTTGGTACCTGGTCGGAGATGAGCCGTCCTTTCCAGGTACTTTCTGAGCGTCCGTACTGGGCATAACTTCAAGTCTTCCGTATTGCCTGTCTTGGAAATGGCCGGAATTGAGAAACCTTCAAACCTCGGGTCCCAGACTGCTGGGTTCTGAGTCTTCGCCACAAAGGAGGGTACGAACCTGAAAGACACTTCTTTCCATCCTTTGGAGTGCGCAACGTCGTAAGACAGACCATGGATCTCGCCCACTCTCTTAGCCGAAGCCAAGGCTAGCAAGAAGACGGTCTTGAGGGTGAGGTCTTTGTCCCCGTTATCTTTCAGGGGTTCAAAGGGAGGACGACTTAGCATTTTCAGGACCTTGGCCAGGTCCCACCTGGGCACTCTCCTAGCTTGAGGAGGGCAGGACTGCTCGAAACTCCTAATCAGCATCGCTATGTGTCTCGAGGTACCCAGGTCGATGCCTTTCAGGAGGAAGACTTGGCCTAAGGCGGCTCGTACTCCTTTAATGGCTGGGATTGACATTCCTACTTCATCCCTAAGGTACACTAGAAACTCAGCTATGTCCGGGACCGAAGCTTTAAGCGGTCTTATGTGTTTCTCCGAGCACCACTTCGTGAAGGAGGCCCACTTCGCCTGGTATACCACGGTAGAGAATTTTCTCAGGTATAGGGACATTCTCTTATCTGTGGCGGAGGAGTACCCCTCCTTCTTCAAGAGCCGCTCGATAGTCTCCAGGAGTGAAGGCGAAGAGAGAGAGGGTTGTCGTGGAGCCTGAGGAAGTGAGGTTGACGCAGGAGGTCTGACCTGGCGGGCAGAGGCCAAGGTGGTTGGCTCGCTAGGTCTTTTAGATCCGCGAACCACTCTCTCTCCGGCCACCAGGGCGCTACCAAAGTCATCCTTAGGTTTTGGGAGGCCCTTACTCTGTTGAGTACCTGCCTTATCAGCGTGAAGGGGGGAAAAGCGTACACGTCCAAGTTGTCCCACTTGTGCTGGAAGGCGTCTTCTAGGGCTGCCTTTTGGTCTGGTACCGGGGAGCAATAGACCGGTAGTTTGGCGTTGAGCTTTGTTGCAAAGAGGTCCATCACCGGGGAGCCCCAGCGTTGAATGATGAGTCTGGCTACCTCTGGGTGTAGAGACCACTCTGTCCCCACTATCTGACCCATTCTGCTGAGGCCGTCGGCTAGCACGTTTCTCTTCCCGGGGATGAACCTTGCTAGCAGCACCACCTGCTGCTCGTCCGCCCAATGTAGGATGCTTATGGCGAGGTCGCACAGTTCCTTCGATCTCATGCCCCCTTGCTTCTTTATGTAGGCTACTACCGTGGCGTTGTCGCACATTAACGCCACGGTGTTTCCCTTTAACCGACTTGCAAAGTGCAGACATGCCTTCTGGACTGCTCTTAGCTCTAGGACATTGATGTGGAGATGCTTTTCGCTCTCCGACCAGGTACCGCTTGCTGTCTCTTCCAGAAGGTGGGCCCCCCACCCTTGGTTGGAGGCGTCTGTGAACAGGAGGTACTCGGGGGGACAGGACCCGAGGGGCATCCCCTTGAGGGAGTTCGACTGGCAGTCCCACCATTCTAGGGAGGTTCTCGTGTCTGGAAGGATAGGAATTAACGCCTTCTGAGAGCCTGTCTGGGACCAGAGGCTCTTGAGGTTCCATTGCACTGGTCTGAGCCTCATCCTCCCTTGGGGAACCAGTTTCTCCAATGAGACCAGGTGACCTCCTGGAATGTTCTGACAGGAACGGCTGAATGATGTGATTGAGGCTCCGTATCCTGTCTTCCGAGGGGAAAACCTTCCCCTGCACGGTGTCCAACGTCATCCCCAAGTATCCCATTCTGTTGGATGGTGTTAAGTTCGGCTTTTCCAGATTGATTATGATTCCCAGATTCCTGCAGAACTGGAGGAGGTTTCTCCCTTGTTCCTCCAAGAGGGCCTTTGAGTTGGAAAGGAGAAACCAGTCGTCTAGGTATCTGATGAGACGGATACCCCGTTCGTGAGCCCACACTGAGACTGTCGCGAAGACCCTCATGAACACTTGAGGGGCCGTCAACAGGCCGAAGCAAAGGGTCTTGAACTGCAGGATCTGGGAACCCCATTTTACCCGGAGGAACTTCCAACTCGACGGGTGGACCGGGATCTGGAAGTATGCGTCCTTGAGGTCGACCGTCATCATGTAATCTTTCTCCCTCAAGGACATCAGGACGGATTTTGGGGTGTCCATCTTGAAGTCCGTCTTCTTGACGAACTTGTTGAGGGCCGACAGGTCTATCACGGGTCTCCACCCCCTCGTTGCTTTCTCTACCAGGAACAGGCGGCTGTAGAAGCCTGGGCCTGGGAGAAGGACCTCTTCCATGGCCCCCTTCTCTAACATGGAGGAAATCTCCCCTTGAAGGGTGGCCCTTTTCATCGGGTCCCTGGGGGCCAACCATTCTGTCTGGCTGGCTGGAATAAGAGGAGGTGGGTCCGCTATGAAGGGGAGCCTGTAGCCTTCTTTCAGGACGGACACCGTCCAAGGATCCGCTCCTTGTGTTTTCCATGCTTGCCAATGAGGTCTGAGGCATCCCCCAACCCGAGGCTTGGGCGGGAGTAGGGGGCCTCTCCCTCTACCTTCTCCTAGAGGGGCGGCCTGATCTGCCTCTCTTTGAGGCGGAGTAACCCGACCTGAAGGAGCTGGAAGAAGCTGGTGCTCCTCTGCGGGAGGGCTGAGGAGTTGTTGTCCAGGAGGAGGAAGGGGCGTCCCTCCTCGAAGTGCTGGGGGCGGCCTGAGGAGTCACGGCGCTATCCGAGGCTGACCTCCTGTATGGCGGCCTTCTAGATGACGCTTGTCTGGGGACGTTGGCCTCTTTCTTCTTGGACACTTTCTCCATTAGATTTTCCAGCTCTTTTAAAGGGAACAGAGACTCACCCCACAAGGGTAGGCTACGCACAGCTCGGGCCTCCCTGCCTGGGATCCTCCTCGACACCTTAGATAGAACCGTGTCTCGTTTCCTTAGTACCCAGTTGGCCGTCAAGGCGAGCGCTTGGTACGCTAGAAACTTCAGAGTTTTCCCCCCGGAGGTGAGAAGGTCCGTCAGGAGACTCTGCTGCTCTGGATCTTCGGGGTCGATGGAGGCTTGCACGCTTACTAACGTGGAGGCCCACCAGTCCAGCCATGAGGAGATGTTAACCAGGTTCCTCGACATCTCCTCCATCATGGAGGCTTCCGTAGGCGAGAAGGAAACCGGGGCTGACGCGGCCCTTTCGTCCGAGCCGCCTTGTCCCAGGATGTCCAAGGCCGGGTGCACTCTACAGGGGCCTGGGCGCCGCCCTTCAGGAATGTAAACCTTCCCTTGTGCTTTGAGGCCCTGGAGCAGTTTCGAGGCACTCTGGGACTTGGGGGCTTTCGCATTGCTGGCCACTAAGTTGTCTATGTACTCTTGTCCCAGTACTAGGTCTGGGGCAAGAGGAAGGGCCAGGGAGGACTTCGGAAGGGTGTCGTGATGTGTGATTCTCAGGAGGCTTGATCTCCAGGAATTCCCCTTAGGTGCCGAGGGTTCTGTAATCCCATGGTGCCTCCTGATGAGGCCCACCACTCTTCTGTATGCGGACTCCTCCGACGGGGGAGCTTCTCCTCCGTCAGCCGAGGCCTCGGCCTGGAGCGGGGGCGCCGGGTTGCTTGTTCGGTAGACCGGTCGTCCCGCTCTTGGGTCCAGGGGGGCCGACCTGTAACCGTAGGGAGCTCCGTAAGAGGGTGGATCTCGCTGCAAGGTGGGTACCACCGGCTCAGGGAGGGCCCTCGGTTGCGCCAAGGCTCTGGAAGCGGAAGTCACGGTCCCGGTGGGCTGACCCGACAACGGGAACCGATCCTTCTTACTCGATGACCGCACCAGCTGGGCTGGTTCGGTCAGGCTGCCTTCAAAGAAGCGCGTTTCCCCCCCGCTGGGCGGGGTGAACCGGAGGCCTCGAGGACCTGCGTGGCAGGTCGCGCGGTTCTAGGCTGTGCGTAGGGAGCAGCAGCCTAGACGCACGTTCACTGGAACGAGAGTCTGGAGAGTGGAGCCTCTTGGACTCTCCTGAAGGGACGTATACCCAGGCGCCGCCGGGAGAGGCATTTCTCCTATACTTACGGGAGTGGGAGCGGGGGCGCTTCTTGCTATGTCGCGACCTTGACCTAGAGCGGGAATGATCGCTTTCGGACAGCTCCCTTTTCCTGCGCCGTTTCTCCCTGACTTCTTCCCCGGAGGATGAGTCTATCTCTGACGAGTCCGACGGCGCCACGTTCCTCGCGTAACGGCTGCCCGCGTGATCCGCGGGGGAAGTTCTTCGCCGCCGGACGTCCGAGATGGAATGCTGGAGGAAGTCCTCGGGAACAGCCGTGGAGATCGTCGGCACCGAGTCTACTCTATCCATGCCAGGGGGCCAGGGGTCCAGGGTCACGTCCATTCTTAGCAGTGACCTCCCTGATGTCTTCGGCAACTTCCACCCGAAGGCATCGCTACTCGGGTGGCGAACTCTAGTTTGGCTGTCCCCCAGCGGGGGAGAGCCCGACGCACCGGCCCACGAGGGCGGAGGAGACTCTGAAACCACAACACTGCCCCATACGGAGTCTTCCGAGGACGCGTGGTCCCCTACCACGAGGCCTGATTCACCTGAAGCACTACCGGACCCTCCGTTAGCCCTAGAGGGGCCTGCCCTTGGTTCCTCCCTCGCACTGGGTTCCCCGGGAAGAACGCCTTGACTATCCACAACACTGGGGGCTTGTTGCCCTCTCCTCTGCGAAGGAGACGGAGAAGCCGAGGCTTCGTCGGACCGATCACAGGCCGACGGTAACGAAGAAACGCCACTAACTTTCCTGGGGGAACGCTTAGAAGATTTCTTCTTTTTGGTACCGTAGCGTACCCACTGGATATCATCCCAACTTACGCACTCCGGACACGTGTCCGCGGAGGAGCAAACTTTCCCCCTACACGTGGAACAAAGGGAGTGAGGGTCTACTTCTGGTTTAGAGAGGAAAGCCCCACACGACTTTCCGGCTCTAGGACCAGGGCAACGTCGCACATGCTCCATCGTTCGCACACGAAAGGCACAACACTAGCGAGTTATAAGTAGTACACTGGGATATACACAGGGAGAATGCACTGTAACACTTGCGAATAACGCACTACGCAAAAAACACAAGTCCCCACGCTGGAAACACGTGGAACACAAACGCGCCAAAGGATCGAGAGAGCGAGAAGAGTGAGCTGTGTACTGCTCACGACCAAGGAACTTAATGGGGATGCTGACCCAGAGATGCAGTGACCTGCCCTAATCCTGCCCTCAGGGCGCATTCTCTGGCGGCGGGGGTAAGCCTATATAGAACGGAGTAGGGGGTAACGGCGGGAAAAACCTTGGTCGAGATTGAGGGATCACAAGTGACTCCAAGAAAAGTAGTTCTCGGTGAGTATTTGTGTCGGAACAAATATATATATATATATATATATATATATATATATATATATATATATATATATATATTACTAGCCATTACAAGTACAGTGCAGGACAAAGTGCTTAGATGTGTCCATCCACTTTCGTCTGTTCATGGTCTTTCTATGCCAGTATATACCTGGAAACTTCTTAGCTCTCCATCCAATATATATATATAATATATATATATATATATATATATATATATATATCATCTGCCATTATTGGTCCAGTGCAAGATTGATTGATTGATTGAAAGTTTTCTGGCATCCTGACATCTAAGGTCATTGACGCCGATAGCATTTATAATATATGAAAAATAAAAGAGAATTCAATTAAAACCATAAAAGTTAAGATGTCATTATAAAAGACAAATAGTTTTCAGAAAACCTGCTTCTGAAATAAATCTATAAATGCCGCTCGCATAGTAAGACACATCATGTCCAAAAATCTTGGCAAAGATGAACCTGCCATCCTCACACCTCAAGCCTCAAACAGATATCTATTTCTTAAGTAATTATAATTAGGGCATTCGGTCAAAAAATGCCTTACTTTTAAAGGTACTACACAGTCGTCGCAATACGGTGGGTGTTGGCCCTTCAGCAGAAACTCGTGTGTCAACCGAGTGTGACCAATACGGAGACGACAAAGATTCGTCTCTCATTTTCGGGGTATCATGTTATACCTCCAAGGTGATATGACATTTGTTACTTCCCTCATTTTATTGCCATCTAGACTATCCCAGTGCTGTTTTCATTTATTACAAGCCAATTTCATGATGTAAGGTAGGAAATCATTACAGGGAATGGAATACCTCCTTGGTAGCAACTCGTATGCCTCATTCTTCGCCAGTAAATCTGCCTTCTCATTCCCAGACACACCTAAATGTACTGGAACCCAACAAAATTGAACTGTTATACCTCTCTGTCCAATAATAAAAAGCCATTCTAAAATCTTTAAAACTAGAGGATTGCTAGAATTAAAAACTTCTAAAGCTTGAAGAACACTCCTTGCATCACTAAAAATTGTAAAATTACCCTCCTCCTCCAAAGCTATTTTCTTAATAGCGGTTGGTATGCCATACAGTTCGGCAGTAAATATGGAAGCTGTTAGAGGAAGTGCACCTCTACAATCAAAAGCATTACTATGTACTCCAAATCCAACGCCAGCATCAGATTTGGAGCCATCGGTATATATATAAGTCGATCCTCTATGTTCTGCAACATGTTCCAAAAAAAGAGACCTGGATTCTAAGTCAGTCATATTCTTCTTAACACCAATAAAGTATTTACAAAAAGATACGTCAGGTAATTTCCCTGGAGGCGTTGATGATACCTTGAATGGAAGCACCTTAATTCTAATTATATCCAGATTGTTTAATAATTGGTTCACCCGAAACTAATAAGGTTGAGGAGATTTTGGGTGCAACTCAAAGTATGTCGAGTGAAGGCTTGTAGTCTGAAAGGATAAAGAATTAGGGAGTCTTTGCAATCTAAACCAATACTGAATAATAGAGGACATTCGGTAAAGGTCTAGAGGAAACTTCCCAGCATCAAGGAGACTTGTATTGGGTGAGGTTCTAAACGCTCCTGCGGACAATCTAATACCAGCATGATGTATAGAATCTAATATTTTCAACTGCCTTGGGGTGGCTGAGGAGTATATTTCACACCCATAACTAATTTTGGAAAAAATCAAGGCCTTGTATAATTCTAAAATAGTATTGCGGTCTGGTCCCATGATGTATGGGACAATACTTTTAAAAGATTCAGAGCCTCAAGATATTTAGCTTTTAATGTTTTTAAGTGAGAAACCCATGTAAGCCTACAATCAAATATCAACCCTAAAAATTTAGCTTCACTTGCACATGGGATCCATTGAACTTCGATGTATATATCCGGGTCAGGATGTGCTCCCTGGATACGACAGAAATGGACAAAGGTAGTTTTACTTGTCGAGAACTTAAATCCATTCATATCGGCCCACTGGATAATTTTATCAATAGAGAGTTGTATTTTTCTCTCAACCATTGCCATTCTAGCTCAAGCAAATGATATGCAGAGATCATCCACAAATAATGTTGCGAGAACATCCCGGGGAATGACTGAGGATATCCCATTAATTGCTAGTGCAAAAAGGGTTACACTCAGCACACTACCCTGAGGAACTCCTTCTTCCTGGCATTTACTCTCTAATAGAGTTTCCCCAACTCTCACTTGAAAAACTCTATGTGAAAGAAATGACTGAATAAATAGTGGTAGCTCTCCTCTTAATCCAAACTCATGGATTCTTTTAAGTATACCATATCTCCATGTGGTATCATATGCCTTTTCAAGATCAAAAAAGACTGTCACATGGTGCTGTTTGGAAGCAAAGGCTTCACAAATAGAGGACTCAAGTCGTATCAGCACATCAATCGTTGAGTGCATTTTTCTGAATCCACATTGAATGGATGATAAAATACCCTTCTTTTCAAGGTACCACATCAGTGTTACATTGACCATCTTCATGATTTTGCATAAACAAGATGTCAATGCAATTGGCCTATAATTTGCTACTAAAAACTTGTCCTTCCCGGGTTTCAAAAAGACTAAAATAATGGCTAGTTGCCAAACATTTGGATAACTATGATCATGCCATATTCTATTGAAAATGCTTAAAATAAATAACTTTGTATTAAAAGGTACGTACTTAATCATTGCATATGAAATTCCATCGGGTCCAGGGGCTGTATTGTTACACGTAGCAAGTGCAGAATCAAATTCTCTTTCAGTAAAAGGAGAATTGTATGACTCTTGCTTTCTTGTTGCGAAATTTAAAACTTTCTTTTCTTCAATGCTCCTATACTAGTGACCAGGAGCTGCTTCACACTTGCACGATACATTTACTGTACTGTTAACACTGGTGGAGGGTTTGGGGTAAGTTTGCATGCTATCTTTTTTACTTTCCTCCACACAGATGATGTTAGTGTTCTACTGTTAATGGAGGAAACAAATGACATCCAAGACGGGCGCCTAGTTTCTTTCATGGCACGACGGAACTGTGCTCTACATTTCTTGTATATGAGTAAATTCTCCTCAGTACGGCGCATGCGCAATCGAGTTAAAGAGTTTCTTGTGGCTCTGTGCAGGGCAGTTAGTTCTGATGACCACCAGGGGACTGGTCATTGTCTGGATATCTCTGTTGTTTTGGGAATGGAATTGACTCCTGCTGTGTGAAGAGTTCCATTAAGTAAGTCTATGGCACCATCAACACTTTGAAACTGTTCTGCATTTCCTTCAATTTCACTTAGCTCCCAAAATCTATCCCAGTCCGCCTTATCAAGATTCCATCAAGGCGATCTCTGTAAAGATGGACCATTGTTGGTGTTTATAATTATTAGTGCATGATCACAGTTGGAGCTTGCAACTGATAGGTCAATGCAGGACAAGGTACCTGTCTGAACGTGAAAGTGTGTAGGCTCTCCTGTATTAAGGAGTCCTACATCTTCATTCTCCAAAATTGATGATATAATATTACCCCTTGCGTTTGCCAAAACATCACCCCATAAAGTATGCCTACTATTAAGATCTCCTAGTAAGAGAAAAGGCTGTGGGAGTTGATTAATTACCTCTACTATATTATCATATGAGATGTTATCATTTGGAGGCAAGTAAAGAGAACAGATTTTGTATTTTCTCCCTATATCAATCGGTACAACCACTGCCTGCAGAGGGGTTAAGATAGACAAAGATATTTGGGGAACATCTAAACGAACGTATATAAGACATCCCCCACGGCTCCTTGCCCGTTGATCATATGGTGTCCTATAGCCAACATACTCTCGAGGACAAGGAGTATTAATATCGAGCTTGCTCTCTTGTAGACATACATTTATAGAGGAGTCACGAATGAGGAGCTGAAGTTGTTCATATTTCGCCCTTAAACCCTGGCAATTCCATTGCAGAATGGAGGAAAAAACTATGGTTTATTTTTTGGAAGACACCTTAGATGAAGTCTTCCCATTGGCAATATTTGATCTAACAATATTTCTCGCTGGTATCTCTAGAGAGGATCTTGATATAGTGGGTTTTATGTTCGTCTTTTTCTTTGTGTCCTTTTGATCTAATTGTTGAGGAGGATGGTGGACCTCAACTTGAATTTCTGATTTGTTCAATTCACCTTCCAGTTGATCAGATACATCAGCAGACAAGTCATTATGTTTATTTGAAGTCGTGACTTTAATGTTTCTTATGGTAGGAGGGGAGAGAGATGGAGGTCTCTCTCTTTTTCAATTAAAAGGTTGTGATCTGTCAGGTTTTTGCACCTTCCCTACTACAGGTTCACCAAGTAAATTGGTTTCAAGTGGAACCTCCATCAGATCCAGCAAGGACACGGCCTGAGAGTTTTTTACTATTGTTTAGAATAGGAGTAGATGGTTTTTGAATACCTTTCAGATCTTTAAGTATCTGTTTTGATTTTTTTACAATTTCTGGATATAGATTTTCGATGGGACTTTCAAACTCTTTAACTACTCATATGTTTCTTTATTTCAGAAGTGGGAATATAATTTTCGTCCGTGTGCTTTTGCAAGTTTTTCTTCAGAACCATTGAAAAAAGGTTGCCCTGGTCTTATCTGCTTTTCAAAAGCTCTTTTACGAGCCTCTCTAAAGGTAACCCTTTCCATGGTCCTAATGGCCTGAATTTCTTTTTCAAAAATAAACTTAACACAGCTTTTGGATGTAGATGGGTGTGCTTCCCCACAATGTATGCAATTTGGATTTTCTAAGCATATTCCATGACTATTCTTTCCATAGTTGGAACAAACAGCTGGATTATTATTTAGTTTTTCCTTGCTTTTCTGACTTAAATGGCCATACATTTGGCAATGATAACATCGCAATGGTGAAGGGATATAAGGTTTCACCTTTAGTAATAGCCAACCAGCTTTAATAACATTTGGTAATCTACATTGATCAAATGTTATAATCACAGTAGCAAGAGGAATACGCTGTTCTCCAACTCTCTTTCTCATACTGACTACTTTTACTACTCTTGACTTTTCAGTTCATCCTAAATTTCTTTTTCCTCTATGTCCAGCAATTCTGTAGCATATATCACACCTCTACTCTGGTTGAAAGTAGGATGTGAAACGCATTTTACACTTTAACCATGCAGTGTTGTAAGTGTTTTTAATCTTTCACCTTGTCATGGGGATAGTGTCTCTATCAAGAGACTTCCATTTCCCTGGGGTAGAATTTTTGGCTGCCCTCCACATATAGCAACTATTTCCCTGTTAGTTTTAAAAACATTTACACGTTCATGTCTTTTCAAATTCCGAAATAAAAAATTTCTCATAATTCACTACTTCATAGTGACCAGGTAATACTACTTTTCTATATTTTTCTGTACTCTCATCATTTCTTACTCTCTCTCTCTCTCTTCTCCTCTAGTGTTTAGTGTTTTCTTATTATTCACATGACGTGAAAAAGGTTCTAATGTAACAATATTAGAACACGAATTGGAGCTGTCTGTACCGAGGTCCATGTTTGTATTTTCCAAGTCTTCAACAGAGGGATTGGGTTTTTTGGAGAGAGCAAGCCAGGTTACCCACCTCTTATCGTAGGATGTCAGTCCTCCTATCCTATGTGGCCCAACACGAGAAGAGGCTTCAACGGGGACCAGTCCTCTATTCGAGAGGGGCTGCCTCTCTTTAGGTGGACGTACACTGGTCAGTGGGGGTAGTTAGCCCCTCCCACCGGCGACCCCAATGCCTGGGGTCACCCATTACCCGCAAATATGGGTGACTTACAACCCGATCACTGGAGCCCGACTCTTAACAGACTTGGTCTGCACCCAATGGGGTCTGCCAGAGGGTGATGGCGTCTAAATTGGTACAGGTTGAGATGGATGCCTGGCCAAATCCAAAGAAGCAGACTAAGTATAATCAAGCAAGCAAAAGTCATCAACAAGTTCAAGCCCAAAAGGTAAGAGATGGGAAAATAAAAGAAATGACCAAAAGAAAGAGAAAGAGTGCTGACTGATTTAGTTGGATCAACAATTGGGCACGAGGTCCAGTGGGAAACAGTTCCCACTGTTCATTAGAGCCAAGGTGCTAATCCCTAAGCCCATCATCCTCGACAAGGCTTCAGCATCTGGGGGGTCCAGTGCAAGACAAAGGACTCAAGTATGTCCCACTCTCCTCTGTTTATGGTCCTATGCCAGTATATAGTCGCAAATTTTCTTTATATATATATATATATATATATATATATATATATATATATACATAAACATATATATATATATATATATATATATATATATATATTATATCTATACAGTATAAATATATACATTTATATATATATAATATATATATATATATATATATATATATATATATATATATATATATAATATATACAGCATAAATATATACATTTATATATATATATATATATATATATATATATATCTATATATATACAGTATAAATATATACATTTATATATATATACAGTATAAATATATACATTTATATATATATATATATATATATATTATATATACAGTATAAATATATACATTTATATATATATATATAAATATATACATTTATATATATATATATATATATATATATATATATATATATATATATATATATTATATATATATATATATATATATATATATATATCACCAATAAGATGTTTTTCTGAAAAGATGGTGACACGGCAAATAAGACACCAGTAACTGCCAAGTTCATCTTTTAACTCCAAGATTCATTTGCGCAAACCTTTTTCATAAGTTGCTTCTCATACCATACTAAAAGTTAATGAACAGTATGTCAACACTCCATCCGCAAAACATAATCTCCTATATCTCGCACTTCTTAGATTTTAAAATTGTTTCGTTCTAAAAACCACAAAGGGTCACCTCTCCCTAAACTTACAATATTCAAACACTTATAACAGACGCTGTTATTTTCCGTGTTATTGACATGACCATGCTAACTCTATAGTCACTTTGATCTATCTTTTTGCAGCATCTTTGTGTCTTTAATTCCCATCCTTTCAACCAACAATCAAATCTACGAAAAATGTACCTTTATATAAGTTATTTTTTTCTTTTATTCACATCCAACATCCATACTTGATATTCAGTAAAGAAAAGTTGGTCCAAAGATCCCTTCGTGCAAGGAAGTTTTGCTTCAATATTCCTCTTTCAAACCTTTCTCTGAGAGCCTGTAATCACTCCAAATTTGGCTATCAAGTGATTCATTACTTCTCTCACCCTATACTTGTCCTTTGCACTTGCTCCTTTATACTTCTCTACGACAGATGGAACGTGTAATTCCAGCAAATATTGGTTTGGGTAATTAATTTTAAAAGGAAGGCTGGAAATAACTACCCGGGCAGCTTAATGTGCATACATGCTGAACGCCATCTGGCGGTTACCTGCAAGCTAAATCTCCAATGGAAGAATTTAGTTTTGTTACCAGATTTAATTTAGAAAAATCATTTACTTTGACTATGTTCATAAGCAATTACAGGGATACATTCTAACCCAATCAACGACACCAGATCTCATCTCACTGATGCATCATCTAACCTAACTTGACTTAAAGCACCAAAAATTGCAAAGTAAAATAAATGGATGCCCTAAGATCTTGCCTATTTTAGAACACCAGGTGCTACCCAGCCTGGAAACCTCAAAAATACACAAAATGGAACTGGAATTAGAAATTTCCAGGAAGGTTAAGTTAATTATTCTATATTGGCCTGGTGTTTGTATTTATATCATTAACAAGAAGTAAACAAGGTCTGACTCCTCCCCATTAGAACATCTCCAAGTTTTCACAAAATGTAGTTAGGATCCTGGTTTGTGGTTCACAACATTTTAATAAAAGTAGAAATGCTGTTAGCTATCAGTGGTGTTTATCTACATCAACATCTGTCCAGCATTATGGGGTTCCAACCATTATACCTCAAAGGAGGGGAAGAAGAGAGGAGAGCTGACATTGTAACCGTCATCTTAGACGTGATACATTTGGTCCTATAAAGGAACAAGGGTCAGTACACGACTTGCTCAGCAGGAAACACAGGACCTAGTGAAAATATATAAAGAGGCTTGTGAGTCATTAACTGCAAATAATACACAGTAAAGGTGATCTGATAGTTCCATACTCCAGCATCTAAAATTTAAGTCACAGAGAGATTTTCCTTGAAAGCTAGGGTAGCACCAACTCCTTTGATCTCATTGGCGCCCTCCTTATCTTGGTCTGTTGTGCCAGGGGGTCTAGCGCATAATGCTTAATTAATAGTCTACCACACCCAAAAGGAGTGTGTGTTCTTGGTAACTTTTTCACCCTACCAGTGCGTAAGAATAAGTTCTACAAAATAGTTCTGGGAGTTTAGGTTCTCTTATGGTAGTACATTACTGCCCTTACAGGACACCAAACTCACTCATCCGGATCATAAGTTACTCCCATAAGCAAAGAAACAGTACATGATGAAACTCTGTAGTCAGTGAGTGATAAATTTTGAGTTTTGCTATAAATTCAGGAACCAAAGAGGAAGAGACCTGTCTCCAGTGGTTAGTGGGAGAAAACAAATACGAGAGTCCATGTAATTTGCTTATGGACTTATTTGAAGCCAAAGCAAAGAGAAAAGATGTTTTTTTTTAAGGTAGGGCCCCTATTTGAGACTAGTCTCAACAATTCATATGGAGCTCTCTTTAAGGATTGCAACACTTTGGTAACATCCCAGGCTGGAGGTCAAATCTCATGAGAAGAGAGGTCTGTTGCATACTTCTAATGAGCCTAGATAATTCCTACGAAGAGGAGATATCCACTCCTCTCAGCCTCATACTCTGGCTTATTGCCAAAAGATGCCCTTTTACAGTACTACTGAGATTGAAAGGCTGTTTTCCCTTTCGTAGGTACACTAGAAAATCCGCTACTAGCGAAATAGAGGCTCCAAGTAGAGAAGTAAATCTTACATGGCAGTAATATAAAAAGAAGGCCCACTTTGTTTGGTACACATCAGTATAGTATTTCCTGAGGTATTGGATCATGTCTTGCACTGTCTCACGTGAATAGCCTCTCTCAGACGAGGTCCCAGATAACCTCCACCCGTGAAGTGATAGAAACGTCACCAAGTTGTGGAACCACTGCAGGTGGGGCGGACGAAGAAAGTTGTACCAAGCTAGAAGTTCTCTCAAGAATCTCAACTAGTCAAGCCAGAAGCCCATATCAAGAGCTACTAGAGTCATTAGATCTAGAGATAACACTTTATTTATCACTCTTTGAAGAAGGTAAAATGGCAGCATAGATGTCATGGCCATCTCAGGGGTGCTGGAACACTTCTCCGAGTACTGATGCCAGATCAACCACTGGTCAGCAATAGTCTGGTAATTTTTTTCAAGGCTTCTAGCAAACATGTCTATTGTTGGGGAACTCCACAAAAACATTGGCTTTGTCACTACTTGGGGATGCAAAGACCATTATGAATTGAGTACTGTATCTGATCCCGGCAACTGTTAGATTTTTCTTGTTTTAAAGTTCACAAAATTAATCCTCTGAAATACTCTAACTTGAAGAGTTCTTCTAGGTCTATGACTTGAATAGTTTTAAGAGTAATAATGACCAGACTTGAGGTGGTAACTTGTGGTGGTAACCGAGTTATACAAAAAAAAGTGAAAAGATTAAATAGTATGGATGGTTTACAAAAATATAATCTTATTGCAATCTAATGCTAATAAATAAACACTTTAACAAAAATATTACTTAGTGCAATACAGCGGTATCAAGCAGGTTTGACCTTACATATTTTACATAATCCTGATTTTACATATCGATCCACACTTACCCATGTAAAATCGTGTGAAATCTAAAAAGTAACATATTCAATTCAAATGAATATAAAAGACGCTTATTTACGGTTACAGGCAGAGTACAGTTCAAAAACATACAATTGGTTTCAATCAACATATTAATTAATACACAACTTAATGTCATTAACAGCAGGTTACGTAAGCGATTATAGAGTTCTTAACACTTCATTCCTTTAAAGCAATGCAAACAATAAATGGCACTATGCATAGACAGTTATATTAACACTAATAAATCAAACACAGTGAAGTTAATTATCAAGCTCATTGACGTATGAAAAAAAGAGAGATTTCAGTAGCCGAAGGTTAAATTAACTTTGGAAGGACGTCGTAGACTTCACGTAAACTGGGCAGAGAGGTGTGGCTCTGCAATGGAAAACTTTACTATATAGGCTATACCCATACTCGGTTCTACTTTATAAAGCTGTCATATGATAACTCACAAAACCTCTTTCCCAAACTGATCTCGTAAGGATCTTTGTAATAAAAGAACTTTACATTTTCATAATATTATAGGCAGTAACTAAAGAATTTCTATTCACTTAATTAAATCACTTTTACAAAGAAACTTCTATTTGTCAAGATAAAATGACAAATTTTAAAATAATATGTATTTATCGTAACCATAAAAACCTTGAGTATTTAGAGTGGAAATATATTTTGACGACAGATGAAACCAGCCATAAGACAGTTAAGCAGGGTGTAACTACCCACTGGTAGTTAGCGGGGAAGTGGGGGGTAGACCTGCCACCAAGCTAACACTCGCACTAGTAACAATACATCACTTAGAAACTGCAGGCAGAACTTCTTGGGGGATGATGGAGGGACTAGTATGTGTAAATAGATCAAGGTTTATATAGTTATGAAAAATAAAAATTATTTCCAAATTTGTCATTTGCTCCACCACTATAAAAGAAACCTTACAATATTTAGTGGAGGTTCACCATTAGATAGGCGGAAGTCCAAACCCAACTGACTGGTAACTGTCCCGGGGTGCTACTCTGTGCTTCGCACGAGCTGTTTAGATGATCCATGTCACCTCGCTAACTTTCGTATATGTGGAGAGCTTAACGGCCTGAGTAATTTGTGTGAAGATGTTAGAACCAAGCATTGTGACTTGATCAGGTAAGATAAATATTGGAGCTAAACTCCACACTTATCCTAGCCATTGCCCGACTCCCGCTCACTGGGAGGCGAGGGGATGTAAAAAATACATATCGTATTTTAGACTATGGTTTGTACCTCCTGTCCAGCTTGCAGACTTCCATAGCTGCTGTGATCCAGGATGGAAAAGATGAAAAAAGAAGAGGCCAGTCACTCTCCCGTTCATCCCAGACTCATCCTGGGTAAGGACCTGGGCATTCAGGTTCTGAGGGTTACATCTTACCGGTAGTGAGCTGTGAAGGTAGTCTGGTGCTTCCACAAACCTGGTTGAAATACCTGCATCACAATGGAGTTTTTTAAATTGTTAGGGATATACTTAAGCTCCTAACATCGTGAGCTTTGAGTCTACGAACGTGTAGAGGAGAGTCTGGATTCAGGGCCCAATCTATGACCAGTCGAATCAAAGAGGAGATTATATTCTTGATGACTCTCCTCCTGACGCTGTCTGTGACTATGAAAAGCTTGTTTACATACAGGTGTACTCCTGCAGAGCATATAAGATAACACCTCATCACTCATAGTATGTAGTAACAAATTATTTGGGTCTAAGGATAAAATACAGTTCCTTCCGGAAGGACTTGAACCTCAGGTCCGCTACAGCCGGAGTATGATCCTTGCCAACAGACTCAGGGACGAAGTCGAGTGTAGACTTCTGTCCCTTGGCTCGGGTATGTCTCAGAAGAAACCATGTCCTACACTGGCACACATCGTGGAGGAGAAGGCAAAAAGGGAAGAACCTTCTCAGAATCAAGTCACGATCTGAGGTCTGACTAGAGGTATGAAGCACTCCTTTCCAGTTGCATGGTCCAAGAGATATGCTACAAAAAGGTGGTCTAACTTCTGATTGTGAACAAGTAAATTTTACCCTCTGAATGAAGAGACAGTTCCGACGAGGAAAAGTTGACTCCATTCAAAACGGAGAACAAGGATCCAAGCCTTGTGGCATCCAGTCATGGTCAAGACCAAGCAATATCTTTCCTCCCTGAGGTGTAGCAAGCTTTGTTGTCCAGGGGGGAGAGATATCACCTCAACCTTAGTGGATAGATCACTTCACCTGATGGAAGGCAAACAATGACTTTCGGGCTTGTCCAGACAACCTTTTAACTATCATGTACAAAAAGCCTTTGTGAGGGAAGAAATGTTGAATACCATCCCGGAAAGAGGTTGCATGGACACGTCCTGAATGAGGTTGTATGAGCAGCAGGGGAAAGGAGAGAACATTTCTTTCGATATCTCTGCAAGCAGCAATAGAGGGTTGGTTGTGTTTGCTGTCACTGCATAGCTATTAGGATCCTCAACCAATCTATCGATGCCCTTCTAGAACGGGTCTCCTCATCAGACAGAAGGGTGGAAATGCATTGCCGTTCCCCAGATGTCAGAGGACCTCTAAAAGAAGTGCCTGGTTACCTCCATATTGGTTAACAGTACTCTAGAAACTTCTGGACATGAGATGTCCTGGATTGACATCTCCTCTGCGACTCCCGCCAGGGTCACAACTTAGATGGCTAACTGAGGGAGAGAAAGGTCCATCGAAGCCCACTACCTGAGTCTGCCTAGTCAGAATGACTGCTAGGAGAGTTTTCTTGCCCACACTGAATCAGGTTACAGAGGGCAATTGAGCTGTCTCACGTCCAACTCCATCTTTTAACGGATAGATGGACAGGAGTCTTTGCCACCCACATCTGGTGTTCCCAGGCAGTATCCCATCCAAATAATGACTAGAACCAATGTTGCTTAACTTCGCTAACCAAACAAGAAGTAATGTTTTCAACGTGGTATGGCCACTGACTGCAAAGAATGTCTTTGTCTGAATGTTCTATGCCGTGTCAAGAATATCCTTGTCTGGATGTTCTACTACCATCGCGCTTTCATGAGACACGACGGTGTGACAATAAAGGAGTTATTGGAAGAGATTAAGAGCCAGTAACACTACACACAAATCCAGGGAAACTTGTGTGGCAATGGTGATAGGTATTAGAACATAGCTCAGAGACCATGTGTCACGACAGGTGAGGACATCCCCCCTCTTTCTTTCGATGAATTCCTGAAGAACATTGAATGGGGGAAGGAGAGAGATCTATTCCCCTGAGGAGGTTGATAATCTGTACTTTCTAACTCAGGCCTCTTATTCACTCTGATCCTTCTAGGCTCATTAGTCGGTAGAATCCGTGCTAATACCGAGCGGATCAGTTACCACTAGACGGCACTAAAGCTACAACTTTCGACGGGACCAAAGAACTTGGAAGTTCAGATGCCCCACCAGATGCAGTCATTGGTGCACCTATAAGAAATCTCTTAAGTCGGAGTATTATTTAAGTGATAACTAAAACTACCAGCTTTTACAAAGTGTAACTACCCTCTGCTACTCAGCGGAAGGGGGTAGCAGGAGTAGACTCCACCTCACTTAGAGAATGCGAACATAAATATATAAACATATATCAGGTTACCCAAGGGATGATGGTACACACCTGCAGTTAAAGGAGGTCAGCTTATGCTGGACTCCAAGAGAGGGGACAATGAAATACAAAGTGGCCAGTCATTCACACATTCTTCCTAGACTTACTCGCAGGTAACATCTACTCTCAACCAAGTGCTACTTATCCTACAAGGGAGCTGAGGTGTTATTGACCCCGTGTTGTGCAGCCACCACAGGTCCTAGGGTAAATGTATCCAGGTTCCTGTGGCTTATGTCTTGTAGGTTGTGGGTGGTGAACGTTGTTTGCCATTTCCACACGCCTGTTTGCAGTACTTACATCACAGAGAAATTCTTTTTGAATGCTAGGGATGTGCTGACACTCATGACAACCTAAGCCCCGAGACAAAGACCGGAAGGTGAGGAGCCTGGTTGTATGGCTCTCTTGATTACCTATATAATCCAGGAAGAGAAGGTGTTCTTTGTGGTTTTCCTCTTGGTTTTTCCCATGCTCACAAACAGCCTGCTGATCTGAGGACGGGCTGAAGATTCTTTTTAAGTATTACCTCAGCGCCCTCACAGGGCAGAGTAACAGTTGGTCCGTGTCCTCCATTACGGAACAGAGACTCTCAATCTAGAAGGGCCTGAATCTACGACTCACTTCATCCAGATTTTGATTCTTAGAGATATCATAGGACACACCATGTAGGTTGCTGCTTGTCTTGGCAAAGGCCATGGATAGCAAAAATTTGTCATCAGGGTAAAGTCAAGATCTGATACTTGATGATGTTCGTATGGTGTTCCTTTCAGCGAACGTAATACTTTCACTATGTTCCAAGGAGGTAGTCTGATTTCCGACTGAGGGCAGGTGCAATCGAAATTTCATGACGAGAGACAATTCCGTCAAGATGAAATGTTAACTCCATTCAGTTTAAAAATTATGCTCAAGGCCGAGCAGTAGCCTTTCACTGCCGACATGACACCTACTACAACACACAGATCACTTTGCCTGATATACTGCGACAGATGACTCGCAGAAGTATCCTGTTATTTTCTTGGAAATCGGTCTTGAAAAGCCTTTCTTTACGAGGTGTTGCTTGATAACCTCCAGGCATGAAGACAAAGCGATGGCATCGTTTGATGTAAGATCTTCACGTATGGTTGTCTGAATAGATAGGGAAGTGGAGGAAGCTCTCTCGGTGCCTCTTGTGAACAAATGCAGAAGGTTCAGGAACATTTTGCCTGTTCCCATAGCGGAGCTACCAGGGTTAGAGAGAGATCTTTCAATGCCCTGACTTTGTTTAAAAGCCTCCTTACTAGGCAAAAGGGGGGGGGGGACGTGTCAGCTTCTATTCTGCCCAACGAATATTGTAAGGTATCTTGGGGATCCAGTAATGGAGAGTAGTACTCTTTGTTTGTTTGTGTGTAATATCACCACAGTGTTGTGGCTCCTCAGCACTATGGAGTGCCCTGAAAGGAGCTGATAGAATTGCCTGAGAGCAAGAAAAGCTGCTCTCATTTCCAAGTTTATGTAGCACTGTCACTCTGATCCTGACCAAAACCAAAATGCTGTGCAATGCAACAGGGGAGACCCCCACCCTTCTTTTGATGCATCTGTGAAGAGCAACAATTGAATGGGAGGAGAGAGTAGGTCAACTCCCCTGAGCAGTTGGTATCTGATACCCACCAATTCAGGTCTCTCTTCTGCTCAGCGCCTACTGACACTAAAGTGTTCGACGGGTAGAGGTGCTGACACCAAAAGATATTCTGCTGCCACTGTAGGGAATGAGCGAGTAGACAGCCGTTGGGAATTAACTTTTCCAGAGAGGTTAGGTGTCTCAGTAGCCTTTACCAAAGATCTGCTGGAAAATTGTCCTGTGAGAGAGAGAGAGAAAGGGAGGAGCTATCCCTTTCAATCTATTCGTTCCTCAAATGGAAAAACTTTGCCTAGTTTGGTCCCAAGATATACCCTCTCTTGCAATAAGTTGCAAGGATGGCTTCTCATAGTGCCATTGCCTCTGTACCATGGCCTTCCACTGTCTTGAGCTAGAGTCCTCTTATTTGAGGGTACACTCGGGCACACTATTCTATCTTATTTCTCTTACTCAAGTTTTGTTAAAGTTTTTATAGTTTATATCGGCAATATTTATTTTAATGTTGTTACTGCTCCTAAGATATTTTATTTTTCCTTGTTTCCTTTCCTCACTTGATTATTTTCCCTGTTGGAGCTCCTGGGCATATAGCATCCTGCTTTTCCAACTAGGGCTGTAGCTTAGCAAGTAACAACAATAATAATAATCTGGGCAAAAGTGAGAAGACTGTCTTGATGGAGGAGAAGGGCCTCCTTTAAGTCTCCTAGAATTAGCCAATCATCTACATAATGAATGAGACGAATGCCTTCTTGTGAGCCTACGTGTCTCACGAGGACACTAGGGTAAGATCAGAGTGAATGCCCTAAACTGGTATTTCTTTCCCCTTAATGGGAATCTCAGGTACTTCCTTGAGAATGGATGAAAGGGGATATCTGGAAGTACACCACCTTGAGGTCTAACGATATCATGAAGTCCTCTGGTCCGACGGCCTGCCTGCCCGTCTCCATCTTGAACGGAGTTTGTTGAACAAACTCGCTCAGGGCTAAGAGGTTGATGACTGGTTTCCAGCCTCGAGTTGCCTTTTCTACAAGAAATAACGACTGTAAAAGGATGAAGACCCATCCAGGACCTCTTGGAGAGTGTCCTTACCTAGCATGGTCTGTGCTTCGGCACGAAGGGCTTGTTCCTTCACAGATCTCTTTGTACAAGAATCTGACATTGACATATGAAGGGTCAGAGGAGGGCGAGAGAGCATAAACAGGACTGGATACCTTTCTAAGCATGGAGACCGACCAAGGTTCGGCCCCATGTAGCATCCACCTCTGCCAACTGCTCCTCAGGCATCCAACCAACCGGTAGAGTGGTCAGGGGAATGCAACCCCACCCCCACTGTTGCCTCCCACCAAGAAGGGTTGGCAAGTTATATTGAGAGGAACCTTGAACCTTGACTCTCAAGCTTGAGATCAACTCTTATTGGTTGTGCCCAAGGGGCCGTGAGCAAACATTTCAAGTCGATTGCTGTTGAGTTATGCAATCCGTTGCATGCAACCGTTCTATAGAAGGATTAATCCTGTCCTCAACTGCCTTCAAGGGGAGTTGGCCATGTAAGTATGCTTTTGGATCGGTAATCCCAGAGTAGCTAGTACTCTTTACGGGAATATGGTATTACAGCTAATCTCCCTAGCGATCACCGTCGAGAAAGAGATCAGTTGCTAACAACCGATCACACGCAAATACTTCCGAAAAGCAAGATTGAGATGTATCTTTAATCCCGTCAGACAGAAAATTGTAAGCATAAGTCCATCTACGAACCAGTAACACAAACCTCTGAGGCAGGAAAAACATACATGCGCACCCTGAATGATTCTTTGCGTCTGGAACTTAAATGGAGAACACTGATTAACGTTCTGTCAGGATGCCAGAAAACTCTCAATTAATCATTCAAACAACATTCACAATCAAGTCCTCCTTCTCCCTATGACCGAGATCCATTAGAAATGACGACAAAGACATTTCGAAGTCTAAGTATTTTTAATACTAAGACGGCCGATCCGAATGTTAGCGAGGAACTGTCTGGTATGAAGAAAGAGCCTACTTGACAGTAGACTACCTGGCTACAGAGAGATAGGAGGGTAATGCATAACCTGACTTCCTGCAAGGGACACAACCATCGAATCATGATATTTTCATAATAAAATAAATTTTTTAACATACTTACCCGGTAGTTTTATATATAGCTTACGTCCCTGACGTTACGGCAGAGATTTCAAAACTCGCGGCAATCGCCGATTGGATAGCCAGGTGTACCACCAGTGCGCCCTCTAGCGAGGTACCTGGAACCATTCCAGTGATTCCTCAGATCTTCCATGCCCATAGGTCTCTAAGAGGGGAGGAGGAGGGGAATTAAATTATATATAACTACCGGGTATGTTCAAAAATTTATTTTATTATGAAAATATCATTTTTAAACATCTGACTTACCCAGTAGTTATATATATAGCTGATTGACACCTTTGGTGGAGGGTCAGAGACAGCCAACATTGTTGGAATTTACTTAAGAGTTAATAAACAAGCTTAAGGGTTCGTACCTAATAAGGAAGCTGACTTCAATGAATTCTTTCATTATGTCCGCTTTCCTTATGAGATCCAACGATCCACCCAGGGGGCTGAAGACCTCTAGGAGCTATCAAACCGGTCTAAAACCTCTATGTGACAGGACCTCCTCCAATACCCTTGTTCCGGGCGCTCCCAAGGAACAAACTGACCACCTAACTAAAATCAATGATTGTGGAAGATTGTCGTCCAATCTCCACGAACAACCATAAAAATACAAGAGTTCCAAGAGAAGAAAAGGGTATTAGGTTACGGGAATGTAGTGGTAGAACCTTCCCCCACTACTGCACTCGTTACTACGAATGGTCCCAGAGTGTAGCAGTCCTCATAAAGAGTCTGGACACGTTTCAAATAGTGTGAGGTGAACACAGATTTACTCCTCCAGAAGGTTGTGTTCATAATGCTTTGTAAAGAACTATTCTGCTTAAAGGCTACGGAAGTTGCCACAGCTCTTAACTTCATGTGTCTTGACCTTCAAAAGCTTGAGGTCTGCCTCACTACAATGTGAAAGAGCCTCTCTTATTGAGAGCATGATGAAGAAGCTTAGTTCATTCTTCGACATATGTAACGAAGGCTTCTTGACCGAGCACCAAAGAGCTTCCGACTTGCCTCGTAACTCTTTCGTTCTTTCCAGATAGAACTTCAGGGCTCTTACTGGGCACAGGACCTTCTCCAATTCCTCCCCAACCACATCCGAAAGGTTTGGAATCTCAAAAGCCATGGGCCAAGGTTGAGAAGTACGTTCGTTCTAGCAAGAGAGCCTAGCTGCAAAGAGCAGATAGCTTTTTTATCTCTAAAGCCTTTGTTCTTGTTAAAGGCATGAATTTCACTGACCCCTTTATCTGCCGCCAGACTGACCAAAAAGAGAGTCTTCACAGTGAGGTCCTTAAACGAAGCTGAGTGCAAGGGCTCAAACCTGTCACTCATTAGGAACTTCAGGACTATATCGAGATTCCAAGCTGGTGATTCCTGGTGCTGTTCCTTAAATATCTCAAGGAATTGAGAAGATTCTGTAGGTCTTTATCACTAGAAAGGTCCAAGTTCCTATGCCTGAAGAAGGCCGCTAGCATGCTCCTGTATCCCTAGATGGAAGAAGATGAAAACCTACGTTTCCTTCTAAGTTATAACAGGAAGTCAGCAATCTGAGTCACAGAGGTACTGGAAGAGAAAAAAAGAGTTGACTCTGCACCATTCTCTAAAAACCTTGATGGTAGAAGACCTCCTTGCTCTTGCAATCGCCCTAGCTGCCTCCTTCGAAAAACCTCTAGCTCCTGTGAGTTTTTCGATAGTCTAAAGGCAGTTAGACGAAGAGCTTGGAGGTTTTGATGATATCTTTCCAAGTGGGGTTGTTTGAGTAGATGTACTCTTAATGAAAGGCTTCTCGGGGTGTCCACCATCCATTGTAGTACCTCTGTGGACCACTCTCTTGAGGGCTAAAAGGGGACCACTAGAGTCAATCTGGTTCCCTCGTGTGACACAAATTTTTTGCTTCACTTTGTGTACAATCTTGAATGGAGGGAATGCATACACGTCCATGTGAGACCAATCTAAAAGGAAAGCGTCTATGTGGACTGCTTCGAGATCTAGCACTGGGGAGCAGTATGTCTCCAACCTCTACGTCTTCAAGGTTGCGAACAGGTCTACACAAGGACGACCCCAAATCCGCCACCGGTTTAGCAGACCTCTTGATGAAGCGTCCATTCTGTGGACAGAACTTGACCTCTCCTGCTGAGACTGTCTGCCATCACGTTCTTTTCCCCTTGAATAAACCTTGTTACAAGGGTTACATTCTTCTCTTTTGTCCAGTAAAGAAGAACTCTCGCAGTCTCGTAAAAAGACCTAGAGTGGGTTCTGCCTTGTTTGGCTATGCAGGCCAACGCTGTAGTGTTGTTGGCGTTGACCTGCACCACTCTGTTCAGTACTGACCTTTCGAAGCTTTTGAGGGCCAACAGGACTGCCAACAGCTGCTCCTGGTTTATGTGAAGGATCTCCTGATCTTTTAATCAGAGACCCGAGATCTCCAACTTGCCCAGTGTTGCTCCCCACGCCGAGTCCGAGGCGTTGGAACACAACACAAGGTTTGGGTTCCTCTGTTCCAAAGAAAGACCTTCTTGAAGTTTGACCGGATCGTTCCACCACTGAAGACAACTCTACGACTTCCATAATGGGGATGCATTTTGTCTCCGTTTCCTTTCCCTTGTTCCAATGGCGTTTGAGGTGGAACTGAAGAGGGCGAAGATACAGTCTTCTCAGGGAGACAAACTGCTCCAATGAGGAGAGGGTTCCAGCAGACTCATCCAATCTCTCACAGAACACTTCCGTTTCTCTAGAAAGCGAAGAAGCTTCAACAGGGCTTGCTCCATCCTTGAGGCAGACGGAAAAGCCCGAAAAACTTGACTCTGAATCTCCATCCCCAAATAAATGATCTCTTGGGATGGTGTCAGTTGAGACGTGTCTCTGTTTAACAAAAGACCCAGTTCTTCTAATAAGCACAACGTCATCTGCAGATCCTCCAGGCAGCGATTGTAGGAATGAGATCTGAGTAGGACACGCTCCGGACTGCTCCAATGGCTGCAACCTGGAGCCTGAGGCGTCACGACACGACGTTGTTCGACAGAGGCAATCTTCCTCATCAGAGGTCTGGATGCGAAACGCCAGCCCCGTCTGGCCGCTGCGTCATCCGATGAGGACGAAAACACTTTCACCTCGCCTTTCACATGGCGAGGGCGAGCGTCCTGTTAAGCGTGAACAGGTACGTTCGAGGGGACGAGTGCTCTGGGCGCTAACGCCTCTCGTTTCCTTTCGTCGTTCGACATTCCTTCTCCCAGGGGTTGGGGAGCTTGGAAGAGGTCTATGGCTAGAAGAACGGGGGAAAAGAGAAAACCGTCTTTCCCTGGTCCTTTTTGGACTGCATCCAGTCTCCCAACATCCTCAAAGCTCTCTTTGATGATCGAGACAGAACCATCTTTGTAAAAAGAGACTCCTTCGACGCCTTCCCTAGTGTAAATCCTGAAGGCGGTGAACGAGGAGCAACAGACACAAAATAATCCGAAAACTCTTCCGTAAAAACTCTCATGCATTTCTTTGGGTCAACCGAAGGATGAAGGGTCTTAGGATCTTCTCCTTCCGAGAATTCCTCTAACAGTTCAGTAGGGGAAAGATAATCGTAATATCCTTTCCTCCGACAATGCTCTAACCAAAGTAGAGACATCTTGGAAATCAGGAGTCAACTCCTAAAGGCCCTGACTTCTGGCGTCAAGGGGCCCAAGATCATCCAACGCTTGACGTTCAGAACTAAGATGCTCGCGATCCTTACAATCAGAACTAAGGCGTCTGCGATCTCAACGCTCAGTTTGACTGGCGTCATCACGACGTCCGAGGCTCTTACACTCGGTGTCACGTCTCACTGCTTGACGCTCGGTGTCACGTCCTGCTTGACGCTCGGTGTCACGTCTGGCTGCTTGACGCTCGACGTCACGTCCTGCTTGACGCTCGGCGTCACGTCCTGCTTGACGCTCGGCGTCACGTCTGGCTGCTTGACGCTAGATGTCACGTCTGGCTGCTTGACTCTCGATGTCACGTCTGGCTGCTTGACGCTTGACGTCACGTCCTGCTTGACGCACGGCGTCACGTCTGACTGCTTGACGCTCGGCGTCACATCTGACTGCTTGACGCTCGGTGTCACGTCTAACTGCTTGATGCCCGGCGTCACGTCTATCTGCTTGATGCTCGGCGTTACGTCTAACTGTGGAACAATGATGTTCGCGATCTAGACGCTCGGAACTATGATGTTTGCGATCTAAACGCCTGGAACTATGACGTTCGCTCGTCCAACAAGAGAGATATAGAAGTTGCACTCAGTGTCAAACATCGTGTCTAACTCTTACAGCAGCATTAGTAGCTTGACGTCAAATGCTCTGACACTCGGCGTTACATGTCATGACTTCCAACTACTCGATGCTTGGCGTGATGTAGTCCAACTCCTTAAAGCTCGGCGTCCTTTTTGATGCTTGGCGTCATGGCGTTTAGAATCTAAACGCTCAGCGTCATGACGAGCAACTCTCTTCTTGTCTAGCAGGAAAGGAAATATGTAAGACACCAGCCCCGTATGTGAGCTGCGTCATCCAACGGCGAAGATAACACTTTTACCTTGCCTTTCCCATGGCGAGGGCGAGCGTTCTGGGAAGCGTCAACAGGAACGCTCGAGGGGACGTCTGCTCGGGCGTTAACGCCTCTCGTTTCCTTTCGCCGATCGACGTTCCTTCTCCCAGGGGTTGGGGAGCTTAGCTTGGAACGGGTCTAGGGCTAGAAGAACGACAGGGTCGAGCAGACGCACCCTCCACTGCACTGATTTAGCACTGAAACTTGCAATTTTAAACTCTTTCACATCAGACTATAATTTGACCTGCCCGCTGCAAGAGATTTAACTCTTTCGCCCCGGGCTTGAATGAGAATACAATAGGCTATACAATTAATAATAGTATTCCAAATATCGAAAAAAAAAAAATATCGATACAAAGTAATTTGTGGGACTGTATCGATCGTCATGAGTACTACGTAGCATAAATTTAACTGTACGCTAGTTTTATTTAATCTCTGAAAATAGATCGATGAATATCTAAAGAAAGTATACTAATAGGACAAATATTTTCTTAAAAATAATATATTCCTTTTACATTATAAAAATTAAATACTTTTGCTTTGTAAGTTAGTATTTTCTTTTCATTCCTTGCACTAGAAAAAAAATGAATTTTGCAAGTCATACTACGTAGTTACGTCACATGATTTGTGACGTCATAGTGTTGGCGGAATGATTTCCTTCCACCATCATGTTTTTAAGAGTAGGTTCGCTAGTTTTACAGTAGGGGGAAAAACTGCTAATCCTACCCATTTCAAGCTACGAACATAGCGATCAAATTCCAACCACTAACTCAGTCAAAATAAAACAAAAAACCAAACGACCAAAAGTCAAAAGCAAATTGTACATCACCAAGATAACTGCAATTATACAGGTTACAGCGAGTGAAAAATCCAACGATGTTGCCGGTGCGGCGGCAGGGAAGATCTGAGAAATCACTGGAATGGTTCCAGATATCTGACTAGAGGGCGCACAGGTGGTACACCTGGCTATCCAATCAGTAATTGCCGCGAGTTTTGAAATTTCTGCCGTGACGTCAGGGACGTAAGCTATATATATATAACTACCGGGTAAGTCAGATGTTTAAAATAACGGTTTATTAGAACGGGGTTCAAATTTTACGATGGTACATAGTCATTGTTTTCCCCCATGGGTGCGCATCTGCCTGTGAGTTACGGAGGCAACTGGCAAAGCGAACTGCCTTTGCCAGCAGTGATAGATTGCTTGCCACCGGATAAGCGTTCAAAAAAGACCCTGAGCCTCTTCAACACATTCCAAAATATGAGCACCCTCACAGAGCTTGTGGAGTTATTTTCAAAAATAATGTATGTGACGAATCACAACATTATTGCCCAAAGAAATTGATCATTGACTAACTGTAGCATTGTTAACCTGTTTGTGAGCATGCGTATGGCACAAAAATTACTTGCAACAAACGCAGCGATCAAACCTACATTAGTATGAAGTGTTTGCCTGCCTGACTTGTGGACGAGACAAGCGTCCACGCAAGTGAATCCTTGCTTGCTATCGTTTGTAAATGTAAGAAGAAGCTGACACTATATCCTAGGGACTAGAGGGTTGAGAAAATAGCCTTGCAAGGGTATGTCTCACTAACCCATTGTTTGAGTGCTCCAAAGAGTTCTCCATCCATAGAAAAAAAAAGCCCGAGACACAATGTTGGCATGGGGCGGGCGCAAGCGATCAGCAGTAAACCCTGAGTAGTCGAGTATAAATATGGTTTAACCCTAAAAAAAATTGCTAAAAAACAGTTTTTCAACTGTTTCTCGATTCATAACATACTAAAAGTCTACTAAAAAGGAAGTACAGTAATACATTGAGATACGAGCTTAATACGCTCGGAGACCCAAGCTCGTACGTCAATTCACTCTTATCTCTGATTAATTTTTCCCATATAAAATAAGTAAAAAAAAATTAATTTGTTCCCACCCTCTGGAAAAATACCTAAAAACACTATATTACAGTGGAAAAATGATATTTTGATTATAAAATAAATTTTTGAATATACTTACCCGGTGAATATATAATAGCTGACGTCTCGGACGGCTCGACAGAAACACAAAAACTCGCGAGCGATCGCCATGAAGGTTGCAGGTGTGCCCACCAGCGCCGACTATCGGCCAGATACCGCATATACATGTAAACAGCTCCAGTTCTTCTCATTCCGCTGGGTCTCTATCGGGGAGGAAGGGAGGGCCTTTAATTTATATATTCACCGGGTAAGTATATTCAAAAATTTATTTTATAATCAAAATATCATTTTTAAATATTAAACTTAGCCGGTGAATATATAATAGCTGATTCACACCCATGGTGGTGGGTAGAGACCAGTATTAATACAATAAAGGCGTATATGCTTAGAGTTTTTGACAGTTATATCATACAAAACCCAAATAAATATAGGTACCTGGTAAGGAAGCTGACTCTGACGATTACTCTGCCTTGTTAGTCCGCTTTCCTCACGAAGCCCAGCCATCCTCTCAGGGTGGTGAAAGACTCCCAGGAGCTGTTATATCCAGGGCGACAACCCATACAACAGGACCTCATCAAAACCCTTAATCTGGGCGCTCTCAAGAAACGACATTTGACCACCCGCCAAATCAAAAAGGATGCGAAAGGCTTCTTAGCCTTCCGTACAACCCAAAAACAAGATTAAAAACATTTCAAGAGACAGATTAAAAGGATATTGGAATTAAGGGAATGTAGTGGTAGAACCCTCACCCACTACTGCACTCGCTGCAACGAATGGACCCAGTGTGTAGCAGTCCTCATAAAGAGTCTGGACATCTTTTAAGTAAAATGACGCGAACACCGACTTGCTCCTCCAAAAGGTCGTGTCCATAATACTTCGTAGAGATCTGTTTTGCTTAAAGGCCATGGAAGTTGCTATAGCTCTTACTTCGTGCGTCTTGACCTTAAGCAAGCAACGATCTTTTTCACTCAAGTGAGAATGAGCCTCTCGGATTAAAAATCTAATAAAATACGATAAAGCATTTTTAGACATAGGCAATGAGGGCTTCTTAACTGAGCACCACAAGGCCTCAGATCCACCTCGTAAGGATTTGGTACGAGCTAAATAAAACTTAAGAGCTCTAACTGGACACAGTACTCTTTCAAGCTCGTTGCCTACGATCTCTGACAGGCAAGGTATATCAAACGACTTAGGCCAAGGACGAGAAGGCAGTTCATTTTTGGCCAAGAAACCAAGCTGAAGTGAACATGTGGCTTTATCTGTAGAAAAGCCGATGTTTTTACTGAAGGCATGGATCTCACTGACCCTTTTAGCCGAAGCCAAGCACACTAAGAAAAGCGTCTTGAGGGTGAGATCCTTCAGGGAGGCTGAATTTAATGGCTCAAACCTGTCGGACATTAGGAACCTTAGGACCACGTCTAAGTTCCATCCAGGAGTTGCCATACGACGCTCCTTAGAGGTCTCGAAGGACTTAAGGAGATCTTGGAGATCTTTATTATTGGACAGATCTAAGCCTCTATGTCTGAACACAGAAGCCAACATGCTCCTGTAGCCCTTAATAGTGGGAGCCGAGAGGGAGCGAACATTTCTCAGATGTAGGAGAAAGTCTGCAATTTGGGCTACAGAGGTACTGGAAGAGGAAATGGATGATGACTTGCACCAGTCTCTAAAGACTTCCCACTTCGACTGGTATACCTTGATGGTAGAAGCTCTCCTAGCTCTCGCAATCGCTCTGGCTGCCTCCTTCGAAAAACCTCGAGCTCTTGAGAGTCTTTCGATAGTCTGAAGGCAGTCAGACGAAGCGCGGGGAGGCTTTGATGAAGACTCCTTACGTGGGGCTGCCGTAAGAGATCCATCCTTAAAGGAAGACTCCTTGGAACGTCTACCAGCCATTGAAGTACCTCTGTGAACCATTCTCTTGCGGGCCAGAGGGGAGCAACCAACGTCAACCTTGTCCCTTCGTGAGAGGCGAACTTCTGCAGTACCTTGTTGATGATCTTGAACGGCGGGAATGCGTACGCGTCCAGGTGAGACCAGTCCAGTAGAAACGCATCTATGTGGGCCGCCTCTGGATCTGGGACTGGAGAGCAATAGGTCGGGAGCCTTTTGGTCAACGAGGTGGCAAAGAGGTCTATGGAGGGTTGACCCCAAGTCACCCAAAGACTCTTGCACACGTCCTTGTGGAGGGTCCATTCTGTGGGGATCACCTGACCTCTCCGACTGAGACAGTCTGCCAAGACGTTCAAGTCCCCCTGGATGAATCTTGTCAACAGGGAGATGCCTCGATTTTTTGACCAGATGAGGAGGTCCCTTGCGATGACGAACAGTGTGTGGGAGTGAGTGCCTCCTTGCTTGGAGATGTACGCCAAGGCTGTGGTGTTGTCCGAATTGACTTCTACCACTTTGTTTCGAAGAATGCTCTCGAAACTCGTCAAGGCCAAGTGAACCGCTAACAGCTCCTTGCAGTTGATGTGCATGCTCTTCTGATCCGACGTCCAAAGACCCGAACATTCCAGACCGTCCAGAGTCGCTCCCCAACCCAAATCCGACGCGTCTGAGAACAACACGTGGTTTGGGTTCTTGACCGCCAGGGACAGACCCTCTCGCAGACTTATGTTGCTGTCCCACCAGTTCAGGCACGTTTTTACTGGCTCGGAGACCGGGATTGACACAGCTTCCAAAGTCTTGCTCTTGTTCCAGTGTGAGTCTAGATGGAACTGGAGAGGGCGAAGGTGAAGTCTCCCTAGTAAGACAAATTGCTCCAGGGATGACAGAGTCCCTAAGAGGCTCATCCAACTTCTCACTGAGCAACGGTCTTTTTTCAGCATGAGGCGGACTTTGAGCAGGGCTTGCTCTATCCTGGTGGCAGACGGAAAAGCCCGAAAAACTAGACTGCGAATCACCATCCCCAAATAGAGAATCGTCTGGGAGGGATTCAGTTGAGACTTTTCTAAGTTCACCAACAGTCCCAACTTCTTTGCCAGACCCAACGTCCATTGAAGGTCCTGCAGACAGCGATGACGGGACGATGCTCTGAGATTGATTGATTGAAAGTTTTCTGGCATCCTGACATCTAAGGTCATTGACGCCGATACCATTTACTGTATATGAAAATTAAAAGAGAATTCGATTAAAACCATAAAAATTAAGAAGTCATTAAAATAGTTAAATAGTTTTCAGAAGACCTGCTTCTGAAATAAATCTAAAAATTCCGCTCGCATAGTAAGACACATCATGTCCAAGAATCTTGGCAAGGATAAACCTGCCATCCTCACCTCGAGCCTCAAACAGATATCTATTTCTTAAGTTAGTAAAATTAGGGCATTCGGTCAACAAATGCCTCACTGTTAAAGGTACTAAGCAGTCCTCGCAATACGGTTGGTGTTGGCCCTTCAGCAGAAACTCGTGTGTCAACCGTGTGTGACCAATACGGAGACGACAAAGAGTTGTCTCCCATTTTCGGGGAATCATGTTATACCTCCAAGGTGATATGATATTTGTTACTTCCCTCATTTTATTGCCGTCTTGACTGTCCCAGTGCTGTTGCCATTTATCACAAACCAATTTCTTGATGTAAGGTAGGAGATCGTTACATGGAATGGGATACCTCCTTGGTAGCAACTCGGATGCCGCATTCTTCGCCAGTAAATCTGCCTTCTCATTCCCAGACACACCTACATGTGCTGGAACCCAACAAAATCGAACAGTTATACCTTTCCGTCCAATAATAAAAAGCCATTCTAAAATCTTTAAAACTAGAGGGTTACTAGAATTAAAAACTTCTAAAGCTTGAAGAACACTCCTTGCATCACTAAAAATTGTAAAATTACCCTCCTTTTCCAAAGCTATTTTCTCAATAGCGGTTAATATGCCATACAGTTCGGCAGTAAATATGGAAGCTGTTAGAGGAAGTGCACCTCTACAATTAAAATCATTACTATGTACTCCAAATCCAACGCCAGCATCAGATTTGGAGCCATCAGTATATATAAAAGTCGATCCCCTATGTTCTTCGACATGTTCCATAAAAAGAGACCTGGATTCTAAGTCAGTCATATTCTTCTTAACTCCAATAAAGTATTTACAAAAAGATATGTCAGGTAATTTCCATGGAGGCGTTGATGATACCTTGAATGGAAGTACCTTATTTCTAATTATATCCAGACTATTTAAAAATCGTTTCACCCGAAAGCCATAAGGTTGAGGAGATTTTGGGTGCAACTCAAAGTATGATGCGTGTCTTACAAGGCTTGCAGTCTGAAAGGCTAGAGAGCTAGGGAGTCTTTGCAATCTAAACCAATACCGAAGAATGGAAGACATTCTGTAAAGGTCTAGAGGTAACTCTCCAGCATCAACAAGGAGACTTGGGATAGGCGAGGTTTTAAAAGCTCCAGTAGATAATCTAATACCTGCATGATGTATCGAGTCTAATATTTTTAACCGGCTTGGGGTGGCTGAAGAATATACCTCACAACCATAACTAATTTTGGAAAAAATCAAGGCCTTGTATAATTTTAAAATAGTATTGCGGTCTGCCCCCCATGATGTATGGGACAATACTTTTAAGATATTCAGAGCTTCAACACATTTAGCTTTTAGCGCTTTTAGGTGAGAAACCCATGTAAGTCTACAGTCAAATATCAAACCTAAAAATTTGGTTTCCGATACACATGGTATCCGTTGACCTTTAATGTATATATCCGGGTCTGGATGTACTCCCCGGATACGACAAAAATGGACAATGGTAGTTTTACTTGTCGAGAACTTAAATCCATTCATGTCAGCCCACTGGATAATTTTATCAATAGAGAGTTGGATTTTTCTCTCAACCATTGCCATTCTAGTGCCAGCAAATGATATTGAGAGATCATCCACAAATAGTGTTGAGAGAACATCCTGGGGAATGGCTGAGGATATCCCATTAATTGCTAGTGCAAAAAGGGTTACACTCAGCACACTACCCTGAGGAACTCCTTCTTCCTGGCACTTACTCTCTGATAGAGTTTCCCCAACTCTCACTTGAAAAACTCTACGTGAAAGAAATGCCTGAATAAATAGTGGCAGCTCTCCTCTCAATCCCAATTCATGAATGGTTTTAAGAATACCATATCTCCATGTGGTATCATATGCCTTTTCAAGGTCAAAAAATACTGTAACATGGTGCTGTTTGGAAGCAAAGGCTGCACAAATAGAAGACTCAAGTCGTATCAACACATCAGTCGTTGAGTGCATTTTTCGGAATCCACATTGAATCGGTGATAAAATACCTTTCTTTTCAAGGTACCATATCAGCCTTGCATTGACCATCTTCTCCATGATTTTACATAAACAAGATGTCAATGCAATAGGACGATAGTTTGCTGCTAAAAACTTGTCTTTACCGGGTTTTAAAAAGGCTAAAATAATGGCTAGTTCCCAAACACTTGGGTAGCTATGATCATGCCATATTCTATTAATAATGCTTAAAATAAATAGCTTTGTATTAAAATGTACATGTTTAATCATTGCATATGGAATTCCATCGGGTCCAGGGGCTGTATCGTTGCAATGAGCAAGTGCGGAATCAAATTCTCTTTCAGTGAAAGGAGAATTATACGACTCTTCCCTTCTCGTTGCAAAATTTAAAATTTTCTTTTCTTCAGTGCTCCTATACTGGTGACCAGGGGCTCCTTCACACTTGCTGGATACATTTGAAAAATGATTAGCCAGGGCATTGCTAACTTCATTTGCTTCAGTTACATACTGGCCATTCACCTTCAACACTGGTGGTGGGTTGGGGGTGAATTTGCCAGCTATCTTTTTTACTTTCCTCCACACAGAAGATGGTGGTGTTCTACTGTTAATGGAGGAAACAAAAGACATCCATGACTGGCGCCTTGCTTCTTTCATGGCACGACGGAACTGTGCTCTACATTTCTTGTACATAATTAAATTCTCATCAGTTCGGAGTCTACGCAATCGTGTTAGAGATCTTCTTGTGGCTCTGTGGAGTGCAGTTAGTTCTGAAGACCACCACGGGACTGGTCGTCGTTTGAATAATCCTGTTGTTTTGGGAATTGAATTGACTCCTGCTGTATGAAGAGTTCCATTCAGCAGGTCTATGGCATCATCAATACTTTCAAACTGTTCTGCTCTCCCTTCAATTTCACTTAGCTCAGAAAATTTAACCCAGTCTGCCTTGTCTAGATTCCAACGTGGCGATCTTTGCAAAGGTGGGCCCTTGTTGGTGTTTATAATGATTGGTGCATGATCACTAGTATGCCAATCATCTAATGTTCTCCAATCAAAATCAAGAAGGCAGTTAGAGCTTGCAATTGAAAGGTCAATGCATGACAAAGTACCTGTCTGAACATGGAAGTGCGTGGGCTCTCCTGTATTAAGGAGCCCCACATCCTCATTCTCCACAATTGATGAGATAATATTGCCCCTTGTGTTGGCCAAAACATCACCCCATAAAGGATGTCTACCATTCATATCTCCCAGTAAGAGAAAAGGTTGAGGGAGTTGTTGAATAACTTCTACTAAATCATCATATAAAATATCATCATTTGGAGGTAAGTACAGAGAGCATATTGTATATTTTCTCCCTATATCAATTTGTACAACAACTGCCTGCAGGGTTGTACGTATAGACATGGGTATTTGGGGAACATCTCGACGAATGTACATGAGACTTCCGCCATGGCTCCCTGCTTGTTGATTATATGGTGTTCTATAGCTAACATACTCTCGAGGACTAGGAGTGTTAGAATCAAGCATACTTTCCTGTAGACATACTATTATGGGGGAATGCTCATGAATTAGGAGCTTAAGTTCTTCATATTTCGCCCTCAAACCCTGACAGTTCCATTGCAAAATGGAGGAGAAAACTATGGATTATTTCTGGAAGACGTCTTGGGTGAGGTCTTCCCATTAGCAGTTTTTAATCTAACATTATTACTTGTAGGTTTCTTCAGAGATGGTCTTGTTATGTTGGGTTTTACGTTGGAGTTTTTCTTTGTATCTTTTTTATATATTTGTTGAGGGGGATGGTGGACCTCAACTTGAATTTCTGATTTATTTAAATTGTCTTCTGGTTGATCGCCAACATCAACAGACAAAACATCATATTTATTTGATGTCATAATTCTAGTATTTCTTATGGAAGGGGGTGAGAGAGATGGAGGTCTCTCTCTTTTACGATTAATAGGTTGCAAGTTACCAGGTTTTTGTACCTTCCCCACTACAGGTACACCTGATAACTTGGTGTCAGGTGGAATCTCCATTAAATCAGGCAAGGATATGGCCTGGGAGAGGTTAGTACTATCCTTTGTAATGGGGGACAAAGGTTTGATAGTGGTGGGCAATGTCTTTTTGTTGATACTCAATGATAAATCTTTAGGAGGAGATGTTCTTGTCTTATGCAGCACTTTATCAATAGATTGTGAATTCCTTTTTCGAGAACTACCTACAGTAGTAGGTGGGTGAGATGATTCCCGAGGAACTTTTTCTCCTGTTTTTAATGTTTTTGCATAAGTATTAGATTTATTTAATAATCTCTTGGCATGCCCCACGCTTACATGTTCAATAATTGATTTATTGAGGGCAGCCTCTTCTAACTTATAAAACTGGCAGCTCCTATCATTAGATTTATGATTAGAGTTGCAGTTTAAGCACCTTGCCTCAAGTGTACAATCCCCATGATAAATTTTGGAGCAAGTATTACAAATTTTTTCATTATTGCAAACTTTGGAAGGATGTCCAAATTTAAAGCAATTATAACATTGCAGTGGCTTCTGCTTAAAAGGTTGAACTCTGATCCTTTCGTTTTCTATGTCTATGTGGAAAGGTACATCAGCATCCTGGAAAGTAAGAACAATCATTGATGTTCCAGGTACTTTATGTACTTTCCACACTGATAGGGGACACATGGCCAATATCTCCTCTTCAGTAAATTCATACAGATCCCTATTAAAAACCACTCCCCTTCCATAGCTAAAGTTTAGATGGGGTTTGATGTCCAATTTTATATCATCATTTACTGTCTTCAAATTAGACAGTATAACAGACTGTGTGTATGACTTGGCCTTTATCAAGAAACTTTTCTTCCCAAATCGAGATATATCTCCAGGTGCGATCGTACCTACCTTCCTCTGAAGAAATTTGCATATCTTGAAATAATTTTCCGTACCTCCTACAGATTGAGCAAGAAGCCACATTGGTGGTTTTGGCTTTCTTTGGGATGGTATATCTGCCTCTATATCTTTATCAGCCCAGTCTGCTGGTCTGTAGACATCCAGATCTTTAGGTGCCCCATCACACAGAGCACCCTTAACATTCATATTACCTACTTTAATATCAACAATGTTACAGCTTGCATTAAATGCTTCCTCGTGACAATTAAATGATAACCAAGATTCCCAATTATCATCTTGAAGTTTCATTCTAATTTCATTTATTGATCCGTAACACTCAAATATTTTATGTAGCACATCATAATTAGCTTCTAAAGGGATTTGGGTAACGTGCAGGACTTTCAGTTTTCCTGTGTTGCCCAAATTACCCTTTTTCCGAGTGTTTAAAGAATAGTCCTTTTTAGTTCCTACGTCGTCAACGGAGTTTTCTTTAAATGAATTGCCAGAGGTCGTCAACAGTGCCGGGGGCGAGTCAGCATATCCAGGGGAGGTGGGGTCATTTTCACAAGATTCCATCATAAAAAAAAGAAGAGAGAAGAGTGATTTTTTGAAGTTTGATTTACCTGCTTGAGAACATTAAGGCATCACATGTTGGGAAGGAGATTTACACTCTCCACTACCGGCACAGTGAGAGTATACTGCCCAGATGGTCCACTCCATACCCTACCCGAAGGATAGCATCAAAACAGATATAGAGGCACAGGTGTAAGCTGAACCCGCCTGTTAGGACTGAGACCAAGAAACTATGGAATCATCCTCCCCATATCTGTAATGACGGGCTTCCGGCCAAAAGCCGAGAGTCCTACCCCAAGCGTTGGATCCCCCTGGATTCCGAAGACCCAACACTTGAGAATAGTTCCGCCAAAAAGGTCCAAACCATCTTCGGGATGGCTGAGATCATCCAATACTCTCACATATAGCTTTGAGCACAAACACCTCCCAACCGTGACACCCTTCCCATTCATCAAAGCAGGCAGCAATACCGGATGTAGAAACATCCGACCAAGTGGCAATAATAGATGTAGAAACATCCATGCCATAAAAAGAGAAAAAAAAATAATAAACACACATATATATGTAAATATATACACATACATATGGGAAATTTTACTCATAGGGTTGGGACAGCAACATGAAGGAAAGTTTATAATATTAGGAGAAGGTTGAAGCCATATAAAGAGTTAGAAAAAGATGAAAGAGAGAAATTTAGATTCGAACTGGGGGAGCAATTTCCCCAAGTTCGAGAGCCCTCTTGCCCGTCACCAAGTTTCAGCACGGGAATGAAATGCCGTGCTGAAGCTCAATGACTTCATCAAGGCATTCTCTCATTAAGAGGGCGATGCTCTGAGAAGCCAGTCGTCCAAGTACAGGGAGGCTCGAATTCCCGATAAATGAAGGAATTTTGCCACATTCCTCATGAGCCTCGTAAACACGAGAGGAGCAGGGCTGAGGCCGAAGCACAGTGCTCGAAACTGGTACACCATATTCCTGTAAACAAACCTCAGATACGGTTGAGAATCTGGGTGTATAGGAATGTGGAAGTACGCATCCTGCAGGTCGAGAGAGACCATCCAGTCTCCCTCTCTGACCGCTGCTAGGACGGACTTCGTGGTCTCCATCGTAAATTTTGTTTTTATAACAAAAACGTTGAGCGCACTGACGTCCAGCACTGGCCTCCAACCTCCCGTATGCTTTGGGACTAGGAAGAGAAGGTTGTAAAATCCCGGTGATTGAAGGTCCGAGACTTTCACCACCGCTCCCTTCTCTAGCAACAGAGAAACCTGCTGATGTAGAGCTTGTCTCCTTGACTCCTCTCGATACCTGGGAGAGAGGTCTAGAGGAACTGTTACTAGAGGAGGTCTGCGTACAAAAGGTATTTTGTACCCCTCCTTGAGCAACAACACAGACTCTTGGTCTGCACTCCTCTTCTCCCAGGCCTGCCAGAAGCTGTTCAGTCTGGCCCCTACCGCTGTCTGAGGACGTGGGCAGTCAGACTCTGCCACGGGAGGACTTGGATCCTCTCCTCTTGCCTCTTTTACCGTCGGCACGAGCGCCTCCCCTGCTGGGGGCTCTGCCACGAAAGGGCGGGATAAACCTAGTCGCTGGGGTATCGATCTTGGGCCTCACGACATAAGACGATGAAGGAGCACCCTTGCGAGCAGAAGTAGCCATCAGGTCGTGTGTATCCTTCTGCATCAGCAAAGCCGCAATGTCCTTGATCAGCTGTTGAGGAAACAAGGCAGCTGATAAGGGGGCAAAGAGAAGCTCCGACCTTTGACAGGGAGTAACTCCTGCCGAAAGGAACGAGCAAAGAGTCTCCCTGTTCTTCAGGACTCCAGACGTAAAGGTAGCGGCGAGCTCATTGGAGCCATCGCGGATGGCTTTGTCCATACAAGACATAATAAGCACGGAAACATCCTGGTCGGCAGACGAGATCTTCCTGCTTAATGCTCCTAGATACCAATCTAAAAAGTTAAAAACTTCGAAGGCCCTGTAAACCCCTTTAAGGAGATGGTCAAGGTCCGAGGAGGACCAACAAACTTTAGAGCGTCTCATGGCTAGGCGACGGGGAGAGTCTACGAGGCTTGAGAAGTCTCCCTGGGCAGAGGCAGGGACTCCCAAGCCGAGAACTTCTCCCGTGTCATACCAGACGCTCGCTCTAGAAGCTAGTTTAAAAGGAGGGAAAGCAAAGGCCGTCTTCCCCAAACTCCTCCTGGTAACCAACCAGTCGCCTAGCAAACGTAAAGCCCTCTTAGAAGAGCGAGAGAGCACTAGCTTAGTAAAAGAAGGCTTCGAAGTAGCTAGGCCTAGCGCAAACTCTGACGGAGGCGAACGAGGAGCAGAAGTTACAAAATGGTCTGGGAAAAGATCCTTAAAAATCATCATGATTTTCTTAAAGTCCATAGAGGGTTGAGCAGCCTTAGGCTCTTCTCCGTCTGATAAAACACCCAAAGGAATATCAGTAGGCGGAGGATCAGCAACATCCTCATCTGAAGGAACCTCGTCCGACAATTGATGAGTCTCAAGAAAAGGAGAGACCTGCCGCGGTGGCAATGCTTGACAGGCAAAGTCCACACGCAAAGGAGCAGCAGTAGTAGTCAAGGAAGCTACGTCATGTCGGTGCTGAAAGGACTGACCAGCAACAACAACAGGAGTTGATGGACGCTCGACGTCAAGTCGATACTGCCTTGACTGCCTAGACTGAGCAGTCAAAACAACCCTTGACTGCGGTGCTTGACGCTCAACGTCAAAACAAGGCAACTGAGCTGGTTGGCGAACGTCCTGAACGTCAACACGAGACTGCGGCAGCGGCTGAACGTGAACACGAGGCTGCGGCACCGGCTGAAAGTCAACACGGGACTGCAGCGAGTGAGGATCCAAGTCACGTGACTGACGTGACAAACTACCGACATCACGTTTCATAACGTCAAAAGGACGAGTAAAGGCTCGTTTGGGCGGCTGACGGCCAGAGTCTCGATCAGCGTAACGGCGAGGATCATCGTGAACCTGCTCAACGGTATACTCCTCCATAAGGGAGGCAAGCTTAGTCTGCATATCCTGCAGGACAACCCATTTAGGATCAACGGGAGTCGGGACGGGCCCGAGACGATGGTAATGTCTGTGTCGGCAAAACATTGCCTTTACTGAGACTCTCGGAGCCCGTGTTACGCTTACGTTTAATCGGCGAACAGTCTTCCGACGACTGCAAAGGGTCAGAGCTGTCCCAATGGCTACAGCCAGGACGCTGGACCTGTCCTGAAGGGACTGACTTTCGCTTCAAGGGTCTAGAAACCTTACGCCAAGGTTTCTTTTGCGGGAAGCCTTCGGATGACGAGGAGAAAACAGCCTCGCTCGTCTTATGGTAGGGGCGATCTTGACGAGACACGCCCGATACCACAGAGGGAACGTCTGTTCGTTGGTTAAAGCCTCTCGTCCCCTTAAGTCCTACGACATTACTTCTCCCTGGTGCAGGGGAGCCTGAAAGAGGTCTCGGACTAGTAGAACGACAAGCACGAACAGACGAACCCTCGGTCGCAACACTAAAAACACTTTGCGCACTAATCACTTTATCCCCACGATTTTCTGATTTGGCACTCTGACACTTTAATAAATTCACATCCGACATGAGTTGATTACGGTCCGATGCTAAGGACTCAACTCTATCGCCCAAAGCTTGAATGGCAAGCAACATATCCCGCATGGGTGGTTCATGAGTGCTAGTAGAGGGTTCAGGAACAACTACTACAGGGGAAGGATTAGGTTCAGGGGCATGGGAGGAGGAAAAATCCAACGACCTAGAGGAGCTTCTCCTCACCCTATCTCTCTCAAGCTTACGAGAATATTTATCAAACTCTAGCCAGTCGAATTCCGACAAGACCACGCACTCATCACACCGATCTCCCTAATTGGCAGGTTTTACCCCGGCAATTAGAACACACGGTATGTGGGTCGAGAGAGGCCTTGGGAAGACGTTTGTTACAATCCCTAGCATTACATTTGCGAAATTTAGGTCCAGGGATAGGAGAAGGGTCAGCCATATTGAACAGTCAAAGAAAATCCAAAACAAATCCAAAGTCATCAACAATAAACACTATCCAAAAAAGGGTTCAAGAGTTTTAATTGAAGAGAAAAACACCTGTCACTGCGAAAGCTCAAAACAACCAAAAAGAAGTACTTCACCAAAAATGACGAAAACTCCAGGTCAACAGCGAGCGGAATCAACTTGTCGACAAGACCGACAGAGAAGAACTGGAGCTGTTTACATGTATATGCGGTATCTGGCCGATAGTCGGCGCTGGTGGGCACACCCGCAACCTTCATGGTGATCGCTCGCGAGTTTTTTTGTGTTTCTATCGAGCCGTCCGAGACGTA